>NW_020799109.1:14057000-14101451 GCF_003259725.1 Athene cunicularia | reverse complement strand
TTTTCCTTTTTTTTTTTTTTTTTTTTTTTTTTTGACCATCTCTTCTATATTCTGCTTACCCTTCATTAAACAAAGGCAGTTGCCTCCTTTTCTCTCTTAGTGTACCTTTGCAGATAACTGGAAAACCTTAGGCCCTTCCACAGTATTAAATGTTCCCACAAAAGTTCAGTTTCAGACAATCTCCTTCTCTGGGATCACAGACACTTCAAGGACTGCTAATCTTTTGTCCTCTTTGACTACAGCTGTAATGCTACCTCTTATCCCCAGAACTGAGAGTGAAAATGGTGAGAAGTCCAGCTCCTCATTCTTTCATAACTTTTAGCTCGAAGGTAAAAAGTGGGAAACAAGTATGACCAGGCATGTCTTCTTGGTCCCCTTTCCCCTTAAAACTATTTTTAAAACTTTTTTCTCCTCTCAATATCTGCCTGAAATTAAGCTTCTTCTGAAGTCATTACTGACATTTTTTTCATGGATCTTTTGAGTGGAGAAAAGCAGAGTTCTTTTACTTTTCTGAACCTTTTTTTAGCAGAGAGACTCAAAGTAGTCTGTCTCACTGAAGAGAACAGATCTCTTCATATTGTTATCCACACAAGGCACTTAGAGAACTAGGAGAAACAGAAAATGGATGGAGTCATTTGCAGAAGAGCACATTAAATTGCTGATAGCCAGTGACTTAGTAGTGGTTACTTGGGAAAGTGATGACCATGGCATTTGCAGTTTATGATGGTTATACCAGATTTTGTTTAGTTTTCGAGTGTCCAGGTCTTCATAATGCATCAGACCTCATTAGGGCAATTTGCTCATGTCAATTCCTGTTAGAAAAGTGGTAGGCACATGGGTGAAACACTGTAATAGCAGCCTGTCTCAGAGACTGTGCTGAACTGTTCTGTGATGTGCCTTGGATTTTATAAATGATTGAAAACAATAAGTGGCAGGAGAGCTAGCAGCAGGAAGCACACAACTCACTGTAGTCTGTGTGTGAGCAGCTCCCCTGGACTAAATAAAATCAATAATCACCAACCAGCCTTCCTTGGGTAATATAAAAGCTAAAGATCCCATATTGCCTTTTATAAATGAAAACCAAGTAATTGACAGCAGTGACAGCTGCTGAGAGCATAACACTCACTGCCTGTTCTCAGTGCCTCTTTCCTCTCCCTGTCCCCAGCAACAGAAGCAACAGATATATTGCAAACACAAATGACTGGCATTGCTGTCATAGAAAAAGAACTCACTTGTTGCCTTGTAATTGCAAATGAAAAAATGGAAGCACTGCCAGAAAAATGTTATTAATGAGGCACTCTATGGGCTCTGATTTCAAAAGCTAAAATTTGCTTAAATCAAAATAATAAGGAAGAATTCTCTAGGACACTACTGAGAATTCAGACAGCTCTGGATGTGTCCCCTCCATTCCCATCTAGTTCTATACATTCTCCACCACCACCAACTGGGGATAATAATGGGAAGTAAATGTACTACCTGACTTAGTGTATTGCTGTGAGATTATTAATCAGTCAATGTCTGTGAAGTTCAGTGAAATGAAATGCTACCCATAAGTGTTAAATATTATCTTTCCACAGACTCATTCTCCCCCTCCAGCCTTTCAGCCTATTCTTATTCCCTTTTCTTGTAGTATTACTATATACTTTGGAGTGTTTATATCCAGCATACCTAAACAGCACACCGGGATTCCAGTCAGCAGAGTGGGCTTGCTTTAAGAAGGCAAGGTCTGTTCTGTGAAATGTTTGTCTGAAAATTTTTTTACAGTCATTTGTTGCAGAAAACCCTGAATAAGGTATTCCTTTACAAAATTTTCCTTCACACTATCCTAAAATTAAGTAATATTTGAGACAGCATTTAACCTACTTTATGCTGAAGCACTGAGTCATGATTACCTAAGCACCTGGCTTTGTACTTACATGCATCCCATGTTGATGGACTGCTCTTCTGCAACTGAGTAATCAAGACAAAAACTACATTCAGTCTGGAACCTTCCTCAGAGTTACTGGTGCCCTAGGGCACATATGGGAAATCTTTGCATTTTAGAGGCTATTCAATCTCCTGTCATGATGAGGAAAATGTAGAATCCCTTCCCTTGAAAGGAGAGAGCCTAAGATCTCCACTTCTCCATCAGCAAGAGTAGCTCAAAATCCCTATTTTAAAAGAGATTCTGAGATATTCAGTGTCTTCCTACTCCTACCCATCATCCCCATTTTCCTGTTCAGGTCCTTTTATTGCGACTGGAAACTGAAGAGAACTGAGATACCGAGAACAGCATCCTCATCCACTTCCCAGACCACACAGGATAGCATAATTCAGTTAAGTGCTTGTGTTGTGGTTCTGGTAGCTGGGGAGGGGGCTACAGCAGTGGCTCTAGTGAGAAGCATCTGGAGGCTTCCCTAGCTCCAGTTCAGACCCACCTTTGCACTAAGACTGGACCAGCTAGTGATGGTTGGCTGTGCCTCTGTAATAACATGTTTAAGAAAGGGAACCTGAGAGGGGGAAGAGCTGTGAGAGAAATACCAGTGCAAACACTGAGGTCAGCTGAAGAAAGGAGGAGGCGGAGGAGGCGGAGGTGTGCCGGAGCAGACACCCCTGCAGGCGGGTGAGAGGGCAGGCTGTGCCCCTGCCACTCACGGAGTCCCAGGTAGAGCAGAGATCTGCCTGCAGCCCCGCGGGGACCCACACCGGAGCAGGTGGCTGTGCCTGGAGAAGGCCGGACTCTGAGGGAGGGAAGCCCACACTGAGGCAATTCATTGCTGGGAGAATTGCGACCCACGGTCGGGACCCACACTGGAGCAGTTCATGCAGAGCTGCAGCCCATGGGAAGGACTCGTGTCAGAGAAGTTCAGGGAGGACTATCTCCCATGGGAGGGACCCCACGCTGGGGCAGGGGAAGAGTGTGGGGAGTTCTCCCCCAAGGAGGAAGAAGCAGCAGAAACAACAGGTGATGAACTGACCGTAACCCCCATTCCCTGCCCCCTGCACCCCTGGTGGGACGAGGTAGGGAAATTGGGAGCAAAGCTGAGCCCTGGAAGAAGGGAGGGGTGGGGGGAAGGTGCTCTGAAGATGTGGTTATATGTCTAACTGTCCTACCCTGATTGACTTGGTAAATTCTGTGGTAGTGATGGCGGTGTTCAAATTAAATTGATGTTCTTTTTCTTCCTCAATGAAGTCTGTCTTTTGCCCATGACCATAAGTGGTAAGTTATCTCCCCATCCTTGTCTCAATTCCTGAGTATTTTGGTTTAATTTTTCTCCTCCCACTGAGAGGGAAGGAGTGAGAGAGTGCCTCAGTGGCTCTCAGTTTCCCTCTGGGCTTAAACCACAGACAGTGCTGGAAGGAGTGAGCCACAGTAGGTGAGAGCAACATGCAGTGCAGAGCTGAAGTCACACGTGACAAAGGGTACTTTGCAAAGCAGGTAGAAAGAGCAGACATGCAGTAAGAAGGGTGAAGGGCTCATGTAGCCTCCAGCCAACAGATTCAAGCGCCAAGTCTAGGTAAAACAGTATTGATTTAAATCACACATGTTGATAGTTCAGAGTTACAGGGGATATCTTGTGTTGAAAATCTACCATAAACATTGCACTACATTTGGGAGCAGTTCACTGCTCCCAAATGTCAGATTCTAACTTAAAGTATAAAAACTTCTTCCCAAAGGTTTTGAAAAGAGGTGGCTCATTCTAATAAGAGGAGAGTCATGAGAAAGCTTCTAAGAGAACCTCATCACTCCAGACAGTATATTTTTCATTTTAAAACAGCCTAAGTTTTCAAAATTATCAATTATTGGAAAATATGTTGATTTTATGTATCAATGTATTTTCTATCTAATTTTAGAAGTATCAACTAATTTTAAAGGTTTCCCTTTCCACCACCTTTTCAAATTACACAGTTCAGACAGTATATTCTGCTAATCTGAAACGTACATGCTTAACTGGGCATTTTTAACAACAAAACATTTCTGGGAAAGTGTAGTTTAATAAGTAGCAAATACTTCTTTTGTGTTCTTCTGTGTTATGGTTATGAAGATATGTTTTTGCTTTAAATGAATAGACTTCACATTCTCACAGCCATCTGCGCTATGAGTGACATGGGGTCTCTGTTAGTTCCCTATTAGAAAAAATCAAATTTCCTATATAATTGAGGATAGATTAAAAGGACTTCATCAGTCATTGTCCAATTTATCCTTTTTCTCTAAGGAATTTCTGTAAGGAATTATGTTCTAAGGTATATAGGATCAGGTTTTTTCCTTTTTTTCCCTAAGTCAGCAATTTTATTTGATGTATCTTCTGTGCCTTAGGAAGTGAAGTATATCAGGACTGTTATACCCCTGTGTGATGGACAATGCTAAGATCTGAAAATCTCTCAATGATTGACAGCAGTTGAACTTTTAAAGTTGATCTTTTTTGTGCGACTTTTATCTCAGGACGGCAGTTTTGGTGGGTGAGGTCTTTGATAGTAAGAGATCAGCTCTGGTTAAAGAGCCGAGTTAGTGCCTTTTCAAATATATCATGTCCAAAGACTAAGCACACTGATACTACTGCAGTCAAACCTCCTAAATTTGTTCCATCTTCAGTGACTTCACATCCAAGTAAATATCTACATGTATCTACAGAATTACAGGAAACAGACAGGAAGTACACACATATCTAGAAAAAATTAATTGGTACCAACCAAACAATTCTTTCTTCTTTTAGAATTTTTTTTTTTTCCTTATAATACATGGAGCCTCAGGCAGGATTTCATAATCACTACTGTAGTCTTATCCTACCTGCTCCAAAACTTAGTAGATACTGCTGGGATAAAGTATGAATTTTATTACTCCAGCTAAAGACAGTATTATATACTTCATAAAAGACAATCCGCATTCCTCATATATACATACCTGGTGGAAATTAAAGAGTTTGTCAGAAGCTGATATGATTAGTTACTACTAAAAGAAAGTAGTGTGATTTAACATCCTTGTGAGAGGAATTTTGATTTTACTTTAGAGTATATTCAATATGGTTTAGAAGGAGAGGTTTTTTTTATTTTCATATCTTTCATTTGTTTCCTGTTCAAACTCTGAATAGCCACTAATACAGAAACAGTCTTGGAATACAAAAAGCTTTGGTGTGAGTTTCCCTCAGGTGGCACAAACTGTCTACTTGCTTTCAAGAAATCTGCATACAGGTAAAGAGGGAATGGCAATTAAGATTAAAAAGCTTTCTTTATTGATTTTACATCAATCTTTGTTATTATACCATGAAGCATTTTGTAGCATCTGTAAGCTAGAACCATGCTGTTTGATAGTTACATCTGCTCGATGGATGGACTCTTTCCATAGGCGTAATAGAAATTACTCAGATACGTGAGAAAGATATGTAATAGTTTTGACGGATTTGTAAACTTCTGAGTGCCGAGGGTGTAAATTCGTTGAGAATCCTTGCTGTATAAACTTGTCAGTTGTCAGCCTGGGCAATTACTTAGGAAAATTATCAGTGGCAGTTTTCAATGGACTTCCAGATCAGGAAGCTGGGAGATCTAACAGAGAAGGGATTAAGCTGTCTGTACTCATCAATTTTCTATATTCCTCCCTGAACATCTGCTATTGGTTGCTGCTTAGGACAGAATATTCAGCAAGGTGGACCTTTGGTCTGACACAGTGTGGTTCTTCTTACATTTTTATGTGCTTGGTAACAGCAAGCTCTGCCACTGTGGAGTTACATAAAACTCTACTGTGGATTTATGTTCATTTAAAAGATAACTGGGAGGAAAATTTGAGGAAAGATCTTTCTTGCTTGCTCACTCTCTTTTCAGAACATAAGCTCCTGCTATGAAACAGCTAGGCAGCTTCTTCCTCAGAAGAGTTGTATGCAGCCTCATTTCAGCACAGCATCTAGCACCTGCACACTTGCTGGTTCCAGAAGCCAGCTTGGAGTAAGTAATGTAATGGCAGTGCTGCAGCCTGAGTGACAAAGATAAATTAACATATGCAGTGGTAACACAAGTTATTTACCCCATTAATGTGAAATAATGTATAAGGATGGCCACCATAACAAGCAGCTGAGAGAGGAGGTAATTAAAATGATCAAGGATAGAGTTTGGTTGAGCTTGGCTGAATCACATCAACCTACTGATTGCATGTGTTTTCTGCCTCACAACAAAATCAAATCTAACAGCAGAATGCTGAATCTTGAAATTTTTCAGACACCTCCCCACCCCAATCAAAGTCACAGGCAGCCAATACCAGCTGCAGATTCTACTGTAAATTAACACTAAGTATGAGAAAGAGTGTGCTTTAAAAAACACAATAATTCTCTAATAATTAAACAAGAATTTAAGAAATAACTAATTTTGAACATACTCACCTAAATGCCTCTGATTTATTCTTTACTGTAAAGGCATTTTAGCCAATTGCCTTATTGGTCACTTTAGAGAAAATACTGGGAAACTTTGTAAAAAGCAAATGATCATTCTGTAAATGAAAACAATCTGTTTCAGAATTACTACCAGAGAGCAGAAAAACACCATAAAGACCATGTGTCCATTCTAATGAGCTCAAATTTCAAATGTGGGAATACTCACAATGAACTGCTTGCAAACAAGCCAAAGAATTATTTGCAGACATTATTTGGCAAATTCACTGAATAAATTATTTGCTATGAATTATTCACCCAACTCTATTACTTACCCTCATCAGGCATTAAAGCCATTGAAACTTGAGCTTTATTGTTAACCATTATAATTATGAATTATAATTAATTCTTAACACTATTGTCAAGAGACTGCGACATGACTAAAAAGTGCGCAACATTCCAAAGGTATCAATGACACAAATAATTCCCTCAATGCAAAACATGGCATTAAAATACGTTGAAAATAAATCACCATCAATGAGTAAGCAATATAATAATTTGCTACTAAAACAATTAACATTTCAAATGTTAATTCTTCTATTCTCTGCAGCCCAGACAACAATGATTCACTGAACTTGAGAAAGCTGCAAGCAAATCTAACTGGGCAATGTACGGGGGGAAAAAAAAAAAAAAAAAAAAAAAAAGTTCCTTTGGAGAATTTACCTCCTATCTCTTTGTAGCAGTTGTTGGGTAATTTTTAAAGCATTATCTACTTCGTAGCTTAGTGCTATCCAGAATCACACTAAATATTTTGCAGGGGGGTATATAAAAATAATGCAGAAAATTAAAGAGGTGATAGTCCCTACACCTGTTCACTGTGGTCATCCTACCTGCAAGAAAGGCGTGAACAAAATGTTAATTTGAAATGGAAATCACCCTCTAACTCTTCATAAGTAAAACTCAATGTCTGTTAGGTGGGGTGTCTTTGCTTCTTTACAACTTTTTCCTGCAGTAGTTGTACCCAAATTTTACCTCTTTCAGATTTTTTTTTTTTTTGGTCTTGCTTCTTTTAAATTGTGATATTAACAAATATTGCCATTTCCTTCCTCTTAAGAGTGTTTGATCTAGAGTCTGGAGACCGTTAAAATCTTTTCTCTATAATGTGATGCCCTCACTACTGTATTTCCAGAGAGAAATCTTGTCATAGTAATTGCTGCTGTCATCATCAGGATTGAGGTTCATTTTGATTTCTTTTTGAGTCTATATGTTTGCTGAGCTCTTCTAACAGCATGACTAATCAAGATATTTGAGATCTGAGCTTCGAGATTTCCAGTATATGTGTGGTCATTTGAAAACTGGAGGCCAGCAGATTCATTGTCTAAGGAATCCTCAGAAGCCTAGATGTCATTGCAGTTAATATTACAAGAAAACTTCTGATTATCTTTACAGCCATCTACATTTTGCTGAATGTTACCAGCCATTTTGGTATCTGCAAGCACAGAGTGTATTATTCTGGTTGCTTGAACAGTCATGACACCGAGATTTTTAAGCTACACCAGCAACATTACTAAGTGTTCTGCAAAATAATAATAATAATTTAAAAAAAGATATGAAACAATTTGTGAGCATATTTTTACCCCTTCTTCCTCTTAGTATAGCAAGAAATACCTATGAAGGCAGTACTGCATTTGGAAATGATTGCGTTAAAAAAAAAAACAACTATATATCCAACACTAAAAAATTCTCAAATAACTCAAATGCTAACACTCCTATTTGCCTGTTCATATAGCTAAAACATGAATACCTAAAAATATCTGAGTGGTTTAGAAACTTTCTAATTTTTAATAAACAAGAAGGTATCAAGTACTACATCTTCCATGAATACATAGCAAAATATTAATAAAATATCAGTCATGAAAATCTGACTTTTTCATAATTAATTAGAGTACATCTGATACTTCTCTTAGCTAAGAAACATATTTAAAATAAATGACCTGTCAAGCAGCATTTTGAATACAAACTGAAGGTTAAAACATTTCCAACATGGCCAAAACTTTTTTATTCCTATAAACTAGCACGACTTTGTATAAATGTGAAAGATCTACCATAACTTTTTTTTTTTTTTTTTGGGGGGGGGGTATACAAGGAGGAAAAACTATGTTAAGTAAATAACTGCATCTTAAAAGTTCATGGCTATGCATGTTGCTTGAATGCAGTGGCAAACTAATTTAGTTCCACTTGTGATCTTGCAATAATTTCTGTCAATCAGAATGGCATTAATAAAAAACCTCAATCTAAACAGAAGTGCTGTGCAGCGTGTATAATGTATACACTCATTGAAAGAGGCTGAAAAGATTGCAGTCACACAATTAGGGTAACATTTGACAGCTTTAATCACTTTGAATCTCTTCACATCACTTTTAAATGTCAAAACCACCTCCAGAGATCTCATCAGAACAAAGCATTACTTAAATTGCAAATGAAACTATCCAAATTCAGCACAGTATTATTAAAAATATAAAAAATGCCCCACATTATTTTATGAAAAATATTCATAAAACATTCTATGATGCAACATTGAAATAAGCAAAACAGGAAGCAACTACGGTTCATTAAAAAAAAGGTATTAATGCTAAATTTACTCTCCATTAGCATGTCACAGGATGTTATTTTTCACACTGTGCTGTGCTGTCTTCCCCAAGCAACCAGGATTACTTCTTCCATATAAAAAATTAAGAATATTTAAAGTATGAGATCCTTGTAATTTGGTGGGAAAAGATAGATGGCTGTAAATAGGTTTTTCTACTGGTGTCATATATCAAAAAGCTGTTTATCATTTTCATTTATGGTTTTCTTGGTCCTTTTTCCTACAACTGTAGCTGCTACCTCCATAACATATTGCCATGCATTCTGTGTACCTCATTTGTATACAAACAATAGGCAGTGAAATATCCTTATATATTAAATGTATCCTTTAATTCAATGTTTTCTCTGTGTTCATCGAACCATACTTTTGAAGAATTTAAAAATGCAGTAATATGAAATCTATTGCTAAAAACATTTATTTTTTTCAGTCTACAATATCCCAGTTATCCAGTTATTTTTATGGTATTACTATTTTAAAATTGTGAGTTCTTTTCCCATCTAAACTGCCATCCAAATTGAAAGAAAAATGACCAGAAGAAATCTCTGTGTCAGAGTAGTATTATCTCTAGCTATTGCTCAGAAGATATTCCTGTAGTGAAGTCAACAGCACTTTGCACACATCATTGTACTCTTTGATAGCCTTTTAGACTGGTAAGAAAACCAGCCACTAGAAACTTGAGGTCCTAATAACAGATCTACATGTGGACATTTCTTGTGATCTGTTGAAATTCTCTTGGATGATCTCAGGGTGGGTGTACAGTTAAAACACTAGCCCTTTTTTTTTTTTTTTTTTTTTTTTCAGAGGTTCATGATTTCCTAGTTTCTGAAGATGCTGAGAAAACCTAGTCCTACAGTGTCCAACCTGATTTCAGTGGAAATTATATTTTGTCAGCATTATCAAAAATCAAGGCTCCTAAAGAGATGCTAAAGTATTGCACAGCTGACAAATATTAGATATCAACAATTTAAAGTAGTCTTAAGTATGTGTTTTAGTTTTATTATTCATAGCATTGGAGTTAAAAGACAGTTTTGCTGGAGTGTTGATTTAATTAACTGTTAATCTACGTTCAGTGTAAAGAATTGAAAGGACTAGAACAGAAGAAAGTTATTCCTGTTGAAATGTATAGGAGTCACTTGTTGTTGAAAAACTTTTAAAAACTGCTCTTCTCCCAGACTCAAGAAACATTACACCAATCAGTAAAATTTAAACAGCATCTAGTTTGAAAAGGATACAGCTGATCACTAATATATGGACTTGTAGCCAGGAGAGAACACACACAGCATGCCTATTAACAGGTCACCAAGTTTCTTTCTCTTTTCAATATACCTCAGTGCACGGCAGCTAGTTTTCTTGCTCAGCAAGCAACACACAGCATGTGCAACTTTGAACAATCCTACACTGCAGGGAATATTTTGCAGAAGCTACATGATAAGATTACTAAGTGGCTTACTCCTTGCTCTCTTTGTCCTTGGGTTTACTGCCTCCAATGATGGGGCAAATATGGTGCATGATATAAAGGAAAGGTTACTGGCCTAAGTGTCACATTCTCTGCATCATGTTCTGATTTTAGTAACCATAAGCCTTCATATTTCTAGATTGAAGCACACTTTCCTACCTTTGTAGATAGTGGGCAATCACATTACTTGATTTTTGTGACAGGCTTTACACCTTGAGAAAATTGCAAATGTTTTGTGACCTGCCCTGCAACCATGACATTCAGCAAAGTCTTGGTGCTGTTGACTTCACTGGAATTTCATCTATTATGTATAGAGTTAATTCTAGATAGCAATACAAACCACATTATGTTTCTTTTTGTACTACTGTTTTCTTGTGTGACCTTGTATGAGTCATTTTGCCTCAAGAGGACCTCACTTACTTCATATGTAAAATGCCCAGAGAACATTAATATTTCTCATTTTATTGTTCTGCAAATTCCTTAAATGAAAAGAGTCAAAGTAAGTGCAAGATACTGCTCCAATTCTCAAATACACGGTGCTGATCAGAAAGGATCTTTTATTCTGTTTGGGCATTTGTAGATCTGAGCTGTGGCACCTGTTCAAGCTGCAGTCTGGTTGTTTACTTTCTTTATCTCATAGTGTCACATACAGTAGCATTTCTGAAAAAACAATGAGGTGACTGTAAGGTCCTCCCACAGGGACAAAGACTCTAATGTGAACATATATTATTCACTAGGTTATAAGCAAGAGAAGGCAATTACAGCAGAAAGAAAGAAAGAAAGAAAGCAATGCTGCAGCAGTGGCAGCATTCAGTGTGTTGTAGAGCAACAACAGAGGAGTATTGAAAGTCAGGAGTTGGATAAATTTATCATCTGTTACTATCGGAGTATTGACCAAAGGCCAAACAAGTTTCAGGCCTTGTTAAAGTTGATCTGTACACACGGTTAGTAGAAAGACAAAACCTGACTTAAAGAGCTTGCAATCTAATCAAAGGCTTATTATCAGAAAGTCTTTCCGCAAGGGGATGAAAAGCCACAAATGGACACATAGGGGCAAATAGAGACAGCTTGTCTGCTCAATTAGATGTTGATTCAACGTTCTCAAATCAGCCCTGAGTGAGACAAACAATGCTGGCATGGGGCCACTCTTGCCTGTGGCCAAGAATCAGACCAGAATGATGAAACGCAGTTTCTAAAAATGAGGTCAAAAAGGGAATGGACCTAGCAAATTCGTTGCAAGAGCAAAGCACATGGTAGGTGGTTTTGGCCAAATGTTTTAAACATGATATATCATCAAGGATCTAGTAAGCAAATCGCTTGCTGGTACAGTGGTGTTAGAGAGTGTAATTATTTCCTCTGTTGAGGAATACTGTGCCATTTGGCTAAATGACAGATTTAGAATTTACTGTAAAAGATACTCCGGCTTTCTTTGGTACCTATGTAGTTTTACAAATGCAACTACACTGGCCTTGAACAACTGCTTGTCAGATTAATTTCATGATAACTACCTATAATCTGCACTGTAGGAACTGATCAGTACCTGAAGGAATGGAAGCAACGTAGTGAAAATAAAAAGATTATAGATTTTTTCTGTACTGTGATAGAAACCTTGGCTCAATTAGCATTAATATGCTTTCTCAAAGTTCTTGGAAAATATTAAGATAACTATTTATGGAGAACATTCCTTTCTTCTCTGGCTTACTTGAAAAACTAATGAAACTGCAATTGAAAAAAAAAAAAAATCCCTGCTTTAAATGAATTCATTTTAGTGTTAAATGGCAGGAGGCTGACATGATATGGGAGGAATCCTGAAAACTCAATTGACTGGTGAAATATCAAGAATTTCACCAAGAATTTGTAAATTTGCTATGTAAAATATAAATTTTGCATCTCACATTTTTAAAAAGTAAAGCTTTTTTTCAAACATCTACTTGCCTATTGACACATTTGTCATAGTCATTCAAACTGTTCTTTCCTATTCTTTTTGGTATGCTAAATGTCTAATGCGTTATTGAATGGCAGTGGATATTTTCTTTCTCTGTTAAGCATTTGTGTGTGTGTATATATACAAAAATTAAGCTTTTTTATTGTCAATTATAATTCAGAACTCGTCTAAGGACAGAAAAAGACAAAATTATTAGCAAAAGAACTGGGCATGCCCAAGGCTGATGTCCTGGTGAGGAGGGAATTATTTTAATAAGTGTGAGAAGGAGGTTTAAGAATCTAGCTTTCCCACTGGGAAAAGAACTGAGCACAGTATGAATCAAAGTTCTAAAGTAAACTAAGCAAGATAGACTGTTACATCATTTAGCAGGCCAGCTCTTTAAGTTAGATTATCCAAGCTTTCAGAATGTAAAGGACCTTTCTTCAGGGATGAATTATGGATATCATGTTAGATTTATAACCCACTTCCATTACAAAGACCTATTTTAGCCTCTTGTCTAATTATGACTTAGAAAATTGGTTTGGCCTGAAAATTGTCTGATTTACTCTAAAGGCAAAGGAGAATGTTTCCACAGAGTGCAAAGATAATTTATGGCACAGTTTTTCAGGCAGAGGTCATTCAATTATTTCCCTAATTTAAAATTTTGTCTTTTGTCTAACATTTCTTTGGCTCCACCTAGGTCAAGAATAGCTTATTGTTATTTTTTTTTTTTTTTTTTTTTTGGTGTTGTTGATATTTTAAAGTAGGAAGCTGTTGAAAACTTGTGAATTATGGTTCATAAAATGATAATACATTTTCAGCATTATTTTTTGCAGCCTGTTGTTTTCTTTCACAATTCCATTGATCAGAGAAAAAACCTCTAATGAGAAAGGTAAGACTGATGTTTTTGCAGAGGAGTGCATATGTGTACATTTTTCTATTATCTTATTGAAAATCAGGGGGACATATGAGCCAAAAATTACTTTAGGCCATATTCATGTAATTGCAGACACTTGCCTATTTATAGCTTTAGTAAATTCAGTCACATTTTAATGACACAGTAGGCATAATTCTTTTGACAAACCTGTGATAAAGCTATTTATATAATGTGAGCAAAGAAAGTTCAGTTTGGTCTAAGGGGATCTGAGCTGTGTTCTTGAACCGGCAGAATACATGTGGGAGGGTTTTCAGTGCCTGCTGTTGAATGAGTTCCTCATTTGAGGGACTGATTTGTTTTTTATCCAGTCAGAAAGAAAGATGGCCAGCAGGAGGCTGAGAAAACCATTGGAGGAGGTGGGGAACACTCAGATAGAGAAGGGAGAATATGTTCAAATTCCTACTCTAGTAAACTGTAAATAAAAAATTCGTATGTACCATAAATCTAGAAACAATATGCTTTTCTTTCTAATTCCGTGGCTTAACAAGTTTAAAAACTCATTAATTATTATACACAATTATTAATTCTTTTGAGACATGGAACAACTTCTGCATTTGCAATGGAAAGAAAGATTTTATGATATTATTAAAGTATGCAATTAAAAAAATGTTTGAGATTTTTTGTTTGTTTGTTTTTTTCAATCATGTCCAGAACAAAAGAGCAACATCCACTTTGGGAATTATGTCAGTAGTCAGCTTCTTTCTGACAATTGTAAAGTTACGTGGATGAGATATTCTACGATAAATGTACGAGAGTTTTTATTTTCATTTCATAAAATGAAATACTTTTATATAGTATAAGGAGTAGACTAACACTATACACTTTATACAAAAATAATCTGGAGCAAATTTGGTCATATAAAACTGATCTCCTTTAGGTGCGTCCTATACAAATATTGGTATAGGTCTTGTTCCAAACATCCAGCATCAATTTCCTCCTGATTTCTAATTCCTCCAAATTTGGATCCCATCTCAATGATTTCACCAATCATGAGCAAAATCATTCTTTGTCTGGGACCTCAGTACTCCACAGACAATGCTGAGACAAATGTTGCCAGGGAGGCTTCCAGAGAGAAATCCAGACTCTCTTAAAAGGTAAATTACAAATTGGAGACAATCACAAACTAATCAAAATGTAATAGGAAAATTATTTCTTTCTGGGCTGTGTTTGGCTATGCAGTTAATCCAAGCTTGATTCAATAATACTACTTTCTGTTTCTTATGGACAGTCCCTGTCAACCTACACTATTTGAAGTCATTTGCTGGGTGAACTCTGTCAGAGTTACCGAAAAATAGAAGAAAAAGGGAAAAATTTCTCTAAAGCTCTAAAATGTAGTCTGCAGAGCCATACCCTTTAATGCTTATGTATACAAAGATGTTCATGATGTCAGGTAGAATGTGAATTTACAGTATAATCTCTTTAAACTACTCCCATTAAAAATCTCCCATCAAATTTCTACTTGCAACTTCTTAGTCTGTTCTGCCTTTGAGTGATATATTAGAACATAAAGGCATAAAAAGAACCTTTAGAATTGCTCAGAATATCTGTAATAGGAGGTGGTGAATAGAGTTAGGACCTGCATTTACATCTTTCCCATGTTTTCCTTTAGAAAACTATCCTTTCAACATTCCTCACAATAGAAATTTCTTTTTCAACAACCATTGTCACTATTCATAGAGCTGCTAACTGGCAAATTGTAAATGTTGGATATGAGTGACTTGATTCAAGGTGTAAGTGAGGCTGAAATTTGGGGAAGAGAGTTCATGGATTAAATTCATACATTGTAAGTAATAAAAGAATATTTACAGGAAAAAGTAAATTGCCAAAATAGGTTAGAATGAAAAACAAACTCGGTCATGTCCTGAGGAGCCAACATTTGGGGCTTTTTTTCCTTTGGTTTCCTTTTCTGTGGTGTCTCTGTGATAGACATGATAAAAGTTTCTTCTAAAACATGAAGTATGAATGCTAAACATTTTGTAGCCTAAAAAGGACTGCTATAGTCCCCTTTTTCAGCACAGCTGCCATCCCTTCTCTCTAGTTCTTTCTTCCTTTTCTCTTAACCCTGTGCAGCATTACTTAGTGTAGGGTCTGCCAAACAAGAGGTGAGAGATGATGGACCCCCTGAGGAATGAGAAAATGGAGAGGTTGACTGCACACATTGCACATGAATAGTAGGAGAAGATGCTATTCTATTCCGGTCCCTTTCTGCCATCTAAAGGTATCCTCTAAAGTAACTTAGCATTACATAGTGCTTTGAGCAATGAACTGTGAGTCAGTAAACCTTCGTTCTATCCCTCACTGCATAATTTTGAATAAATCACTTGCCTGGACTCAGTTTCTCAATCTGTAAAACACTCATTATGACTGTCTTTTGAAAACTACTTTATGATGAGTGGCTGGAAAGCAAACTAGAAGTGCAGATTTCTTTAAATCAGCCCTTCACTAATGTAGCAATGGAGAGCTGAGATAACTGTTGTGAAGGAAAAATACAAATATTTCTAGTGCTTAAAGACTAGCACTGCCCCATGTGAGAATGAGCTTGGACATCACTCTATCCATTACACAGTTGTGTATAACCTGTTTGCTCATAATGGACAGTCGATTATAGGCAGCTATGACACTTACAAAATAAGGAAGGGAGTGGGGAGAGAAGAATAAGGAGAGCTGCATTTTCTAAATCATGAGGGGAGTCAAGAAGAGAAGTTTTGCTTGAATTCTGTAGTTACCACAGTGTTTCTGTGTTTCTGCTTCAGCAGCAGATGTTGGACTCAATGACCAAGTGGTCTTTCTGGTCCCCAATTCCCCGAATCCCAAAATCTGAGCAGCCTCTATCTACTACTTCTAATAGTAAAAGACTGTCACTGTGTGTTCTTCTCCCAGGTTCTTACAATTATAGGATAGTGTAAGGGAATACAGGCCTCCTTATGACTGAATGTGTTAATGAGTAATGCTAGAACTGTGTACATAGAGGCTGCACAAAATTTTGGATTTGGTGCAGTCACTGCAAACACAACTTAACTGTTGAGTCCAATAACACTTTCATCAGGACAGAAAAAAAGGATGTGATTCTGAGTCTGAGGAAGGCATGCTCAGAGGGAACATATCTTTAATTTTTGTCTTGAATGTCTAATTTATTGTTACTATTTCAAGTTACAAATAGCACCTAACTCCTTCTTTGGACTTTACTATTAGTCTCTCTGGCTACATCTGTTCCTGGATAAATCCACCCTACTGATCCCATGGGCATGTGGTGGCCCAGCTCATATCCATGCTACTCAGGTTGTTGTGCCCAACAGAAAGAGAGCTTAAGGTCAACTGAGTCTTTACAGCATATCAGCAGGAATTTGTCATGCTGTTATAACTATCTCATTATCCTTTACTTGGCAATATAGGTCCTTCTCTATACACTCCTCTGTGTATACTCAGCTGGCAAGAGAGTAAAGCCTGTGAAGACAATTAAGTAGTCAAGCTCCCTGAGTGCCAAGTATGGCACAGCTCATACCTACACTGTATACTGGGTAGACCATCTTTCAAACTGACCTCTGAACCATGCCTGGCAACTATGCTGAATGGGCTGCTTGATTCAAGCTAGACCGAAGCTACAATGCTAGCATGTGCGTCAGCAAAGACATATACATTAGAGGATTAGGGTCCTGGTGCAAAATGTACAATGAACAAATTTAACACCATGCATACATTTGCGTTGACCTACTACCCCATTTCTGAAGCAATATAATAGTGCCTTCCTTACTCATATGCTCGTTGGGGAATAAAACCTCAAATGGCTATGAAATGCTCAGAAGTCAATAAATTTGATTACTAGCTTTCACTGGGTTTTGGCATGCCTGTAGATTAAAGGATCAACGGAAGACAGCTAAGAAAGGTCAGCCTATTGTGAATGTCTTCCTAGGTGTTATGAAGGGATCTAGACCAGATCAGGAAGATTCTGTTCAAAAAAAATCAGAAAGAAAACCAGTACATGAGATAGACTTGAGATGGAAGCAGCACAAACCCACACATAAGAGTCTTAGTTAATTTAATAATACGTGGAAATGAATAATAACTCAAAGAGGAAGCAGTAAGGATAACAGCTGATAAATTATAGATTATTATTTCAATATACAATATTGATTTTAAAATCAGTAATAAAAAGTAAACAATCCCCCAACAGACAACCTAACCATCACTTTTTCACTCATACTTTTACTAAGAGATGCAGCAGAGGTGGTTATTAGACAGGGGTATTTACCTTTTTGATACATTTAATAAGAATATTCCAAACAGAAACAGGAATGATTTTAACTTAACCTATTTTTAAAACAAAGAAATGGCTTGCCTGTTTAACATGCATGCACATACACACACATAAGCTCCACAGTAGACAAGAAAATATAGAAAGAGACAAACAGACATGATAAAACAAATGAACATCTACGGCCTCACAAATAACAAGAATGTTTAATCCTGAACATTGAGAAAAAAGTAGAAAAGGGATTTAGCAGGGAGGTTAAGCTGTCTGAGACAGCATATGAGGAAGATGCCTTTATCAGATGTATCAGTAGCTATGCATTGTATCAAAAAAATGCAACAAATAACAGCGAGTGGATTGTTTTTGTGATTCATCCAGATGAGAATAATCATTTGGATCCAAGTTTTACTAGTATGTGAAGGAGGCAGAAAGACAGAACATCTTGTGGGAAGATAAAGGGAGACAAAAGAGTATCCTAAAGCACCTTAAATGTTCAGGGGAAAGGTCTGAGAGGATATCCGTAGTTCATGCCTAAACAGAAGGGACAGAAATGGTATCCAGTGTCACACAAAGAAACAGGAAGATTTTAAAGGAAAGCATAGACTATACGAAATTTTGATTAAATTTAAAGTGAAGATTGCAAACTGGAGAAAGGCTATTATGGAAGATAGAGTGAAAAGAAACCTACATTGAGTAGATTCTAAGATTGATTTGGACTACCAGTCTGCAAATGTCCTGTAAAGCCAAGAGTTTTTTTCGATTGTCTTTTCAGTCTCTTGGGAAAAAGCTGAAATGAAAAATTTTGCTACACCATATTTTTTTATTCTTCTTTCAAGTCAGGGAGGGAAAATATAATATTTATATACACAGAATTTTTCTAATAACAAGAATTTGAATGATTTCAAACAAATAAATTGTTAATGATTCCATTATAATCATATCTGTTCTGGACGTAGTGCTTTTACTTATGACACTGGAAAAAAAATCAAAATTCTAGCAACACCATTCATATTGTAAACTTACTAGAATATCATGACAAATATTTGAAAAATCACTTATGTAATACTCCGTATGGAGCTATGCTCTGATACTGCATGGAACACGAAAAAGTTGTACAGGTTTGAATTATAACACAAACAGAAAATTCTGAGGCTTTCAATATGGGAAAGTATTTCAATTACAAACTTGTGGCTCAAGCCACATTCATCAAAATTATTTCAAGGTCTTTAAAGGACCCTGGGAATAGTTTTACACAAACTGGGTTTACAGTGTAGTCAAAAATCTCTAGAAACATGTTTTGATGTACAGTCAAATAAAACTTAGCAATTTTAGTTAACTTTTCGTTAAGTAATATAAACCTGAAATTCAATGAATAACTCAGACTGAAAAATGATAAAATGAAATACATACAGACTTGGGGTTTTTCTATCTATCTCAGATAAACTTATTAGCAGTTTTACTTGTAAAGTATTCTAATACTAAATCTCTAGAGAAGGTAACGAAAAGGGTTCAGCATGCTAAATTAATTCCTCAAAAACGTTTAGGTAAATATAAACTTAATGCTGAGCTGCTTTAAAAAATTTATTTCTTTTTCAGTCTCAATTCTACAAATATTATGGTCAGCAGGTTCATGCTGTGTTGGAGTACACTGAAAAATAGTTAATGGTCATTACAGAAAAGGACTGCCACCTGTTGCTTTTGATGCATAATGACCATAATACACAAATCAATTAATGTAGTGATGATGCCAAAGAGCAGATTAGGGGATCAGGTAAGGCTATCTATAAAGTAGGATAAGGGTTCTTCCTCATTTCTCTGAGGTGTCAGAAGGAAGACTGAAAATCCACATAATAGGCTAATAGGGGTTAAACAATCTCCCCAAAGAAGGTAAATTAATCCTTAATCTCAAAAGTGCTCTGTACAGGTGGCCCCTGTGATCATATTGAGTATCACAGATTTTAATGTTCAATACAGCTCTGCATGATGGTAGGTGCTAACAGCGGATGGAATTCTTTACGATACAGACCAGACTGTAAGGTGATTTATTCAGATCTTGCCTTCATTAAAGAAGTCTCATTGCCATTCATATTGTTACTAATTAAACCAAGTAACAACCACCAATGATGAATAAAGCAAAATTCCTATGTTTGGTTCCTGCTGAGCTGCATAAGTTTTTACATGGCACTTTTATTGTAATTTAAAAGTTTTATGTGTATTTTTCTTGTGCGTGCCAAAGTGGAACTGACTTTCTCAAAGTTTATCAACGAGAAACAGCTTGTTTAGCAAATGGAGCATCCTCTCCTAGATTATTTTAGTGTTGCACTGTGACTTGTGCTATGACATCCATTAATTCTTATTTCATGCCTAAAATTTAAAATTAGATATGCTCAGGAAGTTGGCAAGAATTTTTCATTTTAAATGTTCTCTGGATTTCCTTCTGATAAGCATAGTAAAGTTGCAGTCGGGACTGCATCTTAAATGGTTGCAGGGCACACTTTCAACATTTGACTGAATTTGCAGTTAGGATAAGGAATGGCCCAGCAGCGATGATGAAAGCCACATTTCAGTATTCTGGGAAAAACTAACATGTTTGGCAATCCCCATCTTTGTTGTAAATGGTGAAAGTAGAACTATTTCCATCAGCTGGCATGTATAGAATAGCTTTTATGATCTGCAGTAATAATAAGTAGTGCAGACAACATATAATAGATGATTATATCTTTATTTATCTTAAAATATGGAAAATATTTTATAGTACAGTCTAACAAAGTTCATTCTGTGAATTTATTCTCTGTAAAGAACTTTCAATTACAGTAGTCAGTAAATGGCACTGAGGTACAGAATTAAGTTTAATTTAGAAATACATTTGTTTCTTTCTCATTGCATAAGTAGTTAAGCATTACAATGGGTGGGAAAACATAATAATTAGTTTTGATCACCATTGCAAAGTATGTCTAAAGAAGAAATTATTTGTTAGTCATGATTCTCATGAAAATGTTGGAATTGATTGAAATACAAATGAAACATTTTGTTAACTATAAGGATTGATTTTTTTAGTTTATGGCTCCAGGAAAAGAATTCTTATAATAAAATTTTGACTCTACAGGTTTAAAATCATTACATTTGTCTTGAAAAGTAATTTTTGTCTTAGGTATGTTTTCAAAACTGAAGAAATATTAATACCTGGGGAATTACATAACCATACTAACATTATTATTAGCCTTATCCATTCATTATCAAAGTTTAATTTTATTAGACTCCTGACACAATATTTGTTCTGGAAATCAAACATCGTTGCTGTCTTCATGTGGGAATTGCTTCCAGTAGCCAAGGCTTCACGCATATCTTCTTGTATCCGTCTATGCAGCCCATACCTCTCTCCACAGAAGTGCTCAATGCCAGTCTGTACTGCACAAGGGCAGTGAGGTGCTGGTATTTATAAAGTAAGAGGCTGCCCTCGGTCAGGAAGCAGGCATTGCAGCAGCACAACACTGCACCGGAGCTAACCAGTCCTTTTAAAAGATGAGTGGCTATACAGCCTTGAATTCAGTGCCACACTCACATGAGAAATATTTTTGTGAAATACGGGAGCTGAGTAGCTTTGAGGGCATCAATGTAGAGCTTTCACATGCTAGTATGGTGCCTACAGAGCTATTTGGGAAAAAAAAAAAAAAAAAAAAAAAAAAAAAAGTCTTCCCTTATATCCTTCTACTATTTCCTTTTTGTCTTCAGCCCTCACTTGTCTGGTACAGATCACTGTGTGGTCTCTCACCTGTACTCATACAGACACAGAATGAGAACAAGACGGGGGCAGAACTTAATAGGCAGGGCAATAGCTTCCCAGGCTAATGCTGCTTCTTGCGTGAGAGAAAAAAAAAAAAAATCATTCCTTTCATCTGGCTAACAAACAATTTGATAAATATCTTACCAGAAGTGAGTTTATTAGAAGTCAGAAATAATTCTCAACTCTTACCTTGTGAATTAATTCCCACAATGCAGCAGAGAGGGCAAGTGAATAAACTTCTTGTTTTGGAACATAAACCCCTATCTGTGCTTCTCAGCTGCTCACAGCAGGGTTTTCTGTTCCTTAAACATAGTTAGTAATGTCTAGTTTTAGAGGCTAGTGAATCAAATCACCTTTTCCTCTCATGGATATGCATGGTTTGTGAGTCAAATGAATTAACTGTCTTTCAAAGCAATTGAAAAGCCTGCAGACCCCTGGTGATCCACAATGCGTCGTACATTTGTCATTGGTTAATCTTGTTTTAATGGAGAGAGGTTCTTGCTCTTTATTTTAGGGAAATCACTCATTTTGTAATTAAAGTTGTTACAAAAATGTTATCCTAATTGTTATATTTTTTAACAAAATGGAAGTTATCATTTTACTTTGCCCTGGTATTATGTTTAGTTCATCCCATTACAACTGAGAACTTATTAATCAGATCTGATGAGACAATGATATATGTTTTTTCTACTTACTTTTCTAAATCTGTTTGCACTAGCAGGATTTTTTTTTTTCCCAGTTTCTGGAAATATCTCAAAAATAACCTAAAAACACACACAAACAATAAAAGGATATGCAAAGGACTTACGCACAACTTCTTTTAAATACATCCTTCTGATAATATGTAAAGCCTTCGTTTCTCCTTCATTTATGTTGTATGTCACCTCTTGAAACATTCTCTCCAGAGTATTGAATGCTTTTTAATGTTTTCATATGGCAATCAATAATTATCAATTATACACTTAGTCATATAGTGCCAAACCCTTTCATTTAATACTTGGTTCATCAATTGTTCATATATATGTTCTGTCAAGCAGCTTAATGATATGATTGAATTGTGTGCTATTGATTTTCTATCTGTCAAGTTTATGCAGTGATTTGGAAATACTGGGCCTATACACTGATGTAATTTCCTTGACTTCGATAGAGTCATTACTCTGTTGGTGTAAGGGACTTGATAATCAGATTGCCAAACATCTGGAGTGAAAGACCTTTTTGGCGAGGGTATAATACTGCCCTCTACAGTCTCTTTGACTAACAAGGTTAAATTCTAGTTCCTTTTAAAATGTAAGGGATTACTTTGTTTGGGTATACTTGATTACATATACTCTAATTATATGTGTAATCTAATTGTAAACTAATCTATATGAGCCTTCATTGTTTAGAAAGATATAGATTAATCATGAGAGAGATGGGTGTGCTGGAATTCTTTTAAAAAGATGTAATCATCTTTAAAATATCAAAATAAATCAAAACCTGGTCAGGGAATTGAAAATGTGCAGATCACCGTGCTTGCACACCATATTTGCATTGGATCTGAGATACATGGAGTAAAACCAGTCAGTTCACTGATTTGATACCTATTACAAAAAAATTAGCTAGGTCAGTTAGACATTAGCTAGACAGCAAACATAAAACTAATAAGAATTTGGAACAATCAACACCTCTTACAGCACTTTATTTCTAGTGCTGTTGAAGTATTTATTTTTTTTGACTGTTCTGAAATACTACTTTCCCAAAATAATACATTTCTTTCCCTTCTTCAACTTGAATTTTCTTAAGAAGAGACAAAGATTGGTAAATATAAACTCAAATAACTGAAGAAGTGATATAAATACTAAAAACAACAGAGAAAAAATGCTGAACGTCACAGTTACTCAATGGTGTCTTGCATACATATATATTAAAAAAAAAAAAAGAAAAGAAAAGAAAAGAACAATAATTTATCTCTTGGATACTTCTTTATTTCCTGACTTGTTAACCTTCTCCCTTCCTTCTGCCAGGAAGAAAAGCAACTACGAAAAAAAATAAACAAAACAAAAAAAAACAACCAAAACACAACCAAACAAAAAGAACCCCTCAACCTCTACATAACTGACAGCAACTTTGAACGACAGAGTGTTTAGCAAAGGATATATATTCAATCACCTCAGTCTTATAATGGGTTGCTTTTCATATTCAAATAAACGCCCGCTAATAAATACCAGAATCATAAATGCATCCCACAAGGAAATCTCATTAAAACTTATTCATCCCATCCTTCTACGTCCTCTCCAAATGTCAGAGGTAAGATCAGCTTTATAGTACTCCTGGAAGATTAACAAGTATAAATTTTTTGAAGCAGTTGAGCAAGTAAATCTTAGTCAAGAGACTTTTCTGACAAGACCTCCCTCATATTTAAATTATAGAAACTAGAACTTAACTAACAGTTTAAGTAAAAATCAGGGCTTCCATATAGTTCTTTTTCAACTGACTAGATTTTTAAAAGAAAAGGAGGGGTGTGGAGGGGTCCTGAAACTGACTCGAAGAAACTTCTACAAGAATCTCCATGGATCTTATATATCAGGGAGACCAATTTAAGGATTAAGGAAAATATTCTGACCTCGTAACCATTTACACAACCGAAGGGGGAGCTTTAGGGAATAGGTACGATTCCATTGACAACAAGAAGTAGGTATCTGAGGGTGGAATTTCTCTCTGAGACAAAAATACCAAAATAATCAAATCTTAAAAACTCTGTGAATTCATACCAAGTACTACTCCAAGCTCTCTTTTTTTTTTTTCTTTTGACAGATTAGAAAACAGCATCCAAACTGTTTAAGACCAATATTGCTGCTACTGTCTTTAATTTCTCTTAATTAGTCTATACCACATCTGTGTGAGGTAGACATATCAAGGGGGGTGTGGGATTAGAGGTAGGCTCCCAAAACTTTTGTGTTATATTTTTACTGAGCTATCAGTATGCTACATATATTTCTAAAGAGAGACAGTTTAAGCAGGTAGTATAATATGGCAGCACCAACTAGTGTCAATAAGGACTGAGGGGATTTTGAAAGTGTGGATTTTCACTGACCTTTGGAAACATATTAAGGAATTACTGCTTTTCTTTTTCTGTAATCAGCTAATTTATGTCACTGCTATTTTACTAGCCACTGTCAACAGTAAACATGTAGACCCAGAAAAAAGGGCATTCCTAAACTCTGGTCAGCATTATAAAGAAAGTTATATAATTTGCTTTGAAATATAGTGAACATAACTGTAGCACATATCTAGAAATGGGTCTACTTCAAATTTCAAGTGAGTCTGCAGTTATTAAGGTTATTCCAAACATTTATATCTCTTTGGGCTTGAAATTAGACTGAAAATCTCCTAAGAAAGGTCTATCCTATTGTTAGGAGTATCTCCTAATTGTAGCTGGATCAAAATAAAAACTTTCTTGATACTTTTTTCTCCTGTCCATGTCCTAAACCAAGATTTGTAGTCATGGGAAAAAGGAAAAAATCTGCTCTTCAGAAAAGTGAAATATTGGTTGTGAAAGAACTTTACAGATCTAGAGACTGATATTCCTTATTTTTGTAAAACAGACCATTGTGACTTTTAAGATTCTAAATTCATTGCCAGTAGGTGATAGCTTTATTAATCCAGGCCCATGTGTACAGGAATTCAAATACATCCTTGCAGCTTAGCAGTTTTGCCTTAACTCTGAGTCAGAAGGGGCCACCTCCAGAGCAGCAAGGCAAGTCTGCTTCACTGTGATAGGAATTCTGTAATAGAGACGTGTTATACTGTGGAATCTCTGAGTTGAGGCTAGAATAAACAGCAAAATCTTTTGGTCTCAAGATGTTTGGTAATAATTTAAAATCAAAGATCTTCTAATCTCATATCTCTATGCTATCACTCGACTCCTTGTTGTAATGTAGAATAATTTAATTCCATCTATAAATGGCATATCCTGTGGACAGAAATACTGGAAAACTATACCAATTCCAGTCCTGGTCTTCTACTAAACTTTCTGTCACTTTCAAGAAACTTTTGCTTAGTTTCAATCCTTCTCCCCCACCTCTAAAATCTCTTGTTACAGAGTATCATCTAACTTGCAGCTCTCTAAGATCAGTATAGTCACTGGCTATTCATAATTAGATGCCAACAGAACTTGTATCATGTTAAAATATGGGAACAAACCATGGCAAAGCTATAGAACTCCTAGCAACGTTAATTAAAATGTAATATCATGTCATATTACTTGAAATATTTACAGCAAACATCTATATATGTTCACTGAAATGCATGTTAACATCTTTCTTTGCTTCTAAAGCATTACAAGCATGAAACATGTTTTTAATCATGCTTACAGCATGATTATATATAAAAGCACTGATAACTGTGTTTGTGATAAGCATCTCAATTTTAAATTCAGCAGGGATCAGCATCTCAAAAATATAAGTGGAAGTCAGGAAAAATCATCCAGACTGCCCACACTGTCGGTAACTTGAATACATCTCATAATTACTAGATACATATCTCCACTAAAGCTTTCCTTTTATGTATCTGAAGAACACCTCACACATTATAAACTCAGAAAAAAAAAGTTGTAATTTTCTAGTGTCCTAAAAACAGTTTATCTCTTGATCAAAATTAAAATGTAGAGTTTAGCCAAATTTTGTGAGAAGTATTAAATGCTTTAACGCTTCAGTCTGTGAAGAACATAATTCTGAGTAAACAAAATCACTGACATTTACTAGTATACTCTCACTTAAAATATTAGCAGGAATTTGAATATTAGGGAATGTTTTTGACTGAAAACTCTATTCAGCCCCCTTTCAAGGTGACAGATTAACAGGTAAATGCAATGTAGATATTTCCGTCAGTTGATTAACTATCCTCTATGGCTGTAATACAGTATTTGTCTCTGGTGCTAATGCACTTAATCTGTCTATCCAGTCTATCTATAGATTTATTTTGTATTATCCATTACAGATTTTCTAGTAACATAGGCACGAGGTATAAAAATTCAAGGCAGTTTCCTGCAAACTTGTGCTTTGTATAGTGTTCTAAGTCAAATGCACTGTAAGAAACAGTTGCAAACACTATTGGTAAATCTTATTCACTGGGACTAAAAAAAAAAAATAAATAAAAATCATGAGCAATATAGACAAAATAACTCCAAATGGTTTAGGCTTCTTCAGAGCCTTTTTGTGTATTCTAATTGTCTTGCTTGTAACTCAATGTGTAGAAAACAATTTGTAGGGTTCTCTTATCTTCAGACTAAGTACTTGGAGTAATGATGATGGTGAGAATTTAAACAAAAGGATTAACTGATCTATTGCATTAGGCTACATAATGGCGTTGCACCATTCCATCTATTTACTGGAGAGTATCTTATCTGTCATGAAGTGAGGCTGCAGGTCTTTGGGCTTTACCTGGAGCTGTGTAAGTAAAGATCTAGTCCCAGAGCCTCTTTTTTGATCCTAGCTATTGAAATGTAAATAGCATGGTAAAGGATGTCTCTGGAGTACTCTCATACAGAATAAGTTTTTCTGCATTTTGAAAGAACAGGCAACATTTCCATAGACTGGTGTACTTGAATTAGATTACTGGTAAATCAGAGTTTGTTGCAGTAAGTGAGATAATGAAATAGCTTTTCTCCACTTTGCCTTGGCTTTGCTGCCACCTATACAGGAAGTGGGAACTGGAGGGTCATCTGTGTCTGATGCCTTCTCTAGATATTACTCTACACTACTCTTTGATTTCTCTTTTCTTTGTGACTAGCTTATCAGGGTGGTATTAGAACTAGTATTTTATCCTGCTCATATTTACTCACATCATGCTGCAAGGAATACTTGTTCAAGGTTATTCCAGGATACATACCTGTGCAGGAGATATGGGTTGTTTTATCAAGGCTGCTCACATTTCTACTTCTTCCACCCACTACAAAACCATTGTGAAAAGTGGCTCACTTCATTTTGCTAGCTACTTGAGTGTATATAATTATTGAACCAGAACAGACAGGCAAACACAAAAACAAGGTGTGTTCTTACTACAGACTGAAGACCTATTGCATCATCTTTTTTCTATAGCATCTAAATCAGAGGACTTCCTTATATGTATTTATATGATGTCCAGATTTCATGTAGGTCTTCTGTTTCATATCCAGTGATTTTAATGAAATTATTGATGTTCAGGTTAAAGTCTTTTCTCATAGGACAAACTTAGTATTAATTTAGCTATATGTACCATACTTTTTGTCTATGTTAAGTTGAAATGCTGGGGTTTCAACCCCAAACCCCAAATTAAGGTTGACAATTGGGTGATTCCCACAGCCCTTCACAAAGGGGGGGGTGAGTTTCCCTTTAGGCTCCCTCCAGGGTGCGGCCGGTCTTGCAGGGAGAGCCATTGGGTAAATGAGCCCCAGGTGTCTGCATTCAGTAACCAAGGGTCAGGTGTCCCACTGAGGGATAAAAGCTGGGACCCCTTGCAGGCAGGGGCAGTGTCTGTCTGTGAGGTGGATGCCCTGTGCAGAGTTCCCTGTTGGGGAAGGGCCTCCTGCCTCCCTGGGACTGGGCTCCAGTCAGGTCTGGCTTTTGTAAATGTGGGCTGTGCAGAGATTCAGTGTGTGGCTTCCTTGGTCTTACGTGTTTGGCTTGTTGACTTGCTTGTCTCCTGTCCCTTCTATAGGAGACTGCATTTCACCATTTATTCCAACCATTGTTGGCTGTGTGGTGTTGTTGTTGGGGTCAGTGGGATTGATGTCAGTTATGTATAATCTGACTTGTTTGTACCCCTGTTGCTCACCCATGTACTGACCCTTTTATATCAAATACGATTTGGTTATTGGTTCATCTTTATGCTGGCTGTGTCCTTTATGCTAGGCATAATAATTGGCAAAACATAAGTTTAAGAACATCTCTCCTATTTTCTCTGAGGAATGTCTACTTTTGTAGATGTTATTTCAAAGCAAAGATATTCTTTTTGTTGTGGTTTTGATTTGCTCATTTCTTTAGTCAATAGCAGAATACACTTACCAGTACTTAGTTACCAGCTACAACTTGATAAATGTTCATATTTTCTTTTTCTAGTACTGGCTCACATTTGTTTGTACTGTCTCAACACCTTACAAAGCTATGTAAATCTAGTAGTCACTAAAATCCATTACTACCTAAGTGAGGTTGTTTCCCATAGAAAACAGTTTTGCTGGTTGCCATTTGTTTCTTATGAGATGCTCTGAATTAATTAATACCTTTCAGGATCTTTCAAGAAATAAAAAAAAAAAAAAAAAAAAAAAAAGAAAAAAGAGAAAAGAAAAGCACCTCTTTAGATTTGAGGCACACTGAAGAGAAAACTGACAAAATGCCTGTTGCTCATTCAGTACCTGTCTAGTAAATCAGTAGAGGATTTCTGTCTCCAGAACTGTCTGTCAACTTTCACAAACAAACTTCACTTCTAAAAATTGAGCTAGGTATTACCGAGAGATTCCTGTACAGGAAAAAAAGCCTTAGTTACTAGCACTTCCAAAAATATAAGTGAGAATGTCTGATGCGTCAACTAAAAACTCCTATCAAATTTTCTACAAAATTAAAAATTAGAGACATGATAATCCAATGACTAGGTATTATACCTGTGGTCAGTTTTTATTCAACCAGTTTCTTAGAGAAGTTGGACCTAGTCAGTAGAAGATCATTATTAATTTTTTGCACAGAACAACAAAGGAACTAGCCTTCAAGAAATGTCTAAAGAGTATAGTGAATTTCCTTTAAAAGAATTAAATCATATTATTATAAATAATGTTGGCCATGTTCGAATTCAAACCTCTTGTACCTAGATGAAGATAGTTAGCTACATTGCAAGTTTGTGCAAATGCTATTGTAAATGTGACGTATATATTTGGGTTTTTTAGTAATGGATTGGATTTTACACTGATGGTGTGCTAATGACAAATATTCCAAAACTACACAACTCTTTATAGCTTGGTTTGCTTGTATGCTTGGCAGCTGGAGTGCAGGTGTGTAAAAGAATTAGAGTAAGGAAACTGAGTGACTTTTTGGCACAGTTCACTCCATATAATGCATCAGTGAAAAAATGGAGGAAAAAAAGCAAAGAAAATCTTAGTCAAAACTTTTATATTGGTCTGTCATACCATAAATCCCAAGATAGCTGAAAATAGTTTCCTTTACAGACTCCAGTATTAATTAAAGCTGAAAACATGTGAAAAGAGAGTATGTCTCTGTTACAGTATTCTCTGAGACTTCTGCTGCAAATGTAGACCTGAAAGAATATTATAATATAAATCATTCATACTCACATGAGCTTGACAGTATCCTATATGGTGGTCTCAATACACATGTATTTCAGGTGTGAACCTAACAAAATAATGAGGATTTAACCATCCTATCCCCACTAGAGCCAGCTTGAACAAAGTGATCATCTGTATTATGCAATGCAGCCATGCACAAATGTTGACTGGCACTGCAAGCTTCCTGTTTTCTCTTATACTGATTACAGCCTTTCCTGTTTGGTAATTTTCTTTTTATGTTAATGAAATAAATAATTCTTGGCATTTGTGTCCTATTCTAAAGATATTTTTACACCTCAAAGGTCTGACAAATAAGTTCCCACAATGTGAGAAAATAAAAAATTAGTATCTATATCTCAAAAAAAAATTAACATGCAAAAGCTTTACCCTAAATATATTTTGTCTGTTTATGGCTCCCCTGATTTCCACCCCTTTCAACCTCAGTTCACTTAGTTTCTATTCAGTTATCATATTTGTCTGATCTATTTGTTTTTATTCCATAGACAAGGTGTTCTCTGCATTAAGACTTGATGCTGTGACTGTAGACATAAAGAACTGATCCTAAAGGAACTAATTGCAAAAATTCTGTGGACTTTTGACAAAACTAAAAAATTAGATCATGCTTTTAGACCTGGATCTTGTCAATGGAAACCACAGTTGCAGCAATAACAGACTTCCATCCTGAGTTTGTCTTGCCTCCATTTTAAACTCAGACTTTGCATTCAAATTAATTTGGAATTAATTGGGACATATAATTTTAGATCATTTATTTATAAATGTAATAGCAACCAAAATATATCCAGTTCTGGAAACTATTTTTTTATTCATCAGTCAGCTGTCATTCATGCTTACTCTTATTACTGAAGATATTATTTTATTTGGACTGTCATAGATAAAACAACTAAAAATGATCAGTTCAATAAATCTGTATAATATTCATTAGGCAATTATAAAGAACAGACAATTGTTCTCATTCCCCTCATCAAAGTAGTATTTGGTTAATCAAGGGATTGGCAATAGCTTGTTCAGTTTACTTCCTGGAAATGAGAATGGACACGCAAACCAAATTAAAGCAAAATAAGGATGACAATACTAAAAAGGCTTCAATTTTCATTTGGTTTCTAGTCCACATATTAAGATCTCAATTTAACAAGTATACTAAATACCTGAACAATAATATGTTTTTTTAAAAAAATCTTACTGTAATAGGTTGGGGGAAATATGGATGAAAAGCAGATGAAGAAATATCAGTATAAAAGTTTTCATCAAACTTTTGAAAAAAGGTTTTCCAGGAGACTCTCAGGGAGCAGGTAGTGACAAAAACCTAAAGAAGTAACTTGAGGGATTGATCTCAGCTGACTTTTTGTGGAAAGTTATAAGAATGTTTTTAGAAAGGATTTAACCTGAATATCTTGATCTCTTCACACAGTATCCATCAAATCTGCACTTCTTCCTTGGCATCCACACATTTCTGTTCAGTATCACTCATTACAGAGTATCAGACCATTAGAAAGACTATTCTATGATTGATGTCTTAAGTTACAATACTACTTTGCAAAGCCTGTTTCAATGTTTACCTTATATCTTTGATAATACAAGGTTCTTCATTATATCATTATTGTTATTATTACTGAGATATAAATTACAGAAACATTCTCAAAACTGCCCCCCCAGAGATAGACCTTCAGATAGCTTTACTAACATGAACGTTTTACATTGAGAGATGTTGAATAAAGGAATATTATGCAATTCACCATGTTAGTTTGCTTCCTTAAGTAGAAATTTGAAAGAAGACTAGTGGACATCAAGCAAAGGTTTGGTTAATGTTACTATATTACTTCTGACAGAATGGAATGGCCTCAGTAGAAGATTAGTCGTGACAACCCATTCATTTCGTATTTGCTGTCTCAGTCCAATAGCTTTATCCACTTCTATTTTTCCATGATTCAGAGTAGAAATCATAATTCTTTTATGTCAGAACTCTTTTTCTTTTAATTTCAGGTACTTCAGTGTCACTGAAGTATCATGGTGAAAATGTGTTTTTTGTTGCTGTTTTAAGACAGAATGGCCATTTGGTTGAAAGCTTCAAATTATTTTGTTTTCTCTCCGTTGAAATAAAAGTTTCCCATATAGCTTTATTTACATAAAAGAACCCTTAGTGATTTTTCTGTCAATTAATATCTGCTCAATCTAGAACTGTGAGTTTTATACAGGTCATTCTCTATTACCAGTGAATAAACCACATTTTCTTCAGATTTCTCATTTAAAATGTAACCCAGAGTACCAGAAAAGCTCTAAGCAAAATATAACATAATAATATAATTACAGCCATTTTCAATAAGTCAGCACTTCTTTTAGTTTTTGTTTTCCCTTCTGAACAAAAGCAAGGTAGGCAATTATTTTAAATTAGGTTACATGAGAATATTATTTGTGTAACAAATAGGTTTCTTATTGTAATTAAGTTTAATAGATCTTGCTCTGGAGATGAACAGAATCAGTCTTGAAAATACTAGGCATCTCCAATTGCAGGTATGTTTGGAGGTTGGATGGCTACATTAATTAAGTCTGATAGTGAAGTGATAAGAATGATGAGGCAGTAGTCCCTTATAGCTTTTTACCTATATTTGAAATACAGTTAAAAATCTCCACAACCTCCTGTCCTCATCAAAACTGCTTTTGGAAAACTGCTGATTGACTTGAATGGATTGTGTTAAGACTGTGTAACTCCAGTTGATCTGGTTTCTGAAAGGAACAGGTTTATATAGGCTACATACAACTCTCTAAAACTCTTTCTTCTTTAGATAAAGACATGTCTATAAATATTTCAGAATTTGTGTTAATTTTTTGTTTTCCAACTTCATTCAGTCACTTAAATTTTGTTTTTCTTTGTTGTGGACAATGTTTCACATAACAAATGCTGTGGCATCAAAGAAATTTGACTGAAAAATTACCACACTAGCAAGGAACAGTAAGATCTGTGTAAGAAACAGATCATCAATGTATGATGAGTCAGGGGAGGCTGTAAGTGTACCTATGTAGAAAATCTATGTACGAGGATATAAGCATTTTCTACATAACAGTGATAAACTGTGAAGGTCTCCATGATCCATAAACTGGACAGAAGAAATGTGATTCCTTTTATAGAAAGTGTCAGTAAAGATAAGGGATTAGGATTTAAAGATAAAATACTAGGACCAGATTTGATAATTTACTATTTTTGCTGCCATACTTCTGCTATCTGATGCTCTTCTTTAAACTCAGTCTTCTCTTACTGACCCTTTCACTGCACAGTTCTTGACTCAGTCAAAATAAATATAAACAGATAAACCAGAAAAAAAAACCCTCTTAACCCAACAAGTTAATCCCAGACATATTTGGTTTTAAACTTAATTTATCTTAAAACAATCTTATAATTGGAATGACTCATGGCTCTTTGATATTTGTATTTGGTAATGCTAGTATAAGTAAAATAGAGTAAATGAAGCTCATCAAAAAACAAATGTTAAGACAAGAGGGGGAAAATGGAGAACAAGCAAAAAGAACGGAATTGGAGATGTTTTGAAGAGGAGGGATCCACTAACCTAAACAGTATGAGTTTTGGTGTGAGACAATAGAAACTCTTCAAGATGTTTAACAAAAGGAAGAAAAAGGGAGGGAGACTATAAAAATCCATTAAAAATAGATGAGTTTAAGTAGGTATGGATGTTGGGGCTCAAAGAGAGCAAAGCTGCATTTCTGGAAATGATCTCTTTTCTCTTTGCAAAAAACATGGGGGGGGGTGAAGGTAGAAGACAAACAAAAAATTAAAATTTCAGCAGACATACAGGAGAAAACCACAAAGTTTCATACCAGATATAACCAATATAACTGATTAAACAGCATGTAAATCTGCCCCAGTCCTAGCACAGAACAAGGGTAAAAAATATTGACGTGAAAGTAACTTTGAAGTCAGGCAGAACCTTAAACAACTGTGTTTAGAAAGTGCCTTTCAGAGGTATAGCTGAAAATTTCTTTCTTATTGCTAGGCATTATTTTGCTTCTGTGCATAGATATACTCAGCTCTTCTTTCACCTGAGAGATTTAGGCTAAATCTTCAAGATGACAAGCAGCAGTAGCTGCAGAGAAACGAAGATACTCATTCTAAGTGATTACGTTCACAAACCAGTATAGTCACATTAGCAAGGACCATTTAGCCATGCTGTATTAATCTGGATGGAGGAGTTGTGTTTTATTTCTGATAGTACCTACATTGTGGAGTTAAAGCTAACAAGATGCATGTTTATGTACACATCTTTACTAGCCCTTAGAAGGACCCTCCCAGGATTTCCATTCAGCATGTTTGCTATTAATCACAGTTGTCACTAACTGATTTCATGTCATTGATGAAGCATCTTTCAGAATACTTCAGTAACGCTTGCAAGGGTCATAATTTTTCTTATTCTGATGTAACTTTATTGATCCTCTCCTGAGAGGAATAGCGCCCCTCACAGCTTTATAGGACATTCAAACAATCTAGGAATGATTTATATTACCCTTAAGGAAAAAGACATCAAGACTTGTTACTGGCATACTGAGAATTTCTCTGAGATCTCAAGCTGTCAAAATACTAAACACAAGTCAGGATATTCCTGAGTAATAGAAAGTGCTGCAAAACTTTATAGCATTATTAGGCTTCATGTTATAATTGGGTGATGCTTCCACTTAACATGCAATTTATTTTATTCAATATTGATAAGATTTAATGGATGATGTATTTGATTCAAGGCTTTGATACAAATGTAGAGTCTTAATTAACAAGTGATATATTTGATGCAGTGAATAATGCATCTGATTTAATAGAGGATGCACTGTATCTGCAGCTGAAGGTGATTGGTCTTTTTAGTGAGAGATTAATTCATTTTGGAAGATGATGTATCACTTTCAATATGAACTAAATCAAATTTGTAATACATTTTTTTGCAGTGTGCAAAGTAGCACAAGGAACAAGTTTGCCCTCAAGTGGACTTCAAAGGCAGATCATACCTCCAAGGCACCAGGCAGGTTGAACCAGTGGTTATTTATTCATGCCATGATAAGGGTGGAACCAAGTTCTAATAAGCCTCTGCCTTCTCAATCAACCTTCACTTTATTTCTAAGTAAAATTATATTAAAGTTATTTAATTAGCGATCCCCAAAAGTGTAATAATATTTGTATGAACAGGAATTTAAAATAATACTTGAAAGATTCAAGACACAAAAGCTATTTGAACTTGAGACATTGATGAGGTAATAGAGGAATAGCATCTTTAAGCATATATTTTACTTAGGTCACAAAAAAAAAAAAAAAAGTCAAATTTGACAGTATGTGCTTTTGTTTTATAAATTCATCTCACCAATACCACCACTTTTACATTTGTAAATTTGGGAAACTGTTATTTGCTAAATGATCAGAAAGGGTCAGTGGGAGAACTTCAGTTTAGATCACTGGAGTTTTCAGCTCCTCCATATAGAAAACTAGACAGGTTTATCACGTTGAAAACACAGGAAGGCTATGTGGAGTCAATATTCCATTTCCACTTTCTGTAACGTGAAACCTCTGTGTTCACTTATTATTCTATCAAGTCTTTATTTTTCTGTTCACAGCTCCATAAATTCAATACTCTATGCTTTTAATCTAATACGTTGACAAGTGAAAATGACCCAGGTTCATGACAATGCCAGCTAGCTTTTTAAATTACATATTTAGAACTAAAAAAGTATTAGGACCTGCATATATTACCCAATGAGTATATAATGGCTGTCATACTAGTACATAATATCCCTAGTAATTTAATTATAAACATCTGACTGTTTGGTATTTAAACAGGAAAATGACTGTTTAAGTACTATGCAGTTAAAGAATAATAAACCTTCTGGCATATTCTTCATTCAAAATGTTAAATTTAAAAATAAGATCAAGAGATTCTCCAACAATGAAAAAATATTCTGAAGTAAACTGATTTTATATTTCTAAACATATGATGGATCTTATCACTGCCTTGTTGATATCCATTCGGTTCAGTGTGTATCAAAATTATAATTATAAGCTAGAAGTAAACTTAGAATTGTTAGAAGAAAGAATATTTTTATTATTAATCCCTTTTCAACCAAAAGTAAGACCTTCTCTTTGATTCACAGCACCAAGAATAGCAGTGATAAAAGCTTATGATTTTAAAAATATAACTTCGTTTGAAAACAAAAATTTGGATCATGCTGAATTAGTTTTTCCACAAGATAAAGAAATAAATACATCTTAATTATTCTTAGAAAACAAAAGATAGTGTATGAAATAGTAAAAGATTTACGGGTCACAGTTTTTGACAGATCATGACATCTATTTCTACAACCCAAAGACTTGCCATGAGAGACAAAACATTGAAAAATTATTATAAAATTGTATCCATCTGGCCCATATAAACTTTTAACAGATCATAACAAATTGTGAGTTATCCATAACTTAGCTGCCTGTAACTACAGATTCGAGTTATACTCCCCTTTTCAGTGATCAGAAATACTAACAGCAAATTTTTGAAGATAAGAATACTATGCAATGGGAAATGTATATTATCTATATCATACATGGTAAATGATTCAAGGTGTTAAGAAGTTAAAGTATGTCTTCTTCCAATTTGTAGCTCATGATGAGAAAAAAAAAAAAGTATTTTGAAATCTACAGCAAGTCTCTTGTACCTTCTTGTTGCTACAAGTTGTCCAGCTACTAGAAAGCTGCTAGAGTTCATAATTTCAGGTCATTGTTTAAGGTGGTAATCCATTAGCATTTAAGATGAATACACAATAGTAGTTTTCCTGATACTGGCTATGGACAAAGAAGCAGGAAAGATAAACTTTTAATGGTTACAGAGAAAGCCTGCATATCACAGGGTGTGTTCAAGGGTTCCTGGATATGTAATCCCCTGTCTTGTTTCAGGAGTACATTCTTCTATTAGGTAAAACAGTGATTATTTTAGCATCTGAAAGTGACGTCCTCTCAGAACTGATTTTTACTTCTCAATAAGCTTGGTGGGATGGCTTACTTTTGAAACAAGAGCAGTCATGATAATGGCAGATACTCTCTCCTTTAATTGTCATTGTTTATGATACTGATAGGATTTGAATTTGTCAGAAACTGTATAAACAAATTTAGATTATAGGCAACAAATCAAAACAAGTAAATTTGAGTCCTCCTTGGTGCTGATGGGTGTTTGAAGACAGGGTTGCATGTCTGAGGCAATGAGAGCAGCAGGCAGATGACCCAGGAAGAAAACAAATTAAAACCAGAAAATGCATCTTTGTCACAAAATTTTTGAAGTTACGTACAGATCTAGCATAACAGCGTATGCCCTGAGGTGCTACATTTGAGAATGCTTGGGGGCATCAGATCTGCTGAGATAAAAGACGGAGAATTGCCATGCATGAAACCCTGGCATATCCTGTATCCACACAGGCTCTTAGGAGCTGATAAAAAAAGGTAAAAAATCCTTAGATTTTCTCTCCAAAACTGCAAACTAGTTGACTCACTCCAAAAGGAAACCCAATAATGAGTTAATGTATGTGTGATATGGATTATTATTAGTAGAAGTACTAGTTACATTAACAGTAGTGCATTGGGGCCTAGGTGCAATACAGGGACCCGGCCAAAACGGCAGCACAGAAATACCCGTAAAACTGATAGATGCAGCAGAACAGATATGGGATGTAATAATAGATGTGGCCAACAAGCAAAATGACCCGTGTGATAGGAACTAATTTTGCCCTTGCTGGCTTCTAGCAGAAAGAAAATTGAAATACCAATAGGAAGAAAAGTCATCATAAAAGGAAATGAGGAGAAAGAAAAAAGCCAGTCTGGTAATGCTCTCGATATAAGCATATGAACAGAGTTTACTATTTTTTTTCTATATTATTTTACCCTCTTCTCATTTCTCCAGACAGAGGGACCAGAACACTGCATTGTGTGATATCCATAAGTATTGCTTCTTTTATCCCTGTTTTCTTGAAAAAGGAAGAGAAGAACATATAAAAACTTTAAAGCATTTTTTTTACTAATTTTTAGTTAAATGAAACTTTTCTTGAAGAATGTTTTCAGAGTATGAGATTGGTTGATTTAAGGGAAGGAAGGATCAGTTTATCCTTTTAAAAAAATATTATTGGAAAATTCAAAAGGATATCAACTAACTTCTTAATGCTTTATTTTCACAATATAAAATTACTCCAAGAAATGCAAACTAATTTTGTGGGTAGTGACCAGAAGAATCATATCCACATTTTTTAAAAAAAATGTTTTAAAGTTTTTATATGTTCTTCTCTTCCTTTTTCAAGAAAACAGGGATAAAAGAAGCAATACTGATGGATATCACACAATGCTAAAAGTGTATGATACTTTTTCTCAGTGAGGAAGAGATTTGAAGAAATACGCATATCCATAAAGAATTAAGATGTTGATCTTAACTCCAAAAAGATAGAAATGGGAAAACAAACAGTCCCCTACCACCACCTTGTGTTCCTCTAGATCTCCTTTTGTTAAGACTTTTTTTTCTTCTCATAAAATAGTCAAGTTTTACATTATGTTCATAATTATCAAGCAGGTATTTTATTTCCAGAATTAACTTTTCATTTAATATGTTATTATCTTGTAAATACCATAAGGAGTTAAAGAAAATTCATTAAAGACATAGGCAAAATGATTAAAACATACAGATATAAAGGCATAAGAAGTCACTGCAGAATGAATTAAATAGCTTTTCTGAGTCCCTGTATATGGTCTATCCAGTAGAATTCTGCTATTTTGAAATGGTAGATGGATGTTTCCCTGAACTTTCCAACAACTGGTTTTCCATTTTGTAAATTCTTTTTGCTGTGAAGATATATAATGATACTTAACTTCTTGAATCTAGTTCATTGAGAATGAAGTTATTCCTTGAAATCTACAAGTAGGTTGCTTGAGGAAAAAAAAACAAACTGAAATTTCCAGTCAAGGAAAACACCTAAAGACATGTGTCTCTGGCAAAAAAAAAAAAATAAATAAAGTCCTTTTATGGAACTAGTTTATTTTTGTAATTAATGTGAAAAAATTATTCTAAATAAATTCTTTATGATTGCATGTAATATTTAAATATGCATTCTAAATTAATTAGATCTTATATAATCACCATTTTAACAGCTTAATAAAAAGAGTATTTTCTGACTTTTTTTCAGATAGAGTACAAACAGCAAAAACCACCTCATCATGGGGAAATACCCAGATAATCCCATGTTCTCCTCACTGAAAATCAGGTAAGAAAATTGTCTGTGTCACAAAAACACAAATAAGAAATGTAGATACAAAAGAGGTTTGTGGGTAGTGGAACAATCTTTATGACTTTGTGTGTCTTCAAAAGAGTCATCAGCAGAGGCTCTCAGGCATATGGCAATTCTGTTTTATAAAACAGGATTAAAGTAATGTCAGGTGAAGTGGTTTTAGAACAGGGTTACTAAGGGCATAAGAGAGTCTAAGATACCAGAAAATAGGAAAAATAATTGTTAAACCTATTAAGTGGTAATACTGGTGGAGAATTAGAGTGGAAAAGATGGTCAGAATGACCTGATATTAAACAGAAAAGGATAAGGTTTACTTTAATTAATGTCATGCTTTATTTAAGATAAAGGTTATGCAATGTCATTAGGAACTACTAATCCAAAATTGTTGAATAGAAATGTTAGGGAATGGTTTTGGTATTATTTTTATGGAGTTCAGTTGTTACATTTTGTTCTGACCTCAGGTGTCCCCACCTGCTTCCAAAGTGAAATTGCAAAAGCTAACACATTCCTTTCAACTTAACCATTCTTCTCAATTTAAAGAGGTAAAATACTACATCTACTCCAGCAAAATGGGGAAGTTCATTGTAATAGTTCATTGTGATTTCTTGGCAATCCACCAAAGCTGAACCCCTCTCTGTAATCTTCTTTTGTATTTGTTGAATAAACTCATTATTGCAGCTATTACTGAATATCAGAACTTATAGCAGGGTGGGATAACCTGGTTGGTAGCAAACACGTAAATGAAGAGCAGAATGCTGCATGAAGAGTAAAGATTCTTGTTAGAAATTATTTGCTCTTGAAAGTACTAAGATTATTAAGAACAGTCTGAATCAAATCCTCTTATAGCAGAGCTAAATACTGAAAATCATTTATAATACTAATTATGTAATGAAAAGAAAGATAATTTTTTCTTAAAACAAATAGCTCTCTTCGAAAAATGTGTTGTTAATCAATCTCTTCTGTGGATTAGACCATCCGAGTTAAAAACAGCCATGAAGACAGCCTTTCTAATTGGAATTAATGACTTCAATAAGCAATGATTCATCAAGTAAATCTGGATGTGCACATCAACATAGGATACCTAAGAATTGGAAGATTTTGAAAAAACCTCATGAGAGGATTGCAATTTCATTTATTTCAGTGAAGAATAAACACAAAACTTTTCCTTCCAAGAGCCAACTCTTGTTTGGCTCGATTGTGATTCATGCTGCCAGATCTAATCACCATTCCATGCTATATGGACCTGAGATTATTCATCTGGATACAATTGATCTAAATTGTAGTTCAGTTCAGATTATCACTAGTTCACAGATTTCTAGAAATTCAAGTGTCACGAGACTTTCTCTTTGTTTCTGTGGAAAATTTTGTTTCAACAATCTTGTCCTATTCTTCTATCGCAGAGAATTTACTAGTTATCTTATTCAAAAAATAATTAACAGTCTACATGAACTTAAAAGGGCTGTATTAAGAAATACTTATCTAATTAGTCCCTCAAAGCCAATCAATTTACTCCACTTAGGTGTTTATTTATCACATATGTGTATGCTCATTATCATATAACAGTGAAGCATGGAACCATTAAGCTGAGATGAAGACTCCAGAAAACTGACTATTTGCAACCATTTTAAGGAATCTCAATGTTCCTGGAAAACTCTGCTAAGATTTCTCCTTATAAAAACAGGGGAATAATGTTGTGTATTACTATGTATGCAGTAATTCACTGTTTGACACATTCTTATGATATGAATCAGATTACTCATTACATTACAGCCCTTATTGAAAAAAAAAAAAAAAAACACAAACAAACAAAAAACAACAACGTTGAGGAAGGGGGACAGATAGAGAAACAATCTATTAAATAGAATCAACGACACTGCCTCCAGGGTCTGAAAATATAGAGACAATTTTGTGTTTTGCTCTGGCAAATTTTGTTAAAATTTGTCTTATGACATAAACTCTCTCTCTTCAGAAGTTCCACTGTTTTCAGTATAACTTCATTCATCTCCTAAGGATTGCAGGTCTGACATATTTGAAATTTTAATCAAAGGTGAAAATGAGGCAATATTTTTTTGTTAGGTTTTTTTTTTTTTCATAGGAGCCATCTTGGATATAATAGTCTAGTCAGAATAAATCTTAAAGATGTGTCTTTTTTCCATATTTTCTGACAAATTCTAGAGCACTCTGTTCTGTATTATTTTTAATATTCTTTAATTTCTTGATGCTAGATAACTGCATAGTGTGAAATACTCAATTCTAAGAAATGTTATTAGGGACAGTTAAAATATTGCATTTCAATCTTGAGGAAAAAGGACAAAACTGCCCTCCTTTGACATTGTAAGAATATTTTCCTCTCTTCTACATATAACTGTAATATTTCATTTGGTTTAGTTTATGGTGTGAGAAGTGGTAGAATATGTGAGGTTTTATCACTGTTAAAGTAGCCAGAAGATGCCTCAGTCTCAGGTATTAGCATGTGCTCAACATTACAATAAATTTAATCTCACAAACATTCATTTAATTATAAATTAAGAATCTCAATCTTATTTAAAATTCTAATGTTTATTATCCTTCTACATACAGTTATTTTTCATTAAAAAATTTAGACTTAAAATTATAACAATGTTTTTCTTAAGAAAGAAATGAGAGATTTTATAAAGAAGGACATTTCATTGTTAATGATTTCATAGCTAGAAAGGATAAAGCTGTGTTCTTCTCCTATTAGCTTTTCTTATTCAATTTCCCCAAACCTTGTGTCTACACTAGTGACCTGAACTATGAGAGGTTATTTACAATAGAATTATCAATACTCTTGAAACTTAAAAAATTCAGAACTCAGTGAATGGCAGTGTCTTATGATCTCATGATATATTTTATATGGTATATTTTACTGGATGCTATAGAATTTCCAGACACAAAGCTTTAAATTGAAATTAAGAAATACTTAGATTTATATCAAGTATCAGCATGAAAATTATAAACACTACAGTTTAAAAACAGAAAAATGGCCTTTCAGTAGGAAGTGGACTAGTGAACTTGTATTCCCAGCTGTCTCCCTGATCTCCTGCACATCCTTAAACAAGCCAGACTGATCATCACTTTTTTTAAGGAGGATAATCAATATAACTCAATCAAAAGGCATCAGGCTAAGATTCTTGCATGACTCTCATCATCTGTAGTCATAGGTATTAGAAGAGAAATTTGGGGTCTTCTCATTTTTCCTCCATTATTTTAAGGGAATAATTGTAACAGACAATTTATATGATCAATTTCCGTTTAAAGGTAACTTCACAGTTAAAAGATTCAGAGACCTATGCCCTGGGTTTTTATTCTGTTTCAAAGTGATGGACATCCACTTCTCATGTGAAATTATTTGTGGATATGTGAACATCTTCCAGGCCAGGCACTGATGTCTCCCAGCCTGTCCAGTATCTTCGTTTTGCATCTCCACAACAGTAGTTTGACCACATCTTTGAGTTGCTGGTTAACTGTGGTAGCAGTTCTGTGAGTGACTTCCCAACTGTGAGGAATAGCCACATAACAAACTGACGCTGGACAAAGGCAGAAAACCATTAATAATATCAGTGATTACAAATGAAAGATCTGGATAACTACAGAAACAAATAGGCACCTATAAAAAGCCTAAATTTTCTGACCACAGAATTAGCAGTGATACCTCATCAACTGTAGGTTGCTCTTTACAATTGAGGATTCTTCTCTAGAGACAAAATGAGTGTCATGTTACAGTAAGATGAGACCTCATATTTGCTCTTGATCATGAAAAAATCATATTTGACTCTCTTCTTTGAGAAGGTTCAATTGACTGACCAGGCCGGAGGCTAGAACATAGAAGAGGTGTTTCATGATTCAATATATTTTGTTAATACATCTAAAATAATTTATTTCTCAGTTATCCTATAGTTTCTAAGATGCTTTTCACTTTCCCAGTATGGAGAACAAAAGTGTCTCATTTATTTTAATTAATCTATATTCTACAGAGAAAGTTATACTCATTCGATATCACATCATTTCATGAAGACAGCAGAAGAATGAACATGTTTTATGGCCCAGTTTATCATCTATGACTTTGACTATTACCTTCTTTTGAATTTTAGGTTCGCAGAGTAAGTCTGTACTATTGTAATAAATTATTCATTTCAGGCATGTATAGATGAGCATGAAAGCTTCATATCCGTAACTGAAAAACATCCAATGAGAGAAGAGCAAAGTATCATTTTGTCAAGTTCCAGAGCTCAGTACTTGTTCCCAGGTAGAATTTCCTTAAATAATCACTCGTTTGAAAATAAATCGTTATTATGCAAGACAGCAAGAAATAGCAATTAACAGCATAGAGGTCGCCACTCTTCCTGCTATATGGCAGTTAGGTACAACTGCTGGACCAGACGACGTTTGGAAACGGTTTGTAATTCCTGTGCACTATTGCTTCTCAGTATGACAGGTTTGTATCAATTATAAATAAAATTAAATAAAAATATCTTTAACTTACCCCAGGTTAAGAGTAGCCATGATGATTTCACTGACTCTGGGTAAATCACTGAAAATATTTTCATGCTATATTCTTATTGAAACATTTGAATAATAATAAATTTTCCCCATCATAAGCTCCAATATGCCATATATCCAAATATGCCTTCTAAACCACATCTGCTAGCTATGTTTTGGGCTAAGATTAATATTTTGTCCTCATTGTATTCCAGCAATAGCTCTATCTTTCCTTTATGTTGCTTCAAACATAAAAAGATCCCAAAGTATTCCACAGACATCTTATATCTACTTTAAGACCTAGAAGCTCCTGCTGAACAGAGGAAAGGATTCCTACTTGACTGGCAGCATTGGGTATTATTTCCCACTCTCTGAATTTTAATGTGACTATGTCCAGGTGGAATGACAAGTTTCAGTGTTATAAAGTCTGATAATTGACAAGTGTGGATAATGTTTGCTTGATCTGATGAATAAAAAAGAGAAAGGTTTTATTTTAAAGAAAAAAAGTTATTTTAGCATAACAGTAATCAAGACTCAATTATATGCTTCCATTGATACTAACCAAGAGAAGTCAGTTACAAAAAGCAGACTTTGCATAAATTTCATCACATCCGGGAAAATGTGTAAATTTTGAATGAAAATAACCACCCTAGATTTAACTCAGATAATCTCTGGAAATAACACTGACTACAGGATTTATAAGGTTTTAATGTTTACAACATGTATATAACTTATAAAGTAAATAGCTGATAAAATATTAATTGCTGCTATAAAGTTTACCTGTCTGCCCTGAAATAAATGTTATTAGCATCTCCAGTTGTTCTTTACGACTGTTAATGATACTTTAATTTGATACTGAACTGTATTAGTGCTTAAAAGAAAAAAGGCCTGTGGATTCACAAAATATGTGTATGTATTTAGGTGCAGCATGTTTAGGATTTGGTTTGTTTTCCCTCTTGAATTTACCCATTTATTAAAATTTACTTCTATGTATCATATGGAAGTATTAAGGCTGTC
>NW_020799109.1:13981802-14056950 GCF_003259725.1 Athene cunicularia | reverse complement strand
GGGGGGGGGCAGTTCAGCCAGATATATAGAGTACAAACTCTAAACAAAGTCCTGTGAAATTATGAATTATGCCAGGCAGATAGAAGTCAAGTGTTCCTTCACCTGCCAAATTTTCCAAAAACTGTGCTGGAGTCACAGAGAGTTTGGTTTTTTTCTTCATTTTTGAAAATACAAGCTGTTTAATTACTCCTGTGTGCCACTACTTGCAGGCTAAGACTACATGAAGCAGACTTAAAATATCTGATAGGCTACTTTGGAAAACCAAATCTCAAATGTACCGAATCAAATTTCCAAAACAAGTACTAAATTCTGTTCAATCTAATAGGACACTAGCATATTATTTGGATTAAAAATTGCCTTCTTAATCACTGTTGCCTTTCAAAATCAGGTACTACTACATTTTTTTTCTTGAACATGCCCTGAAACACAAAAAATTCATGATTACCTTGTTTTGTTTGATGTTTTTTCTTACTAGCAAAGTGAGAAGCTGCAGCCTGGGTCAACTCCCCACAGGGCCCGCAGCCCTGAGAGCCTGCAGGGAACCTCTCCAACCTGCAGCCTCTCCTACCAGAGCAGCAGCAGTGGCCGACTGAGCCAGCGCATGAGGAATGGAGCCACTGAATGGGGCACTCTGTGGCCAAGCCAAGAATGGGCTGTGGTGGCTGAGGGGAAGGCCTGGTGGCTGCACCAGGAAGGGCTGCGGTAGTGGTGGTGGTTGAGAGCTGATGGCAGGGCCAGCCCTGCCAGCGCTGCGGTGCTCGCCTCCCTGACTGCCTGGGCCTCTGCCATGTGACGGATGAGCTGTGTGAGGAACTGTCGTACGGACTTACCTGGCTTCTCCTGTAGAACAGGGAAATTGTATCACTCATCAACACTAAGTATATCCATGTCTGTAAGTGTTTTGGCTTTCTGAGCCCTTTTAGTCCACAGTGTCAATTCCAATCTCAGACTACAACAAAGGGGAGAAACATTTACTGTTTTAGAAACACCAGTGTAATTTGCCACGCTCTGGGACTTAAGAGTAGTTTGAATAATAGAGACAGATAGGCTTGGGTCTCTGCTGCATTTTAGCCTTTAAACTTAACGTATGTGTGAAGACTTAAATGAGATGGAAAGCTTAGAGGAAAGATTCTGTTTCCAGACAGGTTTTTTTGTGTATTTGGTTTTGTCTTTCCCCAGAATGTATTATCTGAGTCATGCTGGCCTCTATGCAGCAATCTTCAGGATGCTAGTACCTCAGGACATGCACGTTCTTCCTTGGTGTAGTGAAGGAAAGGCATTCCTTAGGAAAGTTGTTTCCTTCATCTATGAGTATTTCTAACATCAGTGCTTGAAATTAGAGTATCTGAAAACTACCATGATCCTCAAATCTCATTCAGGTTTGGTGAGGATGGTGAGGTTTGAAACCCTGGTTTGGGATCCTCCCCCCTTGTTTTACTGATTAAGGATACCGATTAAACTCAGACACCATAGTGAAAACTGTAGGCATATTTTACTAGTGATAACCAAATAATGTAATACAGAAAACATGCAGTAAGAAAAGGCAGAATAGTGCACCTAAAGCAACAAACAGGGAAATACAGGGTAATGCATTGAATCATTACAACACAAGAGAGAGAACAGTGATTAAGAAGGATACATCACCACTTGCATATGTTAACATCATCCAGACCCGCAGTCGCTGGGCAGCACCAGTTACAGCGAGGATTTGGAGAGCCTGTCCTGGCAAATAGGAAATCTTATGTGATATGTCCACCCATAGGTGAGGTTTCCAAAGTCGTTGTTAGTGGGTCCAGTCTTATATACTAGAGATTGGCAAGCCAGAACACTTGGCACCTTAATTTTGAGCAGAAAATTCCTGGTTTCATTCTCCTGTTGGATTCCACCCAAAGCCTGGCCAGGGCTCGTGAGGGGGAAGACCAAGGGAGTTTCTAACAAGGCCAGATACGTGGGTTCTCAGCCTTGAACAAGGCTGAACAGGGGACGTTGGATACATTCTCTCAGCATTTCATCCTCACTACTGATTATATTCTAAGCTGCATCTTTCAGTAGTGAGCTTACATGCTTTGTTAATGATTATAGACTAAGCTGGCAGCTTCAGCTTGGGGCCTGTTGTTCAAGCTTCAGTACTTCAATGCTTTAGCACTTTTTACATCAGCATAAGTGTATTGTTATAACTTAGCACAATACCCACTAGCACAATGGTTATCAGTTATAAAATAAACAGGATTCATTTATAGGTCAACTCTAGCTTCGGCCTGTTGTACAAGCCTTAGCACTTCACCCCTCCGTTTCCACCCACTGATGCTGGCTGAGATCTTGCTCAACCCTGCTGGATTGAGACAGTTGGCCAGGGATAATTGCTTGAGCTGGGTCTTGCATTCACTCCTATCAAACCCCCTGCTCTCAGCGGGATGCCTACAATCCTGGCAATGCAGTTGCTGCAGAGCCCCTACTGTGCTCAACAGCTTTAACCCAACAGTCCAAGGCAGGCACTTCGGTGGTTGTGACAATGCTTTGAGAGTTCCCTTTGAGTCACTCCTCCTCTCAGAGCTCAGGGATTTTGCACAGAGAGTAATTTCCCTTGAATGATTTCAGTGACTTTAGTTCTTGCAAAAAGTGAGCAGTGGGCCTCTCTATCTAAATGTGGGTTTGGACTATCATGAGACAATGCTTTAAATAGCATTACTTTAGTAAGTCCTTTCTTCTGACTGCATTGTTCTTAAGGAGACTAAATTCTGTATGACTACATGAAAGCACCATTTGTATTTATTTTAAATAGATCAAAGTCTGCAAAAATGCTTTATTTCATTTATTAAGATAGTTGTATTTATTGCTATAAAAATATGTTTTTATGACTACCAGACTGTGCCTTCTCATGATCTGTCCTATTGTGTAGTCAGAGGATCAAGTTAATGTTCCTCCAGACATCTTTCATCACTCCAGGCAGCTTAGTTAAAATCCAACACAGTCATAAGATTGTGGTGTTCTTCATATGCTTTGTGATGCTTGATAACTTCTGGGAAGATAATTTTCTGGGACTATCACTGTAGTGAATGTTATTTGTGAATACAGACATCATTGGTTGATTTCTTCAAGTTTCTGTTTTATCTGCATGTTGTAAATTAACATTGTATGTTCCTGAAAGCACCATCTGAGGAATGAGATCAGTTTTTCTTTGTTTGGCTGCTTATTATATATATTATTTAAATATTAGTCAATTTATTTGCTCTTGATCAGAATGGAGGGATTATATTTTGGGGTTGCATGGCAGCCTGAAAAAACAGTAAACATTTGCTGATAATTCTGTTGTAGCTGTGATGACACAGGTACCTGCTATATTCCCTACACTGTTGCAGTAGTGATATTCCCAGTGATGATTTTGGGTTTTTTGACATTTAATAACAACATTTAAAGGACACTGTATTTAAACTATATAGGAAGGCAGTAGAATATGGTTTTCTTTCTACTCCTGCTATAGAATTTCAAATTTATAGCAACAGAAGGTGTCAGTGAGTGGATGACTAGGTCTGGTCCCAAAGAGAAGGCAAACTGGGGCTTAGAGGTGGCACAGCACAGGCAGGACCATGCCTGCCTGAGAGGGCACAGCCCCCAGCTATACAAGCAGGGCAGAGCTGGTGATGCTTACAAGTCAGGCAAGCTGTGTTCTCAAAGGGCCCTGTGAGAAGGTGTTGGGTAGCAACTAAAGAGATTCTAGGTTATGACTGGGTTTTTTTCTGATTAGATTGTGTCTGCAAGGATTCAAAGAACTATGACATAGTAGCCATAACAGAAGCGTGGTGGGATGCCTCACACAACTGGAGTGCTGCAATCAATGGCTCCAAGTTCTTCAGGAGGGATACACAGGGAAGGAGAGGTGTTGGAGTGGCCGTGTTTAAGAGGGTGCTATGACAGCTTAGAAATCAAGTATAGTGATAACGGGGTTGAGAGTGTGTGGATTAGGTTAAGGGCCAATAAAGCAGATCTTGCTGTGGGAGTCTGCTATAGACCCCCCAACCAAAGCAGTGAGGTGGATGAAGCTTTCTATTAACAGTTGGGAGAAATCTCACAGACACTTGCCATTGTTCTTGTGGGGGACTTGAAACTCTCAGATATCTGCTGGGAACACAACACAGCAGAGAGGGAACAATCCAGGAGGTTCCTGGAATGTGTGGAGGATAACTTCCTCACACAGCTGGTGAGTGAGCCGACCAGGAAAGGTGCCCTCCTGGACCTGCTTCTTGTGAACAGGGAAGAGCTTGTGGGTGAGGTAATGGTTGGAGGCCATCTAGGGTGCAGTGATCATGAGATGATTGTTTTCAATCCTTGGAGGAACAAAGAGAGGGGTTAGTAAAACTGTCACCTTAGACTTCTGTAGGGCTAACTTTGACCTGTTCAAAAGACTGATTAACAAAATCCCTTGGGAGGATGCCTTGAAGGATACGGGAGTCCAGGAAGGCTGGTCATACTTCAAGAATGAAGTCTTAAAGGCAGAGGAGCAGGCTGTGCCCGTGTGCTGAAAAACATGCAGGAGGGAAAGGAGACCGGCCTGGCTAAACAGGGACATTTGGCTGGATCGCAAGAACAAAAGGAGAATCTATTGCCATTGGAAGAGGGGCCATAAAGACTATAAAGATGTAGTGAAGTTATGCAGGGAGAACATTAGGATGGCCAAAGCACAGCTAGAGCTCAACTTGGCTATGTCATGTGTTTCGTTAACAGCAAAAGGAGGATTAGAGAAAAGCTCCCTCCTTTACTGGATGCAGAAGGAAACATGGTAACTAAGGATGAGGAAAAGGCTGAGGTGCTCAATGCCTACTTTGCCTCAGTCTTTAGCAGTGGGACTGGCTGTTCCCTGGACACCCAGCCTCATGAGCTGGGAGATGGGGAGGGGAAGCATATTGAGGTCAGCACAGCTGAAGATGAGGTGGTCAGAGACCTGCTACACCACTTGGATGCACACAAGTCTGCGGGACCGGACGGGTTACACCCAAGGGTGTAGAGGGAGTTGGCAGATGTGCTCGCCAAGCCGCTGTCCATGATTCACCTGAAATCATGGCTAACTGGGGAGGTCCCGTTGGACTGGAGGGTGACAAATGTGACACCCATCTACAAGAAAGGCAGAAAGGGCAATCCAGGAAACTATAGACCTGTCAGCCTGACCTCGGTGCCAGGGAAGGTCATGGAGCAGGTCATCTTGGGTCCCATTAAAAGTCATATAATGGACAACAGGATGATCAGGCCCAGTCAGCATGGGTTTATGAAAGGCAGGTCCTGCCTGACAAACCTGATCTCCTTCTACGACAAGGAGACCTACTTACTGGATAAGGGAAAGAGTATGGATGTTGTTTACCTTGACTTTAGTAAGGCCTTTGACAGCATTTCCCACAGCATTTTCCTGGTGAGACTGATGCCTTGTAGCTTGGATGGGCACATGCTTTGCTGGGTAAAAAACTGTCTGGATGGTCAGGCCCAAAGAGTTGTGGTGAACGGAGTTAAATCCGGTTGGCAGCCAGTCACGAGTGGTGTCCCCCAGGGCTCGGTTTTGGGGCCATTTCTGTTTAACATCTTTATTGATGATCTAGACGAGGGGATCGAGTGCACCCTCAGTCAGTTTGCAGATGACACCCAGTTGGGTGGGAGTGTTGATCTGCTCGCGGGTAGGGAGGCTCTGCAGAGAGACCTGGACAGGCTGGAGCCATGGGCTGAGCCCAACTGGAGGAGTTTCCATAAGGCCAAATGCCGGGGGCTGCCCTTGGGCCACAACAACCCCCAGCAGTGCTACAGGCTTGGGGAGGAGTGGCTGGAGAGCTGCCAGTCAGAGAGGGACCTGGGGGGGTTGATTGACAGCCGGCTGAACAGGAGCCAGCAGTGTGCCCAGGTGGCCAAGGCGGCCAATGGCATCCTGGCTTGTGTCAGCAATAGCGTGGCCAGCAGGGACAGGGAAGGGATCTGACCCCTGTACTCGGCACTGGTGAGGCCGCCCCTCGATTCCTGTGTTCAGTTTTGGGCCCCTCACTACAAAAAGGACATTGAGTGACTCGAGCGTGTCCAGAGAAGGGCAACGGAGCTGGTGCAGGGTCTGGAGCACAGGTCGTACGGGGAGCAGCTGAGGGAACTGGGGGTGTTTAGTCTGGAGAAGAGGAGGCTGAGGGGAGACCTCATCGCCCTCTACAGCTGCCTGAAAGGAGGCTGCAGAAAACTGGGGATGAGTCTCTTTAACCTAATAGTAAGCGATAAGACAAGAGGTAATGGCCTCAAGTTGCACCAGGGTTTAGACTAGATATTAGGAATCATTTCCTTCCAGAAGGGGTTGTTAGGTGTTGGAATGGGCTGCCCAGGGAGGTGGTGGAGTCCCCATCCCTGGAGGGGTTTAAGAGTTGGGCTGACATAGCACTGAGGGATCTGGTGTAGTTGGGAACTGTCAGTGTTATGTTAATGGTTGGACTGGGTGATATTCAAGGTCTCTTCCAACCTAGACGATTCTGTGAAAGTGCTCACAGACACTTCTTTACTACTTTTTCTTCTCTCTGTGAGAGAATTTATCTTTTTTTTTTTTAAGAATATTTCATTTGGAAGGGGTTTGCTATGATCATCTAGTCCAACTGCTTGACTACTTCAGGACTGACCAAAAGTTAGAGCTTATTAAGGTCATGGTCCAAAGGCCTCTGAAACACTGACAGGCTTGGAGCATTGATCATCTCTCTAGGAAGCCTGTTGCTGTGTTTGACTACTCTCTCTGTAAAGAAATGTTTTCTGATATCAAGTCTGAGCCACACCAGTGCAGATTTGAACCATTCACAAATAAATAATGAATTAATATTTTAATTAATATTAAATTAATTATTATTAATGGTAATCTCTTAGCATTTTATTGGTGTAACCTAAGTAGCTGGATGGGAGATTTGCCTTATCAGTCACTCATGCAGTAAAATCAATAGCTGCAATACCAACTTAATGCAATTCTTGTCTTGGACATTTCTCTGAAATCGTGAGTTGGTGTAATTTTGGTGTTTTCCTTGAGATTTTTTTTTTTTTTTTTTTTTTTTTTTTTTTTTTTTTTTTTTTTTTTTTTTTTTTTTTTTTGGTTCTGATACACTTGACTTCAACAACGTTTACCAGTGAGGTAGAGGTCTCCAAGATATTGGGGTCATTTGTCTTCTGAAGGTAAAAGTGATGGCAGAGAAGACAAATTCTCTAGTGCACAAACATTGAGAAAATCCCGACTGATTGGGAGACTTGTTTTATAATACCTATACTATTGCAAGGACCATTTCACATCCTGAGCCAATAGTGTACACAGCAATAACCTAGGTAGCCTACCCTCCAGACTGTTGTGCTAACGTTAAATGTATTTATTTCATTATAAAGGGAAAGTCAAATTCTCTCCATGCCTTTAGGGATTTTTGTTTTTTTCTTTTTTTCCTTCCACTTCAAAATTTTGTGGTGAACAGATTCCATCATCTGCTTTTGCTTATTTTAACTAATCAACTGGAAGATGTTGCAGTAGACCCCAACAGAATAATCAATAAAGGAGGTCTAGATGGTCAACCAATGGGGCATGCTGGCAAAGAGCCAATTTCTTTCCTTATTAGCACACATAGTCTTTGGATTTCATATTAATTCCCCTTGAGAACTAGCTAGATGAACTTGCTTTGGGGAAGAGCTTGTGAGGATACTTATTTTTGATGAAACTGTTCTCGGGGAGAAAGAATTACTGTGAAAACAGTTGTTTAGCAGACTCCTGTATTGTCATAACAAGGTGTCCTGTATTGTCATAGAAAGTACATTTTGTATTCCAGTCATGACTTCTAAATCACACAGTGTTGAAACTTGATGTGCACTGAAATTGTAGAAAAACTGAAGTTGATATAAATTACAGCAAACTTTAATGCATCAAAATAATTGCCTAATCAATACTAGTTCCTTTGATATCTTTTAAACAGCATTAATCACCATGAACTCATTTTGTATTAATGCAAATGTGGCAAGTGCTTCAATTGGATTTCTGCTGTAGCTGAAGATTAATTACTTTGACTAGACAATTGTGCTAAAGTCTTACCCAGTATGCATGTATACAGAAACAATAAAAATAATGAAGAGTGTAAGAATACTTCCATGTAAAACCATTTTTGCTTTAGGAGTTAGGCATTATGAATAAAGATGTATGGATTTTGTAAATGAACCTGGAAAATTTGTCTTCTTGTAAGCATATAGCAAATATCTAACCTCATCTCTTCTAACTATGATAGTATCGGTGTTGAGATTTTCTTTACATTGACAGAATACACTGCCAGAAAGGCTCTGTATTCATTATATTTTCTCAATTACGTTAATGTTAGTAAATATTTTACCTATCTTTCATGTGCCATAGGATAGGTACCTTATAATAACAACTGTATTTAAGATTCCAAAATGCTGAGTGCCAAATCCAAAACTATTGTTTCCTGAGTTTTCCTAATCAGAGACATATCAGCTGAATAGCATTTAACTAGAAGAACAAAATAACAAGCTTAAAGAGCATTATAATATCTGAACATATTAAATAAATTTTTTGAAAATTAGCTGAAGACATTTTCAAGTTCTAGATACTCAAATGGTAAATACGTTGGCTATATACATATACAGAATTTTAAATAAAAGTGCTTTGCCAACAGTCATACAATTTCTGTAAATAGGAAACATTATAGCTTCAAAATATTTAGGGATTGCTTTTGTAAGCAGACTAGTATTTATGGTAATTGCAGTATTTTTCCTTAAAAAGATGATACCTCTAGATGCTATTTGTTAACTTCATTGTTAATTTCATTTAGAACTGCTATAAAACTGAAAGCTCTTGTTTAATATTCAGGAAAATATGAAAGGTCCAACACAAAAGTCATTCTATGAAAAATGTTCGGTTTTAAATAGCATCATATATCAAAATTTATATTTAGGTTTCCAACATATCTGCTATGACTAATTCTAGCTTGATATTGCTTTTTGTCTAGCTGGGTCTTTCAGTGACATTTGATGCTATCAATTAAGTGATCCTTCTTGATCAGTCTTCTCTGATCCTCTGTCATGCAGCTTTAAACCCCTCTGTCATGCAGCTTTAAACCTGATTTGATTTCTAGCTATCACTTCTCTTCTTGAATGTTGTTGTTTGTTTCTATCTGATCATGTCTTTGTCTTTCACTCTGCCATTCAACTTACTTTTCTTTTTCTGAACACATCCTAATCTTTCTCCACATAATACTTCCTAAACTCAAATTCTAAAAATCTTGTTTCTTGGCTATTTCTTCCATAATAGTAATTTCAAATATATTTTTAAGAACTGCAAGCTAATCTTAACTTCCAGTAATTCAACTCTTTCAACTTTAAAAATGTGGACAATTGATGTTTGTCTGGAAAAGAAAATAGATGTCTATGAGTGATAGCACATAAGAAAAAAAAAAAAAAGTAATAATTTAAAATTCAGTAGATTTAGAGGGCTTAACTGATTTCTGATCATGCGTTGTGATTTTTTCTTTTAAGTGCTTTTGCTCCTTGAATTGCTTCAATACTCTGGAAAAGCATTTTCCTTATGATGTTAGAATATTGGTATATCAGGCCACTGCAAACACTTTAAAGTTAAATAAATACCTGCACTGATTTGGTTTGACAACACTTTGTGTGTGTGTGTGTGTGTGTGTGTGTCTTCCCTCCTTATATAAACAGAGCAAAGGAATTTTGTGGTAAAATGTTTTAGAAAATTAGCAATTTTCATGGACTGCTAGAAGATACTCGTGGTGATCAAATTCTGAGCTTGTAAATGTAAATATTCATCCTGAAAACCTGATTTTTAAGGGCTCCAATCAGAGAACAAACATCCTGTGTAATCCGTGTATCTAATCAAAGCTAACCAACACAGTCTGAATTTGAAATGTCAAACGTTTGCAATGGGCAAACAGCACACATAATTCTTCATATGTGCATATTCAAAGAATCTCTGTGTGAATCAAGCACAAGTCGCAAAAAGAAGTGATATTCATCACAGTATTTACTCAGCTCTTATGAGCAACATGGACAGCTGTAATACCAGGTTTCCAGAGGTGGTTTTTTTTTTCAATTGATGAATATCACATTAACAATTTTTCTTAATGCTTTTTCTTATTAAGAATTTCTCATAAAGAATATTATCCTGATGGACCTAAGTACAAGAAAAAGAAAATCCTTCTCAAAAAGTGTTTTGTCAGTTCTCCATAATTTGGATACTCACACTTTCCAGTTATCTTTTCAAACATATTTTGGTTTGCATCTGATAAATTGAAATTTTCAGGTACTGGTGTATTTTAGGTGGTTTTTTGTTGGGGGTTTTTTTGCCTCCTAATTTCAATTTAGCTAGCTTAGTTTATGTGCATTATTCCTACAGTGCTGGGTGTCCATTTACAGCCTAAATTTGATCTCAGTCTCTATCATTATTACACCACCCCTGAAATCTCTCTAGCTGCTCTTGTTAAAACACCCCATTGATTTAAAGATCTCGTTACTTACCAGGGTATGATCTGATTCTCTGACCTCTTCACACTCCTTGGTGGTGACTTCAGTTAATTGTACGATTATCAGATGATGATGTGGTAGCATTAAAATGAATTAGCATGTAATTACTCTTGTTCTCGGGGGAGATAGGGTACTTAAAATAAAACAGTGCATGTTTCACGGAAAGCAAGAAGTAGTGTGTTTCCACTGGTGTATTTAGATATCCACAGCTCTTGCTTTCTACAGTGTGTCCATGGTACAAAATCCTAGAGGAGATTTAAAAATAGCTGATCAACATCTGCTTTTACATTTTAGGTTAGTCATGTCAATTCCAAAATCTTTGATTTTTACAAGTACATAATAAAATGATTTCATGTGATCTCATTTGGGTTTTCTTATTCCCACTGGCATTTGTTTATAATAATAAATATTAGCAAGGTTAAGCATTATAGACCTCAATAGTGAGTTGCCAGAAAATAATTTTAACTAATCAAAATTAATTAATTCAATTTAATTATTAAACAATAGCTAAAAATACCAATACTAAAATCTAATGTTTCAGATGTTGAGCTTACAATATGAAGCTGTTACGAGTAGAAAAATGCTTAACTTGTGGGATATATTATTAATTACATCTCATTTTTTCATCTGAAGAAATTACCTTAAAAGGTAAAGGTGGTCACCAGTGTCAAGGTGGTCTTATGCAGGAATAACTGAATGGAATTCCTTCTGTCTCAAAAGTTGTGTACTTCCCTCTGTCGCAATGGAGGATCTGCACACCAAAGCAGGAAACTAATTGGAAAAACAGTTTGTATTTTAGAATCGAGTCATTTTCTAAATATCATAATTCAGTGCTCAGAACTGTTCTCTCAAGAACGTTTCTTTCAGTCAATGACAGCATTTAGGAATTTAAAATGCACATAAATTGGAAAATGGCACAATTGATAAGGAATAGCCAAACCTTAACTACCTTCTTTTTGAGATTAACTCAATAGAATCACAACAGAATGTTCTATCACAAAGGGCAAAGTATAAAAAATAAGTGAGCAACAAAAAAAGAATTTATTTGCATTACCCTGTTGTGTAATGCTTAACTGGAAAAGCACTAAAGATTAAGTTCCTAAACCCCATGGCTTCAGTACCAAGTGTCTACTTGAGCAGGGGAAAGGTTTTTTCATCATGGGGCCTAATACAGCTACATTTAGGGCACATTTCTAGAAGCATGTGAAGTTAAAAGTTTTCAGCACCTACTTTGAAATAGTTACTCTCCAGAAAATCTGAGTCCTTAGTTTGTAAAACTACTTTGTGCATATTACAGGAAAATATTATAAATTTTAAACTATAAAGAAAATAGTTGCATGTTATTACACATAATGTGCATGAAATGCAGAGTGCTAAACTGTTAGTGATAATGGAACAATTTTCTGTCTGACATTCTTTTAGTTACATTACAATCCTTTTTTTATGTCAAAGCATTTTTAAAATCTTTACTAGCATGCCTCAATGGAAGTTTGTTGTGGGTTTTTTTTTTGCTATATGAACTTACAAAAACATGGCTGAGAAGAGGGAATAATAAAAATAGTAGAATGCATTCATTCATTTCATAAAACAAAATCCACTGAAAATATTTACATGCTTGAAGGAGAAACTACACTTACCCATAATTTAATTTCTGGCAAAAAACCTCAACTTTTGTTTGCAAGAGAAAAAAGATGAAACAACAATTGTTTATTTTCTACATGTATTGCTCAGGACTTTATCTGAATTACAGATCAGATTGGTTAAAATGTTTTATTCAGTGAATGCAAAGTAGCTACATGACATCTACCTATACCTGACCAGGATCCAATTGTTTGGTATTTATATAAAAAGGACACAAATGTTTTAGGAAGAATTCAGAAGTATATTAATTTTCTATTCTTTTTGATTAAAAAAATATACAGGATGGGTTGATGACTTTCAGAGGCTTGATATTCCCAGATTACAGATTGCTTCTTCTAGGGTGTGTGAATTCATCTGATGATGAGTTTAACCATTTAGAATCCATGGTTTTAAAACAAAAGTCTCAACTGAGTTTCTGCTGATGGTTTGAGGTTTTTTCCTATATCTCTTTTCCTGTTCTTTGAAAGAAAACATTTTTGCTGGTTTTTTTTCTGGCTTTATGGCACTTTTTTGTTTATTTCACAGCCATTCATATATTTCTCCTGTTCCCTATCTTGCCTATATTTGGAAGGTCTATTCCTTTCTTCTTTCTCTTGCATGTCATTATAAACACATACTTATGAAAGTGTTATAGATTTTACTTTTCACTAAGTGTATTATTTATTATTTACAGTCTCCACAGCATAATGGTATATGTTTATCCTCTCACTACAAATGCTGGGCAAGTTACACTGTTCTGCTGCTAAAATTTATAGGAGTTCTGAGAATTCCAATGGTTGTTGTGTATCTGAAGCAACAGGAAACAAGCCCATAAAAGCATTTAGTTTTCAGAGATTCCTAACACTGAAAAAGATGAGAAGAAAATGCAAACTGTTAAGCTTTTTTGGTGTAGATCTGGAGACAAATACAAAGCTCTGAAGCAATAAATGCTCTACAGAAGGTAAAGTGGGCACTAAGCTGCAATTTTCCCCCTTCTAGAAAAAAAAAAAAAAAAAAAGGAAAGGGAATTCCAGTAAAACAGAAAAAAAAAAAACCAAACACCAAAAACAATGGAATGAGTTTTAGTCAAAGTAAGTTATTACTTTGATACAAAATGCTGCAACAGTAAATAAAACTCTGATGTTTAGGTAGTGAACTCATTGAGAAAATGATTCTGCGTAACTTGTAGAAAGGGTATGAAGTTTATGGAGACTCAGGACTCAGATGCTTCAGTACTCTTCCACTGTAAAATTAAACTTGAAATAGGGACATAAATTTGCATTTTTTCCTTTCTTATTTTATCAAGTCAAAATTAACTTCACTTTTAGAAAAATCCTAGAGTTTGGCAACCTGACAGGATTTTGCAGTTGTCTTGGAAGAACCACTTCTGAGTTAGTTGCTCTTATTTTGATTATTGTCAGTGGTCTTGGCCATCAGGCTTTTGGTACTTCTAAGAAAACAATTACTGGTAAAGTTGGCAAAGAATTTTAAAAATAAAAAAATGTGGTGTTTTTTAAGGAATAAAATGTTTGTATGTTTAAATAGATCTAAACCTGCCCAGTAAGAGGTGAGAACTTAAGTACAATTTTAGCATAGTGATGAGAGTCCTCAAGCTCTCTACTTTATCTGGAATTCAATGGCTTTGTATAAGTTTATAGCCACAGTTACTATTACCCAACTGATGCTATAGTCAGTATCAATAAAGTACATACTATGAACTTGGAGTCTCAAGTTCTGCACAGTACAAGTCCTTCACAGAAAGGCCGTGTCATAATAGCTATGAGAAAGCATCTTTTTTTTCATGCTAACTGTGCAGCATGGGAAGCAGATAAGTAAAACCTACACTAACCAAGGTCCAACTGAATGGTGTTATTTCACATACTACTGAAGTTCATACTGTGGGTTACACAATTAGAGGTAATATTCTTTGTAGAAGTTCTGTATCACCTAACTTGGTCAGTTTCTTCATAAACAAAATCTGCTATCTTCAAACTTACCAATATTCCTAACTTGGACAAATATGAATATAAATTCTACCAGAATATTGTCAGTCTCACTGATCTAAGAAAATTTAAAAATCCCTTTAAATGGAGTAATGATTAGAAAGGTTGTGGTACATGTACAAAATACATTTATAAGGAAAAGATTAAGGCAGGAAATGCAATTTCTTTCCTTGTGTGTATCCAAGAGTAGACACTAGACAAGTAGAAAAATTATAGCAGACAAGACTCCTTCCACTGTGTAGTAGGTCCAGTCACTATAAACAGTCATTTTAGAAAGTTACCACAGAAGCTGATATGTTAACATTAACAGAACTGATAAGGTTCTCAGTTTGCTTCATTGAAAACAGACTTACGTGATGTTTCAGACCTTCAATCTCATTGGGCTTTAAGTCATGACTGTAACCATCACCTCCTGGGTAGGTAATATTATTCACCTGATTTTTTTTGTTACTATTTGTTACACAGTTGCATGGCATTATGTTCTCCTTGATACTGACTGGGATTCTGATATTTTAATTTAAAGCTCTTCAGAATGTTTTCCAGCATTGTAATAACCTATTTATGATACTTTATAAACTTGATTGACAAACATCTACTGATTTCTCTTTTGAGTCCTATGTTCTTGAGCTATCCTGCACCGAGAGCAGTAAACAGTTTACAAAGCTTTGAGATTATCCCTGGAATCTACATTTTTCAGGATTCTTAAAAAAATGTTTTCACTGTCTCACTAACTTCTTGTCCTCTGTACCATTTTTTTTCTTTTTCCCTGTAACAGTTAAACAGAAATGTTTAACAAGACCTCTCTGAAAAGAAACCAAAGTTATGATAATTTATATTTAATTTAAATATTTAAATGGTTTTGTATCTTCAGATTTAAAGAAACTGTGCCTTGTTTTTGTGTGATGCTCTTGTATGTGTATGTATGTTTTATGCATGCGTGTTTGTACATCTTAGACTGCTTCATCTGAATTTAAGAAGCCAGGTTTGTAAGACTGTCATGCAATTTTCATAATTATTAGATCAGTGCAGCTTGGGAGAGTTTTATGATAAACACAATCTTTTTGGTTCTTATCACAAACAGTACAGCTGATTCTGGAATAGTGCATGTATGCCTGAGTGACTTATCGTTTTTATCAGTCTAAATACATCAAGAGAAGGAATTTGAATGCGTTTATGAGAAGCACAGATAGGAAATATCAAACAAGTGTTTAGAAAAATATCATAGTGTTTTCTAGGTATAGTTCTTCTATCGTGTTGGAATCTCCCTGGTCCAGTTTTCTGTCCCCATAGCATAATGATCAGAACAGTCATGCAGACTGAAAGGGCTTTTAAACTAGAAAGGAACAGAGTGGTGTGTTCAGAAGTTGCATCTCTAGCCTCCAGATCTATCACTGAACTCACCTGGGATGAGCTGGATACCAAACAGCGAAAGCTTTGTTAACTACACAGAACTCAATAGTTGTGCCCATACCTTAAGGAAGGTAACAATCAGCTATCAAAGGGCTGTCTTGAAAAGTGAATCAATGGAAAGCATCCTGCTTGCCAGATGTTTATTAGCAAACAAGATTGCTTTGACAAGGTTGTTTACATTGCCATTCATTAAATAACTCTATATGTGATTTTGCTTTTATGTCTTTGTTGAACATTTAGATGTGTAAAATTAAATGCAAGCTGAGACTTCACTGCTATTCTGAGACCATTTGGGCCTGGTGATGAGTAATTTTGCCAGAGAATTCTGGAAGTCTGATAGAGGGAATAAAGGGAGATTTTTGTTAGTTAGGTTAAATTTACATGCATGTTTACCTTGTTCAGCTGCTCATAGAGGTGGCAAAGGAGATCTGGATGGTGTTTTCTTATGTTCATTTTTTTCAGCTGTTGCCTTGTCATAGGAAAAGACACCAGTCTCAATGTATGGTTTTATTTTTAAAGCTCACAATAAAATAATATTCAAGCATATGGAAGGTGCATATGCTGTTGACACATTCCACAAGAAAAGGAGCTGTCCAGTTAAACAGAACTGATAATGTTCTAAAAATATTTGATACATCCTTCAGAGTTTGCTAGAAAGGTCACAGTTGCTATAAAGTTGTTTTAAATACATGTACCAAAGACATAAGTCATGCGTAAACATTTTCGAACAATCTTGAAAACAGCTATCTTATTTCAGGAGTATATCATTATTTTGGGTTGAAACGCTTAAGTGTGTCAGTAAACATTTCATATGCATAGTATTAGGTGAATATAACGTTAGGGAACATTACAGAATTGTTTGACATAGTGTGCCCAGAGACCATCTGCTAAACCCCCAGCTGGATATTTGTATGAGGTCTTACCCAGTTGCCCTGGTTCAGCTAGGATAGGGTTAAGTTTCCCCAGCAGAGAAGGGGAAAGGGATCTCCAGCCAGGTTATTCATACCATGCTGACGTCAGGTCCAAGTGTGGGAACTTTTTCCTTCGTGGCTTTGGTGGGTGGGAAGCTCACGGCGGGCTTGTTCCGTGACATTTTTCGGTATTTCTCTGTATATCTTTTGTCTTCCTTACTGTTATTGCTGTTTAGTGTTATCATTGCTAATGTTGTTGTTCAGATTGCTTATTACACCGTTGTTTTAAGTTTCTTCTTATTTTAACCCGGGGTTTGTGCCTCACTTCCAGCCCGACGGGCTGAGGGTGGGGGAGGGACTACGGCAACGTGGTCTCCGGTCCCGGCAGGGCTTAAACCACCACACCAGTTTATACATAGAATTTTCAGTGTCTTTACAGACATGACAGTGAACATTTCCTGCATCAGTTAAGACTTTCTTGCTAAAAATCAATCTATTGCTTGTGAATTGCAGCTACCTAGCTGGGTTGGGGGGTGAAGAAGAGAATGCTGTTACAGATTCATTATAGCTGCACTAAAAGGCATATGAAGGCCATGCAATGGATTCATTCTTCTCTGAGGGAGTATTTCCAATGCAGTCTATTTTCCCAATGTTGTGTTCTGTTAGTTCAAAATGCCACATACAAAGCAGGTTTGTGCTACAAAAGGGGAAAAAGGTAACAAACTTAATGACAACAACATTGAGATGAAAATCCATTTTTGATAAAAGATACACAGAAATAAATCAACAAAATACCCAATGGAAGCAAGCAGTAATATGAAGTTCAAAAATTTGAGGTTAATATACCTCCAGGCAGAAGCCCACATACAGATTTTGAAGATTGGCAGGCCCAAATGTTACTGCTCATCATAGTAACTAGCAGAGATAATGTCAGAATTTTGTAACAGGCACTGGAGAGGAAAAAAAAAACCTAGAGAGCAGATAGAAGAAATAGAAAATTGCTTTACAATTTCAAAAGCTGCATTCTACACTACAAAAATGAAATAATTTTTCACTCAGGTACCAGTAATGCGCTGCTGCAGTATAAATTTCAGAGCTGATAGAATGGTTAAAGGAAGTTCGACATTTAGGATTGAGAGACCAAAGGGATATACTTTTTTCTTCCTCAATTTTAATCTATTAATTGGTTTAATATGCTGCCTAGTATCATTTAATAATCTGTTTTGTTTAAGGAGAAAGTGGGGAGAAAGAGAAATATCAGAAAAGTTCCTTTCAGAGAGACAGCTCTGAAATGATCTTGTACTCAACATTAGATAATAGATTCAGCTTTCTGTTTACGGCACCCCTTAGCACCATCTTTTCTTAACAGACACCTTGCAGAAGTGTTTCTGTTTCTCTGTTGAAAACAAGCATAACAGGGATCTCGTTAGATCTTTAGCTTCTTGAGGATGCCCAGGTACAGATGAGGCCAAGGTTACCTTTTTCATTTGTGCTTCCTAGAAATTATCACTCTTTTCTTTTTTTCTTCCCTATATATCAGAACTGTAACATATTTTTTCTGGTGTTTTCTTCATGGCATATCACATTAGGGTATTACCATCCCCATCCAATCCTGTACTTTGCATTAGTGGACTATTGATCCAGACTGCCTAGCTCAGAAATCTCTATTTTTTTTTTCTGAAATTTAAGAAGCTTCTTTATCTAGTGTTTTGATTACAAACTGGAGATTATTTGAAATAGAATATGTTTCATAAGCTTCCCTGATGTTTCAACTGTACTCCATCCTGGCATTTCAAAGCCCAAACTTCTTGAATGTTAATGCTTCTTCCCTTCTTTTTTTTTTTTTTTTTCCCTTTGACTAGTTGTTGAGTTATTAAATGGGTACATCAAAATGTTTTCTGTAAAACATATTTCATTGAGTTATTTTTCTATGGACCATTCACAGGTATATGAAAGAATTTTTAATGAGATTGTTAATACTTTAGACATTCTATATATTTTCAGAATGTCTGGATCTACTTTGAACTTTAAAGAATGACAAAATTTACTTTTTTTTTTTTACTTCCTATTTGTTATTCTTTTTTAATATGATACAAGTATTACATTTTAATCATACATCTGTTACAATATGAAAAGAACAGAAAGAAAATGCAAACAGGTAAAAATTTTTTTTTAAACCTGTATCAAGTTGTTTTCCTTTGGTCTATATCAAATTTCAAACAGTAATCTTTAATTCTCTTAGGCTTGTGTGTGGATAATACTGACACTTTCTTTGTCTGTATACCTAGAAAAGACAGGTCTCAGTCCCCTGAGGCAAAGCTGGAATGCAGATGATTGCTTATATTCCAGTGCTCAATTTTTTTAAGCTTGCTTTTTGCATTACAGTCTCCTAGCAGCTTCTTTATTCCCATCAGGAGTCAAGTCTAAATCCATCAGATTCCATGCAGTTGGTGCTGGTTTTAGCATCCATTATCAGGGAAAAGCTGATAATACCTTTACAACAGAACCCACTGCTGTAATGGATGTTTTTCAGCAAATGTTTGATGTTTTCTGGAGTATCTGCTTCATTGTGAGTTACTTGCAACTGCTAGGAATATTGCCTTGTCTAGGTAAGCCATGCTCAGTTATTAAAATAAAATAAAATAATAATAATAATTAAAAAAAAAAAAACCAAACAAACAAAAAAAACCCATGAGGAATAATATGCGTGTGAGATACATGGAAAGATTTATAACCATAAAAGACCTGATATGTGCGTTGTCCATCAAGGTGAAAGTGGGATGGATTCAGTTCTAGAAGCATTTTTTCTGAGAGTCTGCATTTCTTTCCTGAATAAAGAATTCTGGACTGCTGAAGCCCATAGATCTTGTGATCCCCGAAGTCTCTCTGCCAGGCATTTGAATATTTGAGAAATTATTTCTCTGTATCTATTAAATAACCCTCTCAAGCTTCACTGTCACCCTCAGCTATATGAGAAATATTATAGACGTCAGTTTTGCATACATCATCTGAACTTGGAAAAACAAAAACCACAGCAAAAGGGATATTCCTGTCTTTTTAATGATGTTGTTTGCCCCAGTAACGCATAAGACAACTGCAATAGAAAGTTACAAGTTCCTGACTGAAAACTGAATTGGCAAAGGAATTCTTCAGCAAAGTCTTGTGTCATACGTACTTGATTGTCATGAAAGGTTAAACTATAAATTACAATTCCTGTTGAGTGTGAAGCTCTGAGGAGAACAGCCTTGAGCAAAAGCAGTGTCTCATGAAATAGAGATCCAGACTACTTGGGCCACTAATTACTACTAGGAGTGTTGATAGTCAGTCTTCCAGGGAACCATAGCCCTGGCTTGGTGCCACCAGGAACTGACCCTGGCAAGGGATGCTTAGAAACATTTGACATCTACTGAATGAGTCCCAGACAAGCAGAGTAGTGAATATAGGAGAGGAGAAAAATCATCCAGAACCAAGCATGTCCTGTTCTGAAAGGCTTTTGGTAAAATATTTTACAATGCAATAAATATATTTGTAGGATGTTTCTTTTCAAGCCTGTGGTATAATAAAAAGAAAAAAAATGGTTTCAGGAGTTGTATAAAATAAGATTCAGAAACCTAGGAGACTTTAAATCACTGCCAAATATTACTGTTTGAAAAACCCAAGGACAATCTTCTTTTTGTTGTGTAATGTTGAGAGGTTTGTGTAGGACCAAGCTCCCAGACCTTTACACTAACTCTCACTAAAAGCATTTAGGTGAACCCCAGCACTCCAAACAGAAAGGCCTTTTATTTTTTTTTTTGCTAGGATTCAAATGTCTCACAAACAGATCTAGAAAGAGTTAAATACTGTTACAACCCTATAATCTGCCTCATCTAAAATAATTGTGTTTCTGTAAACATCATCAAAGAGGTTTCTACTTGTTCAACAGCTTGCTTTTTTTCTTCCCCTCTTATCAATGAGTCTTGAGAACTGAAAAACATGGTGCAAGTATGAAATGCAGTAAAAGAACTGTAATTTTAGCAGAAAAAGCACTGATGATAAATACAAATAAATTACACAAACCATTCCCTTTAAACATATTTAATCTAATTAATTAAAATGCTTGCACATAAGATCTTTAGTAGCCCTGGTGCTCTTTTCTTACTTTTCCATTCTTTCAAAAGAAGAAAAATTGTTCAGTTATTTTGCTTCTGGTGAATTTATTACCACAATCTGTTTTGCCAAAGCATTCTGCCCTTCATTCCTGGTATATGTTCCTTAATAGTACACTGCAGTGGAATTTTACAGAAAATACTAATATGGCTGCTTGCATAGTACCTGTCAACTTGGAAATCGATAATAAATTCTATAATATAAACCCTACAGATTCTGATGAAAACCTAAACTGAATACAGATTTGCCAATGCAGCAGGCATCTTTAATAATCTGTGGAGTTTGTAAGTTTTCAGTGTTACCGAAATGCCTTTCAGCCTTTTAACACAGAAGAGACTTTGCTGTGAGAAATCAGATGCAGGTTGAAATTGAAATATTTTCCTCGAATGTAGCCTTTCATATTAAAATACATTATGCCTTTATTCATCAAATAGCCTTGATTTTTCCCATTCATTCTAATGCTAAAAACCTGTAAAATTCAAGTTTCTTTTCATTTTATCAGTGTGACTCAAATTTAATTCAGTCTTGACCACTGTGGCTCCTAAATCGCAAAGTAATCAATTGTGCCTCCTGTAAAATGCACTGAGAAAAGTTTGTCATTTTATGAGCTCACTCCCTGTGCAAGACATCTCGTTTAGAACACTTAGTAAACGCCACTCTAATCAAATTTAGCATTTGAAACCTGGACTGGCTGTTAATGGTCCAAAAATAGACCGGTCCCTTCTGGAGTACATTTGCCTACAAAATGCTATTTATTGATGTTTTCTTGAAGCAACTGCTTGTCTTTGTCTATCAGAAATATCAGATGTCAGTTTGGGAGGAATAATTATAAGAAAGCTTGCATTTATACAATTACAGTGTTAACCCTGTAAATTAACTGTCAATGTATACATTCTAAACCCATGCCAAATAAGCTTTAATAGGAAATATGCAAATTCCCAGAATGTAAATCTAAAACTGTCAGATTGCTGATGTTATTTCAAACCTTCTTCCTTTTCTTTTGTAATTTTGAGTCAAGGGGAAACAGCTCTTTGCAAATCGAGACAGTCTCAAGGGGCATATGGGGGAGATGGAATACAGCTGGCATTTACATGGCATCACAGTGAAGCATCTTATTTTTGTGCCAGTGTGTTATATAGGTGATGTCTAAGAAATAATGCAGCAGAGAGAAGGTGCATTAAAGGGGAAAGCATGTGCTACAGGCTTATGGAATGAAGATAGTATCATAGAAAGAGAATAATGACTAATTACACCCTAATATTGCAAACCAAGTAGGATTCCAATTAAAAAAAAAAATGTTTAATATGAAATTGCTAAGGTAAAAAGCATGCATAACATGGAAGCACCTGTTTAAGGTATAGCCATTTAGAATTTTTTTATTGAATATAAACACCTTATGATTCAATTCAACCTGAGAAGTATTCATTTTTTCCTCCATGAACTGCTGAGATTTTTCATTTGACACTCTTGGAGTTAAAAGGCCAGCTGGCAAACTGGTTTAGGCCACCAGTATTCTGTCAGTTTTAGAAAGTTGTAGTAGTTGAAGGGTAAAGCTCAAAATGTCTTGGCTCAGAAAATGTCTCAGTCTCGCAGCAAGCTTGAAATGATGAATGAATCTTCCTTTGCGGTAGTATATTTTCTAGAGTCTGTTTTTATGGGGAGGTAGGAGCATATCAAACTCTTACTTGTCCTGACTTTGCTCTGACATACACAATCAAAGTCATACATCTGAGATGTTCTGTGTCCAAACTAATAGGGTGAAACATAAAGTTATTCTCAAAGCAACATGTATTGATTATATCCACTATAAATGCTGCAGTTTAAATTCTAGAAGCCATGCATCTTGACTGTGAAGCTCTGCTGAATGTCTGGCTATGAGCTTGTCCCTGCCACAACTTAGAACCGGGCATAGTCTTTTTAAGGATAACATTTCTTTGGACCTTATATGGACATTCAAGTCTGAAAGAGGTATATCAGGTAGCCGAAATTCCACTGTTCCCTATTCCTGATTTCCCAGTCATTCTGTATCCTGCTTTTCTCTCTCATACATAAACGGGGAAAAAAAACACAAAGGCCACTGACTTTGCAAGGAATTTTGATCATTCTCAGAAAACTATGGGGAAAACTGAATGGTTTGGGGGTAGGTTTCCAAGTCTAAAACTACAGTGGAAGGACATATTGTACAGTAATATATAGCCTCAGAGTCAGCCCTAAACAGCATGTGAATTGGAACTGAAATGGTAATTTCATAGCTCAATTCTTCTCAAACATAATATATAAGAAAAATATCCCAGATAATGATCATCTGGCATAAAACTTTGACCTACATATCTATAGACTAGTCCTTCATCAATACAATGTTTTTATGGTCAGCCATGTCTGTAAATTCTTGTTCTCAGGGGTCTTTTAAGTTGGTAGAACATAGAGGGCTGGAGAATGTCTCTTCTTGGATCATTACTACGTAATAGTATTTAATCTTTTGGAATCTTATTGACATGGAGAAGAATTCTTACTCTTGTCTTGGTACCTACCTAGCATATCATCAGCTTGTAAATCGTAATACCAATATACAAGTGTTAGTGTTGTATGGATGCCAGATTTACCAAAGCTACTTAATAACAGTTCCAAAGAAAAAGACCAGGGTGAACAGACTGCAACTTTCTCTGAAAACCTTGTTAAACTTTCCACTGTTAAAACTCTCTCCATTTTAAACTTCCTCTAAGGTCAGGTTTTGAAGCATAAGGAGCTGTTTCATTACTAAAATTTCCAGTAAAAATTTAAGCCTCAGAAAACTGATGGCAGTTGTTCCTGAAAGTTGTAAGAACTTTTCTCATAATGGTATCTTAAAACAATAATAAATTAAAATCTACCCTTTGTGATTTAAACTTGGGTTTCAGGTTTCCCGAACAGCTCAGGTCTGTTGTTATATCTTACATGTTCAAGACAACCAGTTCTAATAGGAACTCTTCTAGTTCAGTCTCTGCAGTGGCTATTACTGGAATTCTTATGGGTTATTTGAAAACTTCTATTTTAAATGAACCGAGTTCATACAAATTAAATTATGCAAAGCTCAAGGTGCAATTATTTGTGCAGTTTGTTGGTTTGCCAAAACTAAAAATAGGACATGCGAGTGATTTGATTTAATCTTCACAATGTAGACATTCAGTTGTTTTGAATATAAAAAGCAGGACAGTCAGAATCTTATAGAAACTGGCATGCAAAGACAAAAATATGCATGCACATTAAGGGTTTAATTCTCTCTTACTTGAAATACAGGTCAGGTTTGAACCTATACTGTTCTGATGTATGTTTCCGGTTGAGCCTTTTTCACGATTCTTTTTAAAAAAGATTTTGGAGAAAAAGAGAGTGATTAATAATACATGCTGATTAACATTTTTATCTCCATATCAATTAAAAAACCACCTTTGAATGTTGGCAGTTTGCTTTATCTTTTTAGAAGCTATTGTTTGCTTGTAATAATGCACAGATGAATTCTTTAATAAGCATGTACTTTTATGTATAAATATTTCTAATTCCTGCTTTCAACAAGCACTTAAATTGCTTTTATGTAAATATTGCCATTTTTTTGCATGCAGTTGCACATGTTTGAGTACTTTCAAAGTATTCAGTACTATTCAAAATATTTCTCAATTTAAAACTGTGCACTGGAAGTCAAATTCCATTTTATACTTCAAAAAGTTGTGGTGAGTTAGAATCCTGAAATGTTCTAGATTTATAAAAATATAATAATTGCTTTTTCTTTTGAAATCTTGTTTGTTGAAGCATAAAAATACTGTTAATGTATCCACTTAACACTGCAGTTTCTAATACACTCAAAGTCTAGGAGGCTGAACCTCTGACTTTTGCAGTAGCATAAAGCATCTCTTATGATTCTCTTAAACATACAAAGTCTTTTCAAAATAGGAATGTTTCAATGCTGGATTGGAAACTTCTGGAGTTTTCACAAAGACATAAATATTAGAAGGTCCCATCCTATATCCCAGCCCCAGCTGTATGTTTTTACCTCCTCCTTTTTTTTCTGGTTCTAGTGCTCATCAGACTGCTGGAACTGCCTGGTTTCATTGAAGTCTAGAGTTTACAAAAAGGAGTACCAAAATGTGCAACAGAGGGGAAAAAGGAGCTGCGGGACTACAGCAGCAAGCAGTTAGAATTTGAAACAGCGTATGATTTTTGAGAGATTTTTCACCTGCACAAGCACAGAAGCATGATTAAGAAAAGAAGCATCCTGTTCTGGGATAAAAGAAATCAAGCTACTCTTGAAAGACAACTGCCCTTCATACATTTCACGGAACTTGTATATCTTCCTTCATATATCTCTGTATGTCCATATCTCTGAAAATGGTTTGTGCAAACAAGTTTAGGTGCCTGGTGACAAGTGGGGATCCTATGTAGCATCTCAACACACCTGCAGTTACTGTACTTATGGATGTTTGCAGAGTAATTCCACCTTAGAATTTGCTGTCCATTGGATAAGAAGTAGGTAAAAGCATAGTATTTTTCTCTGCTATTTCTGACTAAGCACAGCCATACAAGGGAAGTACACAGCTAAGGAAATTCAGCTTCTTAACATTGAAGTGTATGGAATGATTTTTTTTTTTTTTTTTCCCCATAAATCCTAACTGAGCCACAGATATATTTTGTGACATTCTTAAATTACAATCTAATTTAACTGCAGTTGCATTTTAAATGCAACTGCATTTTTAACAGCCTCTTAAAAAATCCTAAACCAACCCAAAGCCACTAGAGGTGCTGAACAAATTTTATATGTGTATTTGTATTTTGCAAGCCCTAAGAAACTTTGCAAGGACTATCTTTCAAGAGTAAATAAACACACCTCACCACCTCTGATTCTCTTCAACATCACGCACAATATTTGCCACATAATAAAACTTCTCTTTCACATCAAACTCAAATTGTGAGTAATTGATCCTTCTGTCATATATAAGAGGATACAGTACCCAGCAGAACACACAGGTTGCTATACATCTCACTTTTCTGCTGTTGTTGCAAACTATTGTGTTCTTGGGACTCCCACTATCAACATGAAACTTCAGTTTTGTTACATTACACTATTGAATTCAAACAGGTACTGTATTTCCATTGTACAGGAACTGACTTCTGTTGAAAAAGTTCCATTTACATGCACATTTACACCACTTAAGTATATTTTTGCCGTTGCTGACAACCTAAGTTTGGACACCTGAAAGAAATATCTACGAAGAAACAGGTCAAAAAAAATTTCTCACAAGATGGTTTGTCTAAATGCATGCTAAAAGATTGCAAGATTTTTTTCAGTTCATTCTTGTGTGCTGTGCAATACTTGAATATTTGTAGCATCAATTCAAAATATTTTATCTACCTGTTGTCTGTAATTGTTCTAGGATACTTGGGTTTGGAAAAGTGACAAATATTGCAGCAACTTAAGAACATATGAATATAAGTGTTTTTTCCGGCCTGAAGATATTTCATGTACTTGATTGTCATCAGATAACTTTTAATTTGTCTAGTAATCAGTAGTAGAGACAAAATGAGGGACTCTGTGATTCTAACCCTCTACTGCAACTTATGGACAACATTCTTGAATTTAGTTTGAAATTAATCCTTACTGGAAGAATACAGTAAATGGTTCCACCATCTCTAAAAACACATGGTTTATATGTCAGGTGTTTGCTACTCATTTTTCCACAGATCATTAATGTGGATTGAGAGAAGTCCTCCTTTCCTCATCTTTGTTTTAATTACTCTACTCCAGCTCCCCTTCTTTGATGTGACCCAGTATCTGATTAACTTTTGAGACTGTCTCTGGAGGGATCATGTGGAATGTGGCTTTTGTAAAGTTCTTGGAAAAAAATAATGAAAGCATTCTGAAATCTGCAGAACTCTAGATATACTTTGAAATGCTTTTATATCTTGTTTTTCTTTTGAATAATCATGACTTTGACTTTTGGCACTGACAGGAAAAAATACACTTTAATAGGTCTTTAGATCCCATGTCTCTAAATTGAACTTTCTGAAAAAACTGGCAATTACTGTGCAGAACACAGAGATAGAATGCAAGACTATAATTCACCTTTGGTTTTCTGCAGATGACATAAACCACAAGAACTTGTTGGTTTATGAACAGCAGCAACAACAATATACAGACTGAATTACTGCCTGTATTCAATTAGAGATTAAAGTGGTGTTGCCCACAATACAAAAATAATATGTACTTGTACTTTCCAATTTAACTGTAAAAAGGAAAATGAAGACTACTTAAAGGTAAAAAATGCGCTGCATGCGATCAAAATGCTGACCAGTCTTCATAAGCCTATGACATACTGACTAGAAGAAATGTGTGGCTATTTCAGACACAAAAATATTCAGAGTATTTAATAAATTTTCTGTTGCCACTGCTCTCTTTCCCTCGGCTCTCCCTTCCACTAGAAGGGACATTTCCAAAAAAGGAATTCTGTTATAACTGACCGGCATTCTATATAGCTGGTACTGAACTATCCTTCCTCTAAACATCTTTGAGACAATTAGTGACATCACAACAGCACTAGCCAAAATTACAGCCATCTTTGTAACCATATGAAATGACATAATATACCATCTCCTTGGGAATTAATCTTTTCCAAGTTCTTCTTGCAACTGCTCTGGGTCTTAATGCTTCTGCACAGAGTTCTGAACAACTAGGTAGGAAATAAGTTACATTTGCTAAATATAACCAAATTCTTACCCCTGTCATCTTTTATACATCTTGGTAGCAGTGAGTTGAAACAAATCTTGTTTGGATTGGATCTTATGTCTTCAATTTAGAGAGGTGACAAACATGCAAAAGGCATAGCAGAGTGGTCCTAGCAGAAATTCTTCTTGTAGTGTAATTTCAGTGGAAAAACGAATGTTATGTGATTAATGAATTTTATCCATTAATTTCTCTCAGTATCATTTGACTATTGGTATAGTCCCTATTTGAAAGTTCTTTCATCATTATTTTCATGATGACACTGTAACAAATCCTGTGAATGTTCCTTCATTATATGCCATATTATATTATATATCTAATACACTATATGATAAGAGTGCTCATTTGCCCCTACTCCCTATGATATTGGCTACTGAACAGGCAATGAAGCTTGTATGAGAACATATCCTCGTATATGTGCTGAAGGAACTGAGCATCTCTGTCACCAGAATACAGGTTCACCATGTTTGATTAATAATGTCAAGTTATTAGCCAGTTGTTTTGAACCCAGCCTCTAGAAAAATTAATAAATTGAATAATGCATTTATTTATAATATGTAAAATAAACTATATGATAAGAAAACTTTATGAGACAATTAAGGAAATTTTAAAAAACCCTATTTTTACCACATATTCACTTGTTATGTCTGTATCACTCTCTCTACTCCCTTTGTCAAGCTGACTTCTGCAGAATTCAGATACTTGATCACATATTCTGTCTTTTTGCCCACCTAGGCTGCATTCATTAGAGAAGGGCACCTCCTGGACAAACACTTGAGCTTTTATAGCTAATGATCTTGTGGAACTCCTCCAGGAAGTCTGGATTTAATTTTTTTCCTCCAAAGTTATTTATTTTTTTTGTTATTCAGGTAATAGTCTGCAAACCTCTCTCAACTGCAAACCTCTCTCAACTAAAATAAGCACTCTTTTCACTGCTTGGGTGGTACAAACATCATTTTCTAGACAAGTTGTCATCTCATGAATCTGACTGATCATTTATCACTTGCCTCAAAGATCAGTAGTACCCTCCCTGCATCCGCTGATGAGTCATGGCGAAGTGTCTCACTTAGCTTTAGATTTTATATCAACTGTTACATTAACAGACATACCTAATATGAACATATAAATGGAATAATGCATATAGTTAGCTCTTCACAGAAATTAGACATGACAGTAATCAACAACTTTCTGAAGCAACAACAAGCTTTAAGTGCTTTACCCTCAGAGATCTTATAGGCATCATTACACCTATAAGCCACTGACATAAGGAAGGTGCTATGCAAGTCTCTATAAACAATGCAAAGCATAACAATCTAAATAGAAATTAATATGTTCTTGGATACAGACAGAAAGACATGCTTAATGAAACAGTGCTGTAGGTCTTCAGCACTAGGATAGGAAGTATTCTAGATAATCAGAAGCTGCTGACAGTGTCTGATGTCTCATAGAAAAGAAGAACTTTAGGGAATACCATGAGGTAGTTTGGTTTTGTAGGATTTTTTTTAATACAAAACAAGGGACAGCAAAGTAGAAAGTTAGAAAGCCTGAAAGTGGTCTTTTTAAAAAAAAATAAAATTGTGGATGGAGGAAAGTATATGTTGTGAAGAGGGGAGGAAGTCAGTACTTCAATATCAAATGAATGATGATAGACTGCAAGATAAGCAGAGAAAGGGAGCTAGTGGAAGGATGCAAAGAGAGCTGAAATGGTCAATGTAGCAAAGCATTAAAATGGCCTTTGTAGTATGTAAGTGGGACAAGACTGTATTTTTCAAGAGGCCAGGGAAAAGGATATTGCTGTAATTGAGATGAAAAAATGTTGAACATCTGAATGGGAGTATTGCCTGTTTGAATGGAAAGGAAAGGCCATACCTTAACAAAGTTATGCAGAAAACACAGCCTAGATGTTCTAGTGACAGACAGCATTGTGTTGTTATAATTGAAAAGGGAGGTAGTAGGGAAAAGAAGTGAGCCTGAGTGGCAGAGAGAAGTATAGATGGATCAAAAGTGTTTGTTTATTTATGCCAGGGCAGATACAGCCCCGTGAAGATTGGGAAAAATGTGTATAGATGTAAGAGCACCACATAACAGCAGAGAGCAGTGTGCTTGAAGAAAGCTCTTCAGTTCCAGCCTGCCTCTCCTTCATTAAATCTGAAGATGATAACAACAGGCACATTAAAACATGTTTTTTGCATTACATAAACTAATGATGTGGGCAGACTTGTAGACTAACCAACAATATTACACAAAATAAAAAAAAAAAAACAAAACCACAAATGTATCTGTGTAGGAGAAAGATGGGTATATGTTCTCTGTCACCTGCAGGTTGTATACTGGCCAATTGTCCCCTGGAGTAAAAAAGCTGTTTTATTCTTTCTGAGAATTCAGGTAAGAACACATACATTCTGAAATGCTAATTTAAAGTCATATTTACCAAAATAACAAAAAATACTTAACTGTTGATGTTCTTGTCTTTTCTTTGTCTGTAAAGGTTGTGTTATTTTCATGTATTTGGAGCACCATTCTCTACCCAGTAAGTGGTGACAGTTTTCTGCTTGTGTCAATGTCATGCTGAAGAAATAAGGACCAGGCTTTATCATCAGAATGCTTGGAAATACTACAATTGTAATTCAGGAATTGTGACAATAAAGTCAGACTTTCCCTGACACCCACCTGTAAAATGTAACATGCCGGACGTGATTCTTGAATTAAAGTACTCAAAAGTATACTAAAAATTTGAGGAAATATTATCCAGTTACCAGTAAACTCTTGTCACTCTCACAAAAGAACACAACAATTCAGGAATATCGCATCCATAAGAGACAACGCACGAAGAAGCAAAGGCTCAGGACTGGGTGCCTGAAATCAGGGAGAAAGTGCATGCCTCATTTTTATTTAAAAATTTTTGGATAGACTTTTTCATAGCAGTCATGCTAATGTTACTAAATGCAGAGTTTGGTAGGATTATTGCTGATCTTTGCACAAACAAATGAGTCAACAGAATTTTCCCCATATATTTTAAACAATGCTCGTTCTCTATCTCAAATTAGTCATACCAGTTCATGGCTAATTATTAATATTTCCATAATCTCTATAGAATCCATAAAAAGGTTTCTTTTGCTTTGGTTTGGGTTTGGTTGGTTGTTTTTTTAGTGTGGAATCTTTAGAAAATGCTGGACTCATGTGAAATAACTTCGATGATTTGTCTTCGAGAAACCTATGATTTTGGCACTGATCTCTTTAGTGTCTAATAAATCACATTTGTTTCATAGGGCCTAACAAGAAGATGTTTTGGAAATGTCACAACACATTTGAAAATGACAACCAGATTGGTTCCTGCTACAAATGGTGAGAATAATCAAGAAACACTCAGATTTAACATTTCCTTAAGAAAACTGTTTGAATTTGTTCTAAGACAAAACTTGTGATTTTCTGGTGCAGCACTCACTTGTAAGGTAAATCCTAGATTTGCAGAGTTTGCAAATGCTTAGCTTACCTTTTCGTATAAAGACAGTTTTGTGAACAGGCCGTTTTCCTTGAAATTGCTGTAAGCACTCAAGAGGCTACTGCTCCACCTGCTCTTCCATCAAGTGCCGGTCACAGAACATTATTTTAGACATAAACACAGATAACAGAAAGAATAGTATTAAATCTCAATGAGTATTATATAACTGTAATTCCTTCCAAGGCACATGAAAGTCCTATGTTATAGGAGCCAATTCAAGCAGTTTAGTCATAGGAATTCTGACTTGAAGTGATGAAACGATAGGCTTTATAATCTGAAAGGGTTTGGTTTTTTTTTTCCTATCATAGGGATAACAACATTTTAGCCTTTTCCTTCGTTTTGTCCCACATCAGGAAATTTCAGTGCTTGTTAGAAAACTAAAAAATATTATGCAGGTGTTTGGAAAATGAATGAAAGGGAAGGCAGGAAAAAAACATGATATTATATCAAAGCCATTATAGCATCAGCTAGGCAAGATACTTTTCATCAAGTCCAGAGTTACAGTAGATACCTTTATAATCTGAACCATGAGATAGCTTTTTGGAGGTGTGAATAAAAAGCTTCTAAAATATAGATTAGCAGAACCTAGTCATCATCCCCTTAAGTATGTGGTAGACCTTTCTAACTAGATGTAAAAGATATATTCCTCGTATTAAATGTCACAGTAGCTAAACAAGCTAATGCAGCTGAATAACAAAGAATAAAAGTAAATGTCAGGGGATACTGTAAAGCTGCTATTTATTTTTTCCCAGGGCTTCTGTAATGTCATAATTGTAAAAGTAAACTTGAGAAGGTTACTTGATAGAAACCCTAAGGAGAAATAAGAGCTTTTACAATATTCTTTAGTGTGTATGAATCATATAGAACATAATATTGTAGTTTAGCCTAAAATAACCTGAAATAACCTGGTAACCATTGGAATATTGAAAACCACCACAGGATTTTGGTTGTGTTTTCCTCCTTAAAAGTCTTATCTTTTATATGAATAAAACAGAGTATATTTGGTTAGACAATGGCATTTATGGCAATGTCAGGCATGACTTTGGCTAGAAAATATCTGTAGTGGAAATTTCCTAAGTCATTTATAAAGGTAATCTTCACAATAGGCTTCTAACCATTAACATTAATGTTTATAACAAATAGCATTTACAAAAGTGACTTTCATCTTCTGCTCATTCAGGAAATATTAATTAATATTTGACAAGGACATGTATTTATGATGAATGCTGTTGAGGCTGGTTGCCTATGAAAAGCACATTTCTTCACTATAGTACATAGTTTTCGCACCATTGGGTAATGTACGCCATGTTAATGACAGCCGGAAGAAGGATATACATATTGTTTCAGAATTGCTACTTTTGAGTCTTGAAAAAATTTATAAGAATTTGGGAAAAGCAAGAACTTTAAAAATTATCTTCAAAAATAACCTAATTTGGCTTAAATCTGTACTTTAGACTTAAGACTTGAAACATTTCACCTTAAATTTTTATTAACTTTTACATCGCATTTTGGGTAATCTGTAGTTAATTAACGTTTGACTGAATGACCATGAACTTCTACAGGTTTGATATTTAAAATCCATTCATTTCAGTGCTAGCAGAGAGTCTTTGTCTAACACTGAAAAGATTATGTATATAATGCTTCCTCGAAACCCTGAGTGCAACTACATAGCTTTGTAGAACAAAGATATACAATGTCAGATATATCTGCAAGTTCTCAGCCAGGCTTTTGTGGGTACCTGAAGAACTGAAATGTAGGAGCAGGACAAGAGACAGTACACCTGACTTTTGCATTTTGAACTACCACTTCTTTAAAAGGTTGAAGGAAAGAAAAAGATCAGTCATTCTTGATACTAGTTTTAACATGTGGTTATTGAGTTTGTTGATTACTTTAATTAAAAAAAAAATGATGAATCCTTTATCACAGCTGTGTTTTATTTCTTTTAGGATGCAAAGTATGTATAGCATTCCCACTTTTTTTTCTTGATGCAATGCATTCAGTGGGAAGTCCAGCTACTTTGGCTATGCAGGTAAGAAATTGGACAAAATGCTATTCTGGGTGTTAACACCTATTTTTCATTTTACAGAACCCAAAGATTTATTTGTGAGAAATAAGAAGGACTGTGAAAAATAACATTCCTCCTAGACTGACATACTGTAGTTTTAAATACTTTGTCCTGTGTTGTACTACTACGCAATATTTCATTAAACAGTTTTTATGACCAATATTTGAAATGTTAGTAATTATGTTTTAATATATCTGCTTTAAATTGTTTATTTAGGGTTTGACATAGCATCATTATATGAATAGTGCTATATGAAATGTTGGAGTTCACTTCAAAAGGATGGAGAGATGTTAAAGATTTTAAGGTAGTGACACTAGTAATTAGCTGACAACATTATGACAGACTGTAATGGAAACTCATTTTAGTTGCCCTTTCTGAGGCAGATCTATTTTAAAGTTCACACTGAACTGATGTGTCTGTTTGTCTTCATGGACATTACGCACTGTATTGGCATTAGCAAATATGCTGTAGATCTGCCAGTCATTGCTCTAATATGAGAAAAATAAGAAATTACTAATGCTCTGCAGATCACCCACAAGGTAATTATTATTCACAAAATGTCCAGCAGTAAACTTCCTTCTTCTTAAAGAATGACAGATATAACTAAAATAAAGTTTAAAAGATATAATGGCTGTAACATACTGATTTGCCACCATGCCAGGAAAAAAAAAAAAATGTCTCAGAGCTGCTTGGACAAATAAATTATTTCATCACTACTGAAAGACTGCCTGAATTTTCACTGGCTATTGTTAACAATAAATCAGTATTTTAACTGCAGCTTTAAAAGGTATCAAGCAAATTTAGCAATTAGATAATTGTTACTCGTCAGTTTGCTGTAAGGACTTCAGCAATACAAATAAAATCAGTTGGGCCAGAAATATAATACATCACAACAGCAGTTCGAAAGTCATTTGAAAGGACTGATATGGATAATAGAGGGATAGAATAAGCTCTATATGAGTACAAGCTCTATATGAATTATATATGATTTAATATTTTGAATCCAGCAGGTCACTTAGGCACATGAATAACTTCAACTACATACAGTTATATTGATTTCACAAATTAATGTGTTTCCTTCAATGGCTTATCTAGTTTACTACCTCCTATGGAATAAAAATTTTAAAGGAAGTTTAATATTCCTGGAAATACATAGTCTCCTCATATCCTTATGGAAATTCATATTTATTTATTAATAATGTGGCAATAGTAGACCTAATTCATTGTGATGTTTTACCCCATTTTCTGTAAATTATGGATTTAATGTAGTGATTCCATTTTCTTTATATTGGAAAATCTGGTTTCCTGTTAGTATTCACGTTCAAACTGTTAATTTTCTTAGATTAGTGAAAAACAAGCAATGAATAAGACATGTTTAAATGAAGGTGATCACTGGCCTGTAGTACAGAACTAAAGGTTTAATTTATTTCTAGTTTATAAAGGCTTTGTGTATGATGTATAGAGGTTTAAGTAGTAGACATACAAATAGTGTGAGCTACAAATTGCATAAAGGCATGTGAATAAAAACCTCATGAGAAGTCTGTTAACCACCATTATTCTATTATACTAACACTTACCAATCCTTCTTTAACCTTTTATGAATTGTGTGCACCTTAAAAAAGGTAATATACATGGAATACATACATGTAAATGATAAGCTTTTTGCATCATAATTACATCATGTTTAAATTTCTGCTTACTTGGTTTGTGAATTTTATGATAATGGCATTTTATACTAATGCTATTCTATCATATATGACTTCATAGCAAGCCACAATGAAAGGCAAACTCTGCCTTAGTCAGCCAGAGACAGATGCATAAAACTGCAGCATCTTAGCCTGTGTTCAGATTCCTCCACAGAATTACACTGCTATTAAACAGAGTGGAGTTCTGACTTGTGTACACAGGCCAATTTTATTGACCATTAAGTGGAAGCAGACTTCATTAGCTTAAACTGCTACTAGGGTAACTGTAAAATGAGGGCTAAGATATTTTAAAAATAAATACTAATGTATAGCACTCTGTGACTTACCTTTCTGTCCTGTACTCAAATTCATGTGCATGTTGACACATACACACACAATATGTTCATATAATTTTCTCTTCTGGAAGTTGCCCGTTGTTTATGGCATTCATTGAGAATCACCAGAGCAGCTAACCAAAACTGCCACAGTATCTCTGAAAAATTCAGTGAAAAACACTGATTCAGATATGGTCATACCTAATTAACACCGACACACAATGAAAAAAAAGAAAAAAAAAAAAAAGGACAACATGTCAGGGTATGAATTAAAATTAAGAAAGGTATATTGTACTTAGTAGAAAGTTTTACCGTTTCAGATGATCAATTGAAATGATAGAGAATTATATTTTCTAAATTACTATAGTGGTCACATATAACTAATGTTATCTAGTCCAAAGACAACCTTACTTTATGAATCCTTTCTATTTAAAGACAAAAATATGTTCTTTTTTTTTCTTTTTTTTTTACCCCTGAATAAGTCAGTGTTAGATGCTTTCAGACTGGGAATACTATTTTCTTCACTGCATTCACTTTTGTCCTTGTATACTCTTCAGGTTCCAGACAGACAGATTATTGCTTCCATCAGAAAAGGTATTTGATTAATCACCAGATCATATGTTTTATTCAAAACCGGTGCCCTCCGTACTTCATCCAGAGTAAATTAATGAAAAATTCACATAATTTGTGCAGAATAGTTTATTAACTGCTTTTTTTAGTTTTGTTTGCAGTCTCAGGATAAGCTAAAAATCAGGCAAGAAGGGAACTACATTTAGGGTCTTGATTTTTGAAGAGTGGGTTGAAAGGAAGTTAAATTTCATCAGATTCTCTTAGAGAATTATCTGACTACATAAATTATTCTTCACTAACAAAGCACCTGGGGATTTTAAACACCCCTTACTTGATTTTCTCATCCTACACACAACTGTCACTTACTGAAAAATCTTTCTTTTGGGGTGCAAGGATCCCAGTAACATTCTGCTAAGGTACATGATATTGGCAAATCAAAGCATTGAGATGTCAGGTCTCAGTGTTGTGGATGTTCCTGTTTTATAAGTCCTTGGCAGTTTTTATGTTGAACATTGGGAGAGATACAGCATAAGACAAAAAGATTCCTTTGTAGCTATGTGCTAATGCTCAGTTTATGTAATGTGCTCATTTTTTAATATAGCAATGTCAAGTGAAGTTACATACCATAGAGAAAAACTAAATATTACTGTGAATATCTAAGACAAAAAAGTTACTATTAAATAGCAGCAATGCCTTTCAGCTTAATTTGTAATATCTTTTTCTTTGGATTGAGATACATATTTAATCTGTCCGTGTTCAATTTATCTGTATCCTGAAGTAAAAAAATTCAATTATATTGTGACACCTGAATCAGACGACAACCTATCTAAACAGAGGCAAAAGGAGAATAAGGTTAAAGGTGACCCTACTCTTGATATCCATTTTGAAACGGCACGCATCCAACACGGTGAACATAGAACGTCTGGGCAGCAGAAACTTGAGGTTATGTCTCATTGAGCCAAATGTATTTGATTTGCTCTGAGGTAGTCAAGCCATTGCTTGTAAGATGTCCATAGCTGAGATCACCTGTAATTTGCTAAGGTGTGTATGTGCTAAGTGGTCAGGAGATTAGCCCAGAAAAACAAGTTGAACAACCCAAAACTACTAGCCTCTTCAAAACTGTATTAATAAAGTAAGTATGTTCTTGAGTTAGACTGCTGCAGTTTACTGGAGACAAAAAACGGTGACTTGAACGATGACTGAGACTGAGTGTTGTTTGAAAGTAGTAGATTAAGTATCGTTCATCACAAATGGATTATTCTGAACGAAAATACTTCAGTGATCTACATCACAGTTTTGTCTATCTTTTAATTAGAAATTAATTGTTCCTATGTAAAACTGACATTCATGACTTAAAAGCACTTATGTGAAACCTAGGTATTCCTTAGAAATCAGTTTAGATTTTGTTGACTTTCCAAATATTGCCTACCTAACTTGGACTATATCCATCCTTTTTCTTTGGTAACAGCTATACCTATTGCAAACACAGAATAATTGCTCTTAGTATTGTACTTAAGATAGCGAAGGAGACATGTCTAATCCACAGAAGAGGAACTATGACCCTGAGAAGTGGCAAATTTGCACAGGTGTGCTTGTGAGTCAGTTGCATTGTCACCATTTGTTGCCTTAAAATGAGTATCACCTTTACCCCTATGTCTGTTTTTCAAACAATCAGATTTGGAAAGCAGAGGAATATAAGCAAATCTTTTGAAAATGACCAACTAGTACAGGTCACTAATGATAGTGAATATGTAATAATAATATTTTGTGGATGATTATGCAAGTCTGCAAATTATTTTCTTACATCTGTTGGCCTGGAGCTATTTGCTTGATAAAAATATTGAATGATTAATAAAAATTACTAACAAAATTTTTCCTCACATCACACAATTGTCTTGAGACGAAAAAAAAAAAAAAAAATCACTGAACCTATGTATGGATCTCCCCACCCAGCACTCTGGAATGAAGGAATTGTTTGATAAACCAGAACAACTGAAAAAACACCTTGGTGGGGAAGTATAATAAGACAGAAATATCAAAAGAGCTGATTTCTGGTTTGGGCTTAAAAAAAAATAGGGCCTAGGGGAAGGAGAAAGAGACAGAAAAGAGTCAGAAGGGAGAAGCTATCTCTGGGTGTGCTGACAAAAGAGGGTCAGGAAATTGATTGATTTCAGGAGACAGATTTTTTTATTTACATACACTAAAAGAGAGTAAAACACCTCCCATGTCCCGAGAAAAGGTGAAAAAATATATATTTTAATAATATATCACAACTTACCAAGTTGAGGGGAATAAGAAAAGGCTAAAAAGAAGGCTAAAAAAGGAAGCTAAAAGGATGATGCTTAAACTGAGAAATATTAGGGTCCATTTTCTACACCATTTGTAGAAGCATACTAGAAAATGAAAACCTATTGAACTAAAATTTAGTTCATGTGTCTAATATTCCTTGGCTAAGGTGTTTTAAAAATAACACAATAAGATATAAACCAATCTGTGATTATCAACATATCTGTGCTTAAAATGAAAGTTCTAATTGCAAAGAATTTAAAAATGTGTCTGTGTTCAAATTGAAATAAAAAAATAAAATTAAGTTTGCTTAAAAACAGACAAATATTTGAGGTCTGTACATTTGGGCATTTATTGTGTCATATATAAACATATGCAGAGTTATAAAAATCAAATTCAAAGGTCATTTTAATATTTTTTTTTTTTTTTTTTAAATTAAGTTTGTCTCTTTGGTTCGTGTCCAAAAGCAATGTTTCAACACTGTCATGGCTTGGAGTTGTCCCAATCTAGTATCGGGGGAGGTATCATATGATCCCAAGAGCGAGATTAAGACACAAATGAGGTCAAATGCTGTATACCCCAAACAGATTTTTATTATTAAAGAGGTGAAGAGGGGTAGCAATAGGACAGAATGGAAGGAGAAGACAGAAATAAGGCAAGGATGTGGGATAGGGCTGCAAGAATAGTCACCACCATGGATCCCACGGCATCCCCTTGGTCCTCAGTCTTCAGTTCTTCCGTGGTGGATGCACATGGAGCAAACTTTTCTGCTGCCTTTTTAAGTTCATCATATCTGCTGATTAGCAGACTTGCTCACCTTTAGTTTTTTTTTCCCCTGGTCCCACAGGTCCACAGGCTGCAGCAGCTTCTCTTGGAGGTCTGGACAGACACAAGCAAGCTTTGAGACAGTCATATGACATTTCAGTCTCTCATAGGACTCTTATTTGAACACAATATATCAAAGAAGATGCCCAAATTTCACCACTGAGTTTCATTTTAATACAATTTAGTAATGTCAGAATCTGCGAAAATTTCACTTCTTGCCATTTATTCACTCTTGTGTTGCTTTATACCTAAACTGGCTGTCATTCTTGGGAAAGAAACTAGGCATGAAGAAGCCAGTTTATTTCTATTGAGAGAGCTTGTGCATGTCGTCCAGCAGTCATGCTCCCTACTCTCAAATGACCTTTCCACCCATTGGGGAAGTCACTCTTCTGTCAGTGCATATTAGTAAGACAGAAACAAAAAACAATGATAGAAATGAACACAGTGCTGACCAATTAGTAACTCAAGGGTAAAATTGTAATTTGACATAAATTCATTCTATCAGTTCTGCCAAATCATTTCTAACTTGATTGCTACAAATAATATGACCCTAAGCCTCATTATTATTAAGAGACAGAACTAGAAGCAGACAGAGGCATAGTCTGTTTGTACTAGGTACCAAATACCTATTGCTCTCTAAAGCTTGTTGTAATTAGTACCCCAATGACCAGACCACAAAGATCATTTACTAAAGATTTCCCTCAGAATGTGCAAAATATGCCTTTATGCAAGTATTTCAACACTCTTCTCTAAAACAAAACATAAATTTAAAAATCTTTAAAATTAAATATTTAGTGATTGCTCTCCATAAAGGAAATAGTAATATTTTTAATCTATTTTTCCTATTCCTAGATTGTTGATTTTCCCTGACATTTTAGACATGAAAACAGCAGTAAAGTCTGTTCATCCATGTATTTAACTGCCTTTTCTCTAGTGCTTTGAAACTGTGGCCTGTGTTTGATGCCTTAGTAAATGAGAGGTCAATGAGGGGTTTTTTTGTGTTGTGGTTTTGGGGTGGTGGGGTGAGTGTGTGTTTAGTTACTTGTTTTCCTATAAAGAAAAGTCCTAAGTCATCTGAAATAGAAGAATGGATTACTAAATACACATGCTTTTTACTCTTGATTAGGTAAATTTGCATCTTCACCTTTTAAAAAATCACTTAGCTAAAAAATAAAGTTACAGGCGGAAAGATGCTGTTGCTCTCACTGAATTAACAATAAGGTTGTATTTGGTTTCACTGTTTCAGAATTAGATACATCTTTATCCAGCTGATCAGCTGAAAACCTACCAACATCCTCACAGATCATAGGTGAGATGGAGAGTAACTTTCTTCTCTCTCTTGGCAAACTATAGACAAATTACACTGCAATAAATCTTCACTCTCTTTCCTATGTACTTTTGTCTTAATATAGCTGAGCAAAACTGCCTATTCTGTCTCACTGAGCTCTTCACGCCAAATGACGTCACTCTGCTTAATATTGAGAAACGAGGAAACATTATTCTTAGGTTGGTGGGGCTTTTTTTTAATCACATTTCAAAACAGTAGAAATTGATAAAGATTACTTCTCTGAGTCTGCTTTTACAGCTCTTTGAATTCAAACAAAATTTTTTAAAAAATCAAATATTTAAAATTTTTAAAATATCCATACCTATCATTTAAAAAATGCTAAAATTATTTCAACCAAAAAGTCAAATCAACACACAGGGGAATCATTTAAATGCTGCCTAATCTTGATCACTGTGTTGAAAACTTTGCCCTATTGTATTCTGAGACTCCCCACACAAATAATTCTCCCATTTTCTGTAATTATCGTTATGCTTTTACCCAAATGCTTACACTCTTTCACTTTGAATAGGTTTTCTATATTGATGTTCAAATTCTCACCTGTTTCATAGTTTCTATTTTGATGTCCATATTTTCACCCATTAATGAAAAGGTGGATAACATCTATCTTAGAGAAGCTAAAAGAAGACAGACGTTTAGTATTTTCCACAACTCTAAAAGGAAAAAAGAAATTAAAATCAAGGGCTTAGTTTTTATCTTGGCTTAGTCTTTGTCCATCTGCAAAGAAAAGTGTACAAAGAGGGCTTTGCAGGACACTCTTCTCCCTGTTGCAAGTCTTCTCTCCCAGTGGAGGCTGTATGTAATTTATCCATGTTACACAGGCAGGACAAAAACAAGACTCTTAGCAGCTGTGGATCATTTTGGCCTGAAGTACTTTTGAAGTGTTCTGTCTGTGTACAATCAGAATGAATACTAAATAAGCCAGCTTGTTATTGTGTTTCTGCCAAGCACATCAGGCCTGCTACTCTGTGTCAGATAGGAAGCATCATTTGGAGACCAACAATTTTTGTGTTATATATTTATTTATTCAATATTGCACAGATTTTTTTTTTTAGGGGAGGATTATAAAACGCAGGCCTAAAACCTCTTCTTTATGGAAGTTAGTGTGGGCTGCCTTCAGAATTTTTCATTTTTTGTTCTCAAGTGGTGTTTCACAAAACTTCCCAGAATTAAATTATGTTTCTAAACAAGTAATTCTATTAAGTTAATTGTGAAGTGTCCCTCTGGTACTAGATATCTTCATTGGGAAATATACTTGCTTGTAATCGAAACCACATTGTTATAATCAAAGATAATGTCACATAAATTCATAAAAGTACCTCTAATAAGACAGGAAAATAGTTTGGACAAGTGAACTTTTCTGAACCAAAATTATTATTAAAAACATTTTTTACTTCTGTCTTGTATCTTTTAATTTTTCCAGACTTTTCCATGTCTGTTTGTCAGTAAGATAATATCAAAAATATTAACCTGGTTGCAATGAAGAAACATCTTCACAACAGAGGCAATACATGTCCAAGCAGATTAGGTATGGTGGTTTGCTTCTGTGCAAGGTAGCAGCTCCCGAGTCTGCTGAATCCAGAGCTGAAAGTGCTCTGTCTGCACAGCAAGGCAGATGAGCTCTACAAGATACTTTCCATGCAAATCCCTGCATCTTGTCACCCTGTTGACATGCTGACTGCATGTCAGCACCAATACCTGTTTACATATACAACCCACATACCTTCATTTTGGGGAACAGAAATTTGAGTATATTTCTGCACTTTCACGGGTCTGCAGAAACATTTTAAACAACATGCAAAACTTAGATGAATCAGGACAGAAACCATCTTCATGTAAATATATTTTGATTATTCTTTTGGTAGCTTTGACCTGGACATCTTGCTACACTCCAGCACTACCTTCCTCAAATTTCAGTTTTGGTGTAGTGATTGTTCTTTCAAAACAAGTAAGTAAACAATTCCACTTTTTACTCCTAATCTACTTCCGATTCCTCCATTTCCCTGGTTTTGATGCTATGTCTGGTTTTTGCTGCCAGTTCTTCCAGCTTGCTCTCTCTTTGTTTGGAACCATGCTGATTTTTCTCATGGCAATGCTTCTTTGATGTGTACAGTGGAAGTTAATGAGCTCTCCCAGTCCATACTGGTCTTCTGTGAAATCTTTGTAGAGTATGAGGAAGCTGGTTTCACTTAAAAGTCCAGCCACATGTAGAGTGGGGATCTTCTGAAGACATAAAACAAACATTATGTATATGTCTTCTTTTTTTCCCATTTGTAACCTTGGAAACTGTTATAAAGCATTATCTTTTGAAAGTGACATTTCTACACAAGCAGTTCTGCACAGTATTTTCTTCTCTGTCACTATCTGAGGCTGACAGAATACATACCTCTATTCCATGCCAAAGGAACTGAAGTTTTTTCCTTCTAGAAAAGGCTTTTTTCTTTGATTTTACCATGATCTTCCTTATCTTCTCTTTGCTGTTGTTTTTCTGGCTTACTTTGGTATAACAGCTACTTTTCATTGTCTGAAATCTTACTGGTTAACTTCCCTCAGTTCCTGTTTCCCTGCCTTATTCTTGTTTTACTCATATTTTGTTACATTTCCTGCTGCTTAGGTTTTCTAGCAGTTGCTTTTCTGGCTTATTTTTGTCTCACTGCTATTTGTGATTTCTCTTAAAATTCTCTGTTGTGGTTTAACCCCAGCCATCAACTAAGCCCCACACAGCCACATGATCACTCCCCCATAGTGGGATGAGGGACAGTATCAGAAGGGTAGAAGTGAGAAAACTCATGGGCTGAGATAAAGACGTTTTAATAGGTAAAGCAAAAGCCATGGCACAAGCAAAGTAAAACAAGGAATTAATTCACCACTTCCCATCAGCAGGCTGGTGTTCAGCCATCTCCAGAAAGGCAGGGCTCGATCACATATAATGGTTACTTGGGAAAACAAGTGCCATAACTCTGAACATTCTCTCCCCTTCTTCTTCCCCCAGCTTTATATGCTGAGCATGGTGTGGGATATCCTTTTGGTCAGTTGGGGTCTGTTCTGCTGCTTAAGGATACCAATTAAACTCAGACACCAGAGTGAAAAGAGCAGGCGTATTTTACTAGTGATAACAGTGTAATACAGAAAACATGCAGTAAGAAAAGGCAGAATAGTGCACTTAAAGCAGCAAACAGCAAAAAACAGGGTAATGCATTAAATCATTACTACACAAGAGAGAGAATAGTGATTAAGAAGGATACATCACCACTTGCATATATTACCATCGCCCAGCCCCGCAGTGGCTGGGCAGCCCCGGTCACAGCGAGGGTTTGCAGAGCCTGTCCCGGCAAGGGGGAAATCCTACGCGGTGCCTCCACCCATAGGTGAGGCTGCCAAAGGCACTGCAAACAGGCCTAGCCTGATATACCAGAGATCGACAGGCTAGAATAGCCGGCACCTTTGTTTTGAGAGGAAAATTCCTGGTGTCATTCTCCTGTTGGATTCCACCCAAAGCCTGGCCGGGGCTCATGGAGGGAGAAGACCAAGGGAGTTTCTAACAAGGCCAGATACGTGGGTTCTCAGCCTTGAACAAGGCTGAACAAGGGAAGCTGGATGCATTCTCTCCTCACTCCTGATTATGTTCTGTCTAAGCTGCACCTTTCACTAGCGAGTTTACACACTTTGTTAATGATTACAGACTAAGCTGGCAGCTTCAGCTTGGGGCCTGCTGTTCAGGCTTCAGTACTTCAATGCTTTAACACTTTTTACATCAGCATAAGTGGGTTGTTATAACTTAGCACAATACCCACTAGCACAATGGTTATCAGTTATAAAATATACAGGATTCATTTATAGGTCAACTCTGGCTTGGGCCAGTTGTCCAAGCCTTAGCACTTCAGGGTCAGCTGTCCCGGCTGTGTCCCCTCCCAGCTCCTTGTGCACCCCCAGACCACTCACCAGTGCGGTGGGGTGAGAGGCAGAGAAGGCCCTGACTCTGTGTCAGCACTGCTCAGCAATAACAAAAACATCTCTGTAATACCAACTCTGTTTTCAGCACAAATCCAAACCACGGCCCCATACCAGCTACTATGAAGAAAATTAACTCTATTCCAGCCAAAACCAGCACAGTTTCCTACTGTTTAACTTTCTCAAGTGGCTGTTTCTGGATTTATTTTTTCCACTTCTTGAATTTTCTGTTAAAACCTCCTGCTGTTTATATTCTTCTAAGTGTTGTTTCTATAGACCACTCTCTTCTCCCAAACATTCAGTACATTCAATCTCTGAACCGAATTCAGGGGTGAATTCAGAGGGCTTCTGTGATGTGAGTTTTTAAGATAGGAATCCCAAGCTTTCAGAATTTCAAATCAGAACTGATAGTTTATTTCTGAGATTTAAAATAATTTTGAGGTTTCATTGATACTTAACAGAAGAACTTTCTTGCAGGGTCAAATGTGCACTCTTCACTTTATCAGAGCATTGGAGAGAAACAGTGTGAGTGAGACTTTCTTAACAACTCTTCCTTGTGCTATTCCATCTTTGGTAACTTACTTGGCCAAAGACAGCAGCTATATTCAACAGCCAATATTCAAGGCACTCACTTGGAAAGAGGAAGTCAGTAGTTCAAGTCTTTGCTCCAATAAACATTTAATTATTGATATGAAGTGGAACAGTTCCAGCTGGAAATGCTGAGAAATATTCATCTCAGAATACCTTGTAACCTATTGCATTATGAAGTACAGCTGGAAATTCACCTGGAGTTTCCACATCTGAAGCGATTAACAATTTAGTTATTCTGAATTGGGCCTCATTGCTGTCATTTATTTTTCAAAATATTTCAAAAGGTTCTGATTTAATCCCAGTGGGTAATGGGGTGTGAAAAATACCCAAATTTTCATAGAATATTTCATACTCGCTCCACTTGGCTTCATTACAGATTCTAGTCTCTTCTTGACCTAGCTGGCTTACAGTTAGCTTGTGATGTGGCTTGTAGGATACTAATTTCTCAATGAATAGTTGACTAGTTTGATACTCTACTAAATTAAAAACCAGTTGAAACTTCTTATATCCTAAAGGCTTTTATGAATCTTAATGAAAGGAAGTTCTTTGTCACATATAGCATTTATATTTCTTGTATCTTTTCAGTCTGAATGACACTCCCTTGCCTAGCACATTATGAAATACATATTCTAAGAAAGAACCCAAAACTTATTTGGATTAAAGTTCACTATGTAGTAGTTGCAGAAGCTTCTGAATGGTTCTGGAAAGCTTTAATGTAACTGTATGATTATAATAATATAAAAGTAAGTTACTGAATGCTTTTAAAAACAATACAATAAAAATATAGCATTCTCCTTATATGCACTTTTCATTATTAATATATTCTCCCTGCAGCCCTAAAATAATTTGTTATCACTAGAACTTCACCAAAATCATAATTTGCAATTTTGCTGGAAGTTTACTGACTTCAGCAAAATGTTGCAAGATGATCATATTCATTCATACACTTTTTTAGGTCATTCCAGCCTTGTTTACTATGACTGTTAAGTAAAGCACACTGAACTAAGTGAAATAGTGCCTACTGTTTGCTTTCTGTGTAATACCAGACACTTTCTCAATTTTAAGGTGTGCTAGCAGAGTAGAACTCTTGTCATCCCCATACCATTCCAGTTAATGAGACCAATCTTCTGCAATACAAATACTATGTCAACCTTTGCCTTTTTCATAATTACACATTTAACATTTAATGGGGACATTAAACAACCTAATGTCCCAAGAGGTACATGGCTGTAAACCCACAGTTTAGGCAATGGCATATTAAAAGGGATTTTAAAAATAGTTAAATAATTAACAGATGTTATTTGTTGCCCCACATTTCCTTGAAGAAACTCACACAAAGGTAAGTGGGAAGGGGAAGCAATATAAGGAAAGAAGAGTCTATACTTCTAATATAGTGGCATTACTCTACTGATAGCATACTAGCAACCAGATCTTTGATGAGCTAAGTAAGGAGTGAGAAGTTGAGAGCAGATGATGAATGTGTTTATACTCACATTCGGTATTCCATGATGCGGAGGGATCCAAAATGTTATTTTGATTGAGAAAATAAACAGGGAGGATGAAGAGAGAAAGAAAAGAAAGGTAATCTGGTTGCAGGAGGGATTATAATAGTAAGCAACAAAAGGAAATATAAGAAAACCAAAGCAACTTTTATATTACTGTGCCTTTATGCTAATGTCCAAATGGCTTCTTGTATTATTACATTTTCATTAAAACCCCCTGTATTTTAAATAACGCAATGAAAATTCTTTCCTGTTGGGGAAGGCAGTACAAGAAGAACAATATACTCTTGGATTCTTCCAATTCCCTAATGTAATGTGGTCAAATGTTACAAGCATTTTCCTATATTTGGTATATTAAAAAAAAAACAAAAAACAAACAGGGTGAAGGTTTAACATGCATGCATTCTAGAGTCACATTATTTCTTCAAGAATCTTTGTCAGGATCTGGAAATGGATTCATCACAATGTTTAACAGGATTATGGATCCCTGACTCCATTTAGGGAGATTCAGTCTTCTGATTTTTTGTCAATTAAAAATAAATCTAAAATATTTATCCTTAGGTTTTCCTAGATTGACGCCTATGCAAGTAAAGCATCATTTTTATCAAAACAGACACTGAAAATAATTATTTCTGCCACAAATAGTCCTTATTTATTTTTCAGGAATTCACCTTGCAAACTAAAAAAAAAAAAAAAAAGCTATCCTTCAACATAAAGAAGAGAGAAGCAGACAACATTGTCCTAGAAAACATCTCATTTTCCAATGTGAATGTATTTTTGTGTCTGACAGCAGATTTTCAGTATCTGAGAGAAAATCCATTGTTTAAGGGTTCTGTGGATTCATTTGATGAATCGTTAACCTGATGACTTATTCCCAGTTAAAGTCTGTTTAGTTTATAAATTCCACTCAGTGACTCCCTGTCTTTGAGTTTGTAAAGATGTAACCTGCTTTCCCTGTAAAGAAATTTATATTTAATTAATCTTTGTCCCTAAGGTTTTTCTCAGTTTTGTTGGTGTAGCCTTCATTTCATCTCTAAAAGAAACCATCTTCTGAGCCTGACATTTCTGAAAGACCGGTAATAAAGCAAGAGGAGTTTCATAGCAGAAGCAATAGCTTGGATAGCATAATCACAGCTGACCAGAAGCAGCTAGTAATTTATTTATTTGTTTGGTTGGTTTCCCCAGTTTTTCTCCAAATTCCCTGACTTTCTTTTTCAAAATGGAAAGTTGAAGTAGTATTGGAGTAGTGAGGAGAAGAAGGAGAGGTATTCAGGACAACCATTTTATTATTTTTAATCAGATTTTTTCCAACAATGTTAAAATTTATCCCTTTTTTTGTTGTTGTTATTTAAAGAAACAATTTTAGTTTTATCCTTAGGGAAAAAGAGTTTCCAGTAAAAAATGCCAGCTCACAGTATGAACATTGGTAACATGCCTGTCCTCTGAAGCAAAACTATATTTAAGATATCTTGAGCCCATTGCACCTTGCAGAAAGAGAAAGGGTACTGATTTCTCAGTAGCTTATCATTTAGTAATGCAGAAATATAAGAACAATTCATTGGCTTCAAAATTCAGGCCTGACTTCTGAGATACTTACCTTCCAATTTCAGCAATGTATGCCTGAGGCATTCACAAAGGCTATTTGCATAATCATTGTGGCACTGGATCCAACCTATGAAAGAGAGGCTTTTACTCAATTGCAACTAACAGCAGAAATGAATCTACACTTCCAAAGATGAATTCTTTAGCTGTCAAGATTTTAGACAGCATCACAAACAAAATGTGTATATATTTTCTTGATAAAGGCACAACCACACATATTGATACAGTTATGGCTTGAAAGCATATTCTTAACTATTGAAAAGGTCTTTGAATGAGAAAATGTGAAGCTTTCAGTTTTAATAATGCCCCAGTAAAGAATGAAACAAGGAACTAAAATCACTCAAAAAACTCATTTCTTGTAGCCCTAAGTGTCAAGGGCATTCACTATGTTCTTGATAACCACAAACATTGACATCACTGGTGTTCCAGATCAAGAGCAGTATATTTACTTGCTATGCTATTTCCTCTGGTATGAGTGAAAGGAAGTGTGAAAAGGTCATATAAAGTAAGCTACCATAGATGTTGACTATTTTTGTTAGTTTCAGAAAACTAGAAAAAAGTCTCTTTTTTTATTCCCATTGCTTCAAATGTTTTTCTGTTTCTGTACTAAGAAAAAAAGATTGGCCAAAAGAAATGAAACTAAAAGTTTGGGGCAGAGGGAGTGAAATGACATTTAAAAAGTCAAGGACACAAGTCCTATGGACTTTGAATAGGAACTGAGTACTCAGTTGCTCTTACTTCCTTTGAAAATCTCTCACTTAACTTGCTCCATTTCCTTGATTTTAATGAGTAAGGAAGAATGGAAATATCATCTTGAAAAGAAGGATAAATTACAATAGGTTCAGAAGTTGTAAAGGAAACTGAAGACTAATAGAGTGAGGCTTAAAAGTTTTCTTAAGAGGGTAATTTTGTAACTAAATTTATGTGCCAGGTCCAAAAATATTATCCATCTTTAGTAACTTCAGATTTCCTTATTCCTAGTTATCTAGATTCATTTAGCATTTCTACAATGTTCCTGATACCTTTTGACAACTTCAAATAATTAGCAGCAAAATACACCAGGTTCAAATTTAAAGAAAAATCTTCTAAACACCACTGCAAGCCCTGACCTTGAAAACATCTTTGTGAGCCCTGACCTCAAAACCTGAGACTTTCTGGTGCTCAGCAGGGTAATTTTCCTGACTCAAAACTCGACTTAATTGCCTCATAGACATTTTTTTTTATTATTTTATTTTAATAATAATATTTTTTAAAAAATCCAGGAAAGTAGATCAACAGGAATAACTTAAAAATATGACTGCATTTTACAGTCAACTTTGGTGAAGTTATCTCAGAGCTACTGGGCCACCTGGTTGCTTCTCCCCCTTCTGCAGCAACATCTTACTCACAGCATGGGATTGTCAAGTCTTGAGGTCCTGTCACCTTTCCTGCTGGGTGACAAGGTGCTATTCAAGCTGCCACTGATCTTGTAAAATCAGCTGCTTCCTCATTTCAGTAGCCGTTCATTGCTGTGCTTCATTAGAGAACCTTTGCTAATGTTTTTGCCATTTCAGCTTTTATGATTAGTTCATGCTGAAAACTAACATAGTTGTAAGATTATTAAGCTATGTCTTCAGTCCTCTATGTCACAAAACACTCTTAAAGTAACCTTTCCATTCAGTTTTCTAGGTTGTAACTTTTGCACTGTGAGGTTGAGATTCTTGGATATAATAAGCTTTCAACCTATGTGTAGACTTAGTTTTAGAAGAATGTTTTTCTTTGTTTTTTACATGCCTCTTGCCTTCAGCTGAAATGCTTCCCAAAAACAAACAGTCAACAATGCAAAACCAAGCAGGAAGAATATACAAGTTCCATGTTTTTGAAAGGGCTTGATCCAAACTTATCTACAAACAGCAAGCAACCGTAAAGAGTACAACAGAAGGAGTGGTTCCTCAAATCCCCTTCTGGTGATTTTCATCACAAATGGTAAGAACTGTCAGGGCCACTTACTAGATGATATGAGCAGTTACAGGTCTTACAAAACCTAAATTCTAGATTCTATGAAGTCTGACCAATTCAAATATCTCTCACATTTTTGGAAGAGAAGCATAACTACTAGCCAGCAATAGGACAACTATGAGTGTAAATACCTCCAAGCCCCCTTCTTAAAATAAGGCACTCTATGTCTAAGCATGGAACGTTGCACCACCTAGGGAAGCAATATAAGCCAAATTCTACAATCTAACGGTTAAACTATTCATTTGGAAAAAGGCCAATGCTTTGTTTCCAGCTCAGTGGACTACTTTAGATGGACATTTAATATGAAATCCAATCAAACCAGACAGTAGAAGCCAGCTCCCATCTCCTCCAGAATGTCAAATGGCAAAGCAGTCACCTGAGATGAAATACCCTATTTCAATCGATATTTATTTACACATTCAAGGCCAGGTTGGACAGGGCTTTGAACAACCTGGTCTAGTAGAAGGTGTCCCTGCCCATGACAGGGGGGTTGGAAATAGGTATTTTTTAGGATACCTTTCAACCCAAACCATTCTATGAGTCTATGATTCTATACACTAACTGGAATAGCTTTATCAATAAAATTGCAGTTTTAGCTGCACACCTAATCTGAAATAACTTCATGGGAGTTGAGGGACCTGGATTTCTATCTGTCCAGGTCATGCAGATTGAGAATCTGAAAGGCAGCTGTCAACATTTCAAGTCAGATTTCCAAGATCTGAACTAGCGGAGGGGCTTTTCCCTTGGGGATGAGGAGGAGAATGATTTAAACATCCAGCTTCAGAAGAGCTAAATGCTCCTGAGCAGAGTCAGGTGTCTTACTGGTTTTGAGATTAGTTTGTCCTTCTAGCTTCTAAAGTCTGTTTATAGATATTTTCTTCCTTCATATATTTTTTGAGCCTGCCTGTGGTCCTGATTATCAGGAAAATGACATAAAGCATAGGTATTCATATGTGAAATTCTTCAGGGTATTCAGTACCTGTGTATCTTTAAAAATCTAGCTCTAATATGAGGCTGCAAGATCTTCAGGGGTCTTTCTGAATTAATATAAGAGGTTAGATAAGCTACATGCTATCTTGTTTTCTTCCTGTGATTATAAAAGCTTCCCTCAAGTATGGAGGCAGTGGTAGCTGAAGTTTTATTTTAGAGAGGTAGCTGTTAGGAGCACTTTTGTCAAGATTTTTTTCTTGAGGCATACTGCTTCAGCATGGTCTTTCTCTAAACAAACTTTTTTCTGGCTACATTGTGACTTGCATAGATTCTGTCTATGAAGATGCTCTTCTGAAAAGCCATTGAAGAGCATCTTATATTAAGCATCTTATAAGCACAGACATACTATAAATAAATAAATTATTTAATTATAAACTATTAAGTGGATGGATTTTGAGTGGTAGGCTCTTTGGAAGGGGAGGCAGCAGGTGCACCTGTAAATGCCATTGTGGTGAGCAATTACAGTTTTAGGTTGACTTTTTATAGAAAAATAAAGGCTGCTTTTAAAAATATAAACATAACTATTTTCTTTATCTTTCTATGTAGTAAACATATCTAAACGTAAAGCTTTTTTTTTTTTTTTTTTTTGGAAGGATATCTCTATATGAAGACCCAGAGTGCTTTCATCTACATCGGTTACAACTAATCTTATGACCATGAGAATTAAGATATTGTAGATAATTCTGTTCACCAGAGAGACTCTACAGCAAGACCATCTGCAGTTTCACACCTGTATTGTATATTGCAGAAATGGACATACCTTAACAGATACTTTAACATACTTTAGCAGAAACTTTAACATACTTTAACATAAACTTTCAACCCTAAGGAGGGCTTGAACTTGGCCTAACCTGTCCAACACATAGCACAGGCTTTGAAGTTTTCTTGTAGATTTTTTTTCCCTTTCTTTAAGAATGAAGAGTAATTATTAAAGCAATATTTGTTTGTATTCAAAATCAGTGAGAAAAATAGGCTTTGCTATTTTTAACTTTTCTACTTCAACAAACTCCTAACATGTGGAGCCTAATCTTTTCTTTATCATAAACAAAGTTGTTTACTAATGTCCAATTAGTTACACTGTGAAAAACTGAGGAGTTTGATATCACTGTAAACTGCCGAATAAAAGTCTTTTTGGTGTCATTTTTACCAATGTTTTTCTTAAAAATCATACCTTAAGCAGCAGAATTTTCAAACCTAGTTGGCAAATAACCAATTAATAAAACATATTAAACAGCAATGGAATAGCAGTTTTTCCCTACCTGACAGTTATATAAATAACATTATTCCATAATTAGAATAAGCATATCTGAGAGCCGGGATTCTGTACCAACTCTTTTGTTATGTTTTGGGGGGTCATAATTTCTGCAACTAAACATTAAGTTGTTAAACATTTTCACATGGCTTGATAAAAAAGCCCTGCCTCAGACACTGTCAGTGAGAGTGGAGGCATGATCATAATATAAGGTTCATGAGGTATTTAAAGTTAGTTTGTTCTAGTGCACAGGAAAGCAAAAAAGTTGCATGTTTGAGAGTTGATTTTTGGTACAGGAAAGAACATGTCTTTCCAAAGTGCCTGAGAAAAGCTTATGCCTGAGATGTGTTACCTTTTAGTTTCTACTATTACAATGCTGCTATGAAGTTTAGTTGATGTATTTAAGCCATCCTTCTAAGAAAGGATCTATGAAAAAATAATCACCTCTCAGGAGAAAAACCATCTGCACTTTGATTGGCATTTCTACTTTGTCTTAAAAGAGCTTGCAACTCTGCCCTTGAGGGTTATCCTTCACCTTCTCTTCTGAAGTGTTGTTCACATGCTACTCCAAAATGTGTTCACAGTGCAGAGTATGCATAAGCCTCAAATAGTTTCTGCTTATAAGTACCCAAAGTTAACTAGCTTAATCTTGATGGATTATTTTTAATGAACTGTATTTATTTTTTGCTGGTTTTGCTAATAATTTATTGAAATATTTGATTCCTAACTGGAAAATTATTTGCATAAACCTGGACTTTAATTCGAGTTTGATTAACCTTGCTTAGACAAATTTCATATAGGTCGGAGAACTCACTGAGGCTGTGACAGATATGATATGTTACAAACTTTTATAGTAACATTAAGTTATAGTCCAAATATGAGGTAATATTGGCTACCGGTCACTCCAGCCCAGAAGACTTTCCTGCCAAAGATGGAAATGTTATGTTTAAATGTGATCTCGAGATGTATAAGATTGTTAAAAGCCATCTTAGTTCTCAGCTGTGTGATTGGTTGGGAAGTAGTTCACTTGCTTTGTCATGGGAATGAATGTGCACAGACACCACAAGGTCTTAAGCTTACAACAGTCTCTGGTGAAGATAATGGCCATGAGGAAATATATATTAATGCAACGTTGCAAGGGTGTCTTACTGGTAGCTGGACAGTCAAATAGTTCTGAGTCCATAAGCATTGTCTAAATAATTCTAGGCCTTTCCTAATTTATCAGGGTGATAGATCTTATAATGATAGAGACATAGAATGGTTTGTGTTAGAAGGAACCTTAAAGATTATCTAGTTGCAACCCCCCTGCCATGGGCAGGGACACCTTCCACCAGCCCAGGTTGCTCAAAGCCCCGTCCAACCTGGCCTTGAACACTGCCAGGGAGGGGGCAGCCACAAACTCTTGAGCCAACCTGTTCCAGTGCTTCACAACCCTCACAGATATTGAAAAACAGCTTCCTTATATGTAGTCTAAATCTAATCTCTTTCAGTTTAAAGCCATTACCCCTTGTTCTACCACTGCATGCCCTTGTAAAAAGTCCCTCTCTAGCTTTCTTGCAGGCCATCTTTAGATACTAGAAGGCTGCTATAATGTCTCTGGGGAGCCTTTTCTTTTCTAGGCTGAACAATCCCAACTGTCTCAGCCTGTCCTCATAGGGGAGTGCTCCAGCCCTCTGATCAACTTCATCTCTCGTAACACTTTAGTAGATCTATGCCCTTCTTGTGCTGGGGGCCCTGCAGCTGGACACACTACTCCAGATGGGGTCTCATGAGAGCAGAGTAGAATCACCTCTCTCAACCTGCTGGTCACACTTCTCTTGATGCAGCCCAGGATGAGGTTGGCTCTCGCCTGTGAGCACACATTGCTGGCTCACAGTCAGTTTTCCATCCACTAATATCCCCAAGTCCTTCTCCTCAGGGCTGCTCTCAACCCACTCATAGCCCAGCCTGTATTTGTGCTTGGGATCACCTCAGCCCATGTTCAGGACCTTGCACTTGGCCTTGTTGAATTTCATGAGGTTTGCACAGCCTTACTTCTCAAGCCTGCCAAGGTCCCTCTGGATGGCATCCTTGCCCTCCAACGTGTCAACAGCACCACACCGCTTGGTATTGTAAAAGATTCTTAGGCCAAAAGCTATAAAAATGTTTTATAACGCAGATCATTTTGTTGCATGCCCAAATAAGATGATTTTGGTTCTTTGAAAACTTTTTGAATCATTGAACTGCCCATAAAACCCCTGATATTTGTTTCTGAGTGAAATAAGAACTTTCTAGGTTTTAAAATGAATTCAAAAAAGAAAGTTCACACTTCTAGGGTTTACAAGCATAGTCCTCAAAACAAACTTCCAAATTTGTTTGGGGTATTTTCATTATTCTTGCAGTCTTAACAAACCATTAGATCAAAATACTTCACAGAGCAAGAATAAGTTTTAACATATGTATTAGGACAGTTGTATAAATATATGTAACAGATGTTGCAGGGAATAAGAAAAAATATTTCAATTTTAAAATTTCAGCATAGCAGTAACTTTTTTATTCCTCCTATTTCTACTGAAAATATAGGCACAATCAGCATAGCTAGTTTCATGTGCTTCCCCTAACTTTCCTATTTAAAAGACAATTGATTTGTATGTGTGCGTGTGCCTAATCTGGTTATTGAATGCCCTAGCCAAATTAATGTAGATTGATTATCCATGAAAAGTGGGTTAATTGAATAATAGCCATTGATACAAATGGCTAGTAGATATTTTACTATATGTACATCTGAAGTTGACATATTTTCCTGCAAAATAAAACATAATGAAAACAAGTATATTGATTCACATTAAAGCTGATTAATCTATTCGTTAGTGCAATTTAATTGTCTGTAAAATTAGTTGCTAAACAGTAGGAAAAAAAATAGTCATTTATTATAACTGTCTGTGTTAGAGTGAAGGAATGATTTTATTGAGTGTTATACAAATAAATCCTAATTTCCTAAATATATGTATTGCAACAAAGGATGGTGTCATTTGCAATTGAAGGAAATACTATGAAATTATAACAAATAGCTATTCACATTATCATCTTAATTATCAGACTTACTGTATTCAGCAGTCCATGTTATAGAGTAGTTGAAAGTGAAAGCCACATAAAGGAATTCATTATCAATAGCAAAAAAGAGGACCTAATTGAGAAATGTCAGCCAGCATCTGCATCCTCAATAGAAGAAAAATGGACCCTATCACAAAATGCCAACTGTGGCCATGTTCTCTAATTTTCTTTTTGAGGACACTAAGAAGTAGATTGGATTAAAAGGAACTGCCAAAGTCATTATCTTTCACTTTCAATAAAAGTGCACTGTGTCCAAATGAAAAATGCCAGACTTCATCCCTCCTTTCTTGAGAAAAACAGAGCCAAAAAAAAAAAACAACAAAAAAAACCAAAAAAACAAACCAACAACAACAACAACAAAACCCCAACCTGGTATGTACATCTTTTACATTTTATACTTTCTAGGAAAGAACAATAGAACATGAAGTCATTAAAAAAATAAAATAGTAAAAGAAATTTCTCATGAACTTCAAATGGAAAATGGTATAGGGGAACATAGAAATAAAGCAATATTAAAGATTGGAATATGGCCACCCAATAGGTCTGAAGCACATGTTTGACTAAGTTTGGTGTTCCTCATACATGTAAAATACTGTTTTTCTTCTGAAAGAGAGAAGTACAGAAGACCTCTAAGAAATGACAGCTCCAAAACCTAAAATAGACATTTTACTTCATTGAATTTCAAAGTAGGAATAGCCATATCCTATAGTATCTTAGGTCAACCAAAAAGGTTTTGCTTTACTATTTGTAGATGACTTGCACTGTCTAAACTGAAGAAGAAATTACACATAAGATTGTTTTTCTTTATTCAGAACAAGCCGGAAGCCTTTGCTGGCTAGAAGTTATAAATGTGGTGGTATCCAAGCAGACATACTTTGTGAAGAGTGCTCATCACACACATTTTCCTTCTCCAGAGCTTCCTAAAAACAAGCCCTAATCCATGGTCTGGTGTCACAGGTTAAAAATTGTGACTGTTTTGCTTCTGATTGTAGTTCATGCTGGGTAAAGAAAATTCCATTTCTGGGATCATTTGGAAGGAGAATGCCCTAACAACAGCTTTTTGTTACCAATTGACTCAAGCAATTTTCATCATTCATTGAGATTTCATGCAGGAAGAGTGATATCACAGTGTTTTTCCAGGCCCTCTAAAATCACACAGTTCCAGACTAACTTTGTGGTGTACCCAGGATCATTTACTGTCAGCTGTTGATTTCACTTAACAGGGTGGCACGTTCTGCATTAATTTTATTTGCCACCTCAGTTTAGGTATTTCTAAATGGAGAGTCCCCTTTATCACTTTGCAATCACACTACTACAGTATAAGTCATAGAAGCAGAATTCATCTCTGAACAAAATGCTGCAAATTCTTTGATTAGATGTCATGAAATGAGCTCTGTGCTCATGCAAGATCATCTGGCAAGCAACAGCATTTGCAAATTGTAAAGGTGAGGGGACTGTACCTGAGAAGTTATTCAGTAGATGCTGTGGTTTGTTTTTTTTTAAAAAAAAAAAAAATCCCTTTTGTGATCTCAGCAGTCTGCCTCTCCCTCTTTGAGTGAAAACAAAATCTAGCTAAATATGCCTACAGCTATATATACTCTGCCATTCTGCATCAGAGCAGTGACAAGGAGAGAATTACAGATTACTCTTGACCACATCACTTCTCATAATGACCTTGATTACTTGTCTCTGTCCTTTTCTTAATTTATTGTAGGCACACAAATCCATAAAGGATATGAGAACTATTGTCACTGAAAAAAAAATAGCTGACTAAACAGCTATGAATTCCTGTAAAACAAGGCCGTGCGTTTGCCAAACAGATACTTTCTGCTTTTCTGAGCCCTCAAAATAGCAATTTGTTAATGAAAGTTTTGAAGTACTACCAATGAGATGTCCATTCATGTCGCTGTAAAATTACATTATCTCTCAGTTGGTGTCAACAAGCCATAACGACAGCACCATGTCTTACAAATGGCGTATAGCCAGTAGACATGCATTGCATACACTACAGCACTCTTCACTCTCAGAACAGCTGTTCATCACTCTTAAAATAATAAATAAATAAATAAATAAAACATTTTTGTTGGTGATAATTAAGCAGTAACATCCGTTTTCTGTGCAGTTGTGATAATATGTTTGTGATAGTGAGATTGTTTTATTTATGTTAATTGTTTAGTTGGTGGTGCTCATGCATACATCATCTAATGCAAATCCTCTTCAATCTGTTGCTAAGCAGTTATTGTTACCGTGGATATTGTGAAATGGTAAAAATATGAAATAAATAAACCAGAAAAAGATACTTTCTTGAATTAAACAAACATTTCTCACACATATTTTCTCATCTTAGCATATTTATCTCAATATCTATTTTTAAAACTTAGATCCTCTATAGAAAAACTGCAGCATATAAAGGTCTAATATATCTATCTATTAATCTTTTCGTAGGTTTCTAATGTTGGGTGGGTGGCTTGTGTGTAAAAGAGAATTCATGCTGACTTACTCAAAGATTACTTGTTCCCAGACAGTTCTTTTTTTGATCCACATATACAATAAACACAGAAGACAGGAATTTTTGAAGTTCAAATTTCTCTCGGAACTGACAGTTTAATAAGAAAACATGGTTCTCTGTTACCTCCCTATTATAATTTATACAATACAAGTCTTTGAAATGAGGACTGAAAAGCACAGGCAGGCTTCATACTAAGAGGCTATCATCTTCATTTAATCTATACTACAAAGACAAAAGATCACAAAAATTGTATTCTGTAAATGCCCCTGTGTAGTGTTGAAATAAAGTTAATTTCATGAATGGGGGTCATTTCACATACATGTTTCTTTGGATAACTGATGAGTTAATATGTATAAGGGGAGAATTTCTTGTTGCTGGGAAAAAGTAGCAGTGTTTTGCTTTCTACACAGTCTGTCACACAGTTGACTATCTACTAATTGATTAATTGACCATCTATTAGACTTCTCCGTTGTACTCTACTTCCAGCAAATTAAACAATCCTGTTCTCAAATTGTTGCTAGTGGCAGTGGAGGTTCAGTCTATTTCAGAAACATTGTAGTCTGAGGAGAGCTATAAATAGTGGCAGGTAATTTTTTATGAAGCTTTACAATGAGTACCATAAATATCTGATGATTTTAATTGAGTCTTATTAAGCTATTTAATCTCTACTGATTACATTGTAAATAATAAAATTCTATTTAACACCTGTGAAAGGCAAAGTGGGTATTTATTACATAGATTTTAACATTAAGTAAATATATGCAGTAACACATTGGGGTTTATGTATTTAACACACAACTGTTGCATTCTGTATGCTTTCTGTATGCTTTTCCCCAGCTTAAAAACATTAGAACAGATATATCAATTACACTGTACAGTGTAGGTTAAAGAACAACTGAATACCCAAAGTATACTAAGTGATATTTTGAACCCATCACATTGATATGCATCTGTTTTATAGCCACTTATCATCAATAAGCAGTTTATTTAAATATTGTTAATTGTGAGCATTTAACATTCAGCATACGGGTGTTGTCTCAATGAAAAATTAAATGCTTCTCTGAGACTCTACATTCAGTGTAAAGAATTTTCTTCTAAGGCTAGGATCATCTGTGCTAATATAGGGGAGAAACCAATATTGCAAATAACCAGTTATCTTCATCCTGAGCCTTCTCAAATTCACACCAGAAAAACACTGGTGGTTTTAGATGGGTTTAAATTATAAAAAATAAAGCTATGTAAATATGCAGTTTTCATAAACCTTAAGCAAGCATAAATGTCGAATGCAGTTTATTAGAAATACCTCTGGTTGAATAGACTGGCACTCCTTGCAAATGCAGAGAGTAAATATGTTAATATATACCTCATGTGTATTTGTCTGAACACCTTGATTTATCTTTTAAAACTTCGTGGTTAAACCATAATGCTTATGCATTGCTTTGTGTTAGCATCCTGGCATGTTGCAAATCCAAGTAATGTTATGTTTGAGCAACTGAAACCCAATGACTGGATAACTTGAACAGGAGGGCTCAGAAGGGGGTTAGCATGATATACAATCTGTTCAGTCCTAGTAAAAACGAATGCTACTGGACACTTAAACACAACTATATGGAGTATAGAAAGAGGGACTGTTTAAATTTATCAATATCTAGTGTTATATAGAAGTTCAGGAATGGCTTTCAGGATTGTGATTTACTGAAGTACTTGCAAGGTTAGGAATTTAGGTGCAAATGATGCAAAATGATGAGATCTTTAAATCTGTAAATTTCACATACTGAGATATGATGAAAGAATCAATGTATTATCTAGCAGAATGGAGCAAACTATACCCTAGGACTGAAAGGAAGGAGGATTGGACAGATTTAGAAAGGTTAGAAAAGGTCAGAAAAAAAATGCAGAAAGTAAAAGCATTGTGCATATGACTAACTCTAGTGTGAGTTCCTATGAACAGTTTCCTAATAAAGAGCTGGCTGTCTTTACTGTATTCCCAATGTTGGATTTGTTCTGTGAGGGCAACCTGGGTTTGGAGCAGGTATCAAAGTTTTTCACTGGTGGACTACTGCTGGACCTTGTTCTCACCCTTACTGAATGAACTGTGGGTATTTCCTCACTTTGTCAGATTTTGGTTGAAGTCAGAATTCAACGGGGGAAAGTTTGTTCAAGATGAAAGTTGATAATGTACCATCGTTAAACTGAGAAATATAAACTGAGAAATATACTTTATGTGTCTTCCCAAAGAGATGCATTCACTTATTTTTTTATTCGTATATGTAGAGAGTAATAAAATGAAAATGTTAAATGTAATAATTGTTCCTTACTCCACTGTGCCCTCTGTTTCACTGAACATGAATCTTATCAAGTGGATGAGATTCCAAATTTAGGATTTCTAAAAATCCTGTAAACCCAGAGTTCTGTATATGTCAATCCAGATTAGCTACAGTACATACCAGAACATGATACCCTTCATATATAATTTAGCTGTCTCAAAATTAAAAATTATTATATAAATACTTTTAACACATATACAGCTTTCCATTTGTTTTCTCATTCTGTAGTCTTTTTCATTATATTTGCAGTTTCAGGTATGAAATAATGTGATGACAGTATTTTTCTTCCCTCTGCCTGCTTTCCCTTAAAGCACTGCTGAGCATGAGAAGACACATGTTTTGATTGTATTGCGAAAGAAAGCTTGCTGGTAAACCAGTTAATTAATTAAAAATAATAGCAAAGGAGGAGATATAGTGGGCTCTCTTGTTTTTATGCAGCTATGTAGACATATTGAACATACAGTATGATAGAAATTAATATATTTTTCTCCTAAATTTACTTTACTTTTCTACTATCTAGGAGAGTACCAGAACAGAAATGGAGGGGAGAAAAGATGGAAATTCTAAAAAAAAATAATTTAATTTGTTCACTACAAACACTTGTGGACAAATACTCCACTCTAAAATATACCATCAGATCAGAGCAGCTTCTCCTGAAAACCTGTGATAATTACTCAGTCTTTTACTTGCATTTTATCACTTACTTCCATTTAATTTAGTTTTATAATTCGATTTCATGCATTGTCATTTATGATGAAGGATTTGTTTTCTTTGACTCGTATTTTAGATTATTATTTTTAATTTTCTTTTTAAAACTTCTATTTTATATGGGTTCTGCAAGTCCCAGATTTGTAGTCAACATTTGGTAAAGACTATTAAATAATACTGAATTAGTGAATCTTTCATAACTTTCATATCTCATCCCCCATAGTATCTCTCCTGTGTTTTATTGCTAGTAGTAGCTGAGAGTAGCAGATTGACTCCAAAATTTTGCAGGTCCTTTTTCTGAGATCTCATTCTTTTTCATGACATCTCTTCTCTAAGACTAAGATATTAGTTCTTATTTTCTTGAAAACACAGTCGATTTCCTTTTTTAGAACTCTTAGCTTTCATTTAGAGACACTAATAAAGAAAAGCTCATGACTTCCTTGTTGAAGAAGACCTTTGTACAAGGGAGTGCATTCCCTCAGCTCTCAAGTCATTATGTTTCAGGGCTGAGACCAGACTTGTTTTCTTTCCTGGTAGCTCCAGTACTAATAATGAGTACTTTCACACTTCAGGCCAAAGACAGAGGAGCACCCATGAGGAACTCTTGTAGGATTAGGTGCTTACAGGACTGAAGGCTAAGAATCCAGTCTGTCTTGATCGAGGCTTGTTAGGGATTCAATGTTCTAATGGAGTGCATCATGATACAAGGATTTGGGCAAGTGCTTTCAGTTAACTGCCACTTGTTTCTTGTTCTCTCACATCAAGTATGCTCCTGGCTCAAGAGGGACATGTCTCTTTGATCAGCTATGCTAGGTGGCTTATACATCAAGCACAGCATAGGTTAATAAATATGATTTTTGAAATGATTACAAAGCTTCCTGGAGCTTGAAGCCAGAAGGGACCCTCAGATTATCTAAATCAGGTCATTAAGTTTTACCGAGGCTTTATTCTAAACTTAAGAATTTTAGACCTCATGGAGTTTAACTATGCTATAGGCAAAGACTGGAACTAATCCCTAATGTCCTTGCAATGGTAGGAAATTAGCTAGTTGAAATATGTCTGGATGATCCTAGAAAATAATCTTGTTTATGATAAAAAAAAAAAAAAAAAAAAAAAAGAAGGTCCAGCTTCAACTTCTAATCTCTGGATTTTTTTATATCATCAAAGAAAGAAATCTGTGCATTACTGGAAATCTCCTCCTGTAACTACCTATAAACAGGTATTATTGTACCTATAAACATTGTCTTAACTTTTTTTTTTTTTTAACCAACTGAATAAACCAAATTTACCTCAAACTGTCTTACATAGCAAAATTTATTTTCCAGTGTCAGGGTCATTTTAGTAACTCCTTTTAAAATTCTTCCTAGGATTTCCATCTACCTTCTGAACTAGATTTTAGCTGTGATCTTACCACAGTCAGTTTAAGTACCTTATTTGACAAAGTTGCATGCAAAGGCAATAAAACTCCTCTCTTTTTTACCCTATCTTCTCCCCAGTATGTCTTCCTGCATCATATCTGCTGTTTATGTGACAGCACTGTAAAAATGGGGTCATTGTCTATGATGACCCCTAAATACATAATGAAGATACAAACTGGGGTAAGCATTTACCATGGGAAACTTCTCCAGTAATAACTTTAAATTCTGTAATGAAGGAAACAAACATAATCCTCTCGCTTGCCAAGACAACCATACTCGTAACAAATGCAGCAACGCTAAGTGGCTGACATTTGTAGACACTTCCGATATTCTGCTTGGTTCGATGCATTTTAGCTCTATATTTCTCAGTAGATTTCTTGTTTGATCTGTTCTGATAATTGTTAATGTTCCTTGTATTTGCATTGCAATTTTTAGTTCAGCTAGCTTTTTCAACTGCCTGAATCTTTGATGTCAGCCACATGTTGATTGACTTCAATATTTGGTAATAATATTTCTTATTTTATTTTCCTGATATTATTCAGAATTATAAACAGTATTTTACAGGCTTCGTTATTTTTATGATTGTGTGGGTGTTTAACTTTTACTGTGGGCTTTCTGTAGATGTCAGAAGGAATTGTCCTTTAATGTAAGCTGTTTTGTTGGCTCTTTCCTTTAATGTTAATTGCATGTTTCATTGTCACTGTTTAAATGGATGCACTCCTTTCTGTTCCCCACTAATGGTTAGGGTCAGAATACATTTCTAAAGATTCAGTCTGTCTTTTGAGATCTTTGTGAGAGGGAGATGTAGAGAGGAGCTGCTGATACTGATACTGAATTGAAACTTTGGAAGAAATTCTAAATAAACCTGAAATGAAGCCAAGGCTGAAACATATTCTAAACACATTCATATGCATGTACCAGGCTCCGAGTATTCTGCAGCAGTCTGAATCTAAGGTCTGGTGCTTTGTTTTTTTCCTTTGTGTACCACATGTTTACTTGGAGATATGCCACCAGGAGCAGAATCTCATTTGATCTCCTAAGATAAGCAATATCCAGTTCAGTTGGTGTTTGAAAAGATGGTATCCCTGGGAAATCTCAGCTGTTTGTGGAAAGTGCATATTTCAGTATGTGCCATTCTTGCTGAAAATTGAAGCTGGCTTTGGTCACATATTTTAAAAACCTGATGTGAATTTGAGTTGCTAGGTATTTTTACATCCAGGTGAGTCTCATGGGAGTGGGGATTTTTGAGTTGCATAGTTCTGTGCTCAATAGGGCAACATCCTGGAGTTGGTTCAGGGAGTGTCAGTGTCAGTCACACTCTGATTGATGCTGGCATAGGATAACTGCATGTGTACCCAATTTTTATTAGCTTTGAAGCAGAATAGAAGGCATACTGCCTTTGATAATCCTTCTAATCCACTCAGACTTCATGTGAGTGACAGGGCAGCTGTTAAGAGTGTGAGACGCAAACTTAAAATGGTGGTAGCAACTTCTACTGCATGTCAGCCTTTGTTCACTCCAGTTTGGATCCTCAGCACTGTGTTCTAATCACGTACTTAGTGTTTCCAAATTGTTGTCCTTTACAAATGCAACTTAAAGAGATATTTGGTCAATGACCCTGTTTGTACAAGCTGGAATTCTTCCTTTTTTGTTCTGCAGACTCATCCCTTCTATAAGCACAGAAATAGTTCTTAAAATAGAGAAGATTCAACTCCATCCATTTGATCTGCAGAAAAGTCAGTATCTGTCTATAGCAATACATTTCATCATAGGATGGATCAGCAAGGATCTGCAAGCTTTCAAAGTTGTCGACACACCTATATAAAGTTTATACCACATAGCACGATCGCTTCAGTTAATAACTTGATGATTTTAGGTTTTGGTTTTGGATTTGTTTTTTCTGCTTAGTTAATATCTATATGTTTCATTACAACTTTCAGGCTGAGAACTATTGGAAATTTAAAGAAGATATAAGACTTGGGCACAGTAAAGGGAAATTATAAACTCAGAGTTTGTGAAGTCATTTTCACTGTTGTTAAATGGAGATTATACTGGTGTAGAAGACAGTTGATTTCACTTTCACTTACAGGAATTTTACACATACGCATTTTCACTCGTGGATGTGTTCGTTGATTTCACTGAAAAATCTGTTAGAAAGCTGTTTAGAGAAAACAATTGACTACTCCTTTGGACCAGTTGGCAGACAAGGGTGAAAAGTAATCTAAGTTCAAGCTCCAAGTGTGAATTTTTTCATCCATGCTAAAACAGGCCTATTTTGGCTTTGAATACTAATTCTAAGTCTATTCTGGTAAGATGACTGGCAAAAGATCACAGACACACTGTAAATGCGAAGTCCATCCTGAATTGTTACAGTCAACAAACAAATAAGAGAATCACATCTCACTTATTTTTATCAAAGAGCTCTAATTTTTATCAGAAAGTTTAAGTTAAATATGTCTGATTTACACAAGGACCTACAGGGAGCTGCCACAAAATAGGATTTTCATCCTGGTTCTTGATTCATGCTTCATTCTTTAAAAATGTTAAAAGATAATGTGCTAGTCAAAGAGAAAGTGTTACTCTTACTACTGGAATGTAATTAAATAGGTATCAAAGGTAGAACAATTGTAACCAGTGTCTTCAAGTGAAAGGAAGAGGTTTACATCAGGAGTGATTTTGATTGTTGAAAGCAGGAATAAAAAAATAGTAGCTGAGGCAAACCCATGTAAACTTAATGTGACAATAAATTAATGACTAGCAATCTAGTTCCATTTTTACACATCTTCACTATCTTCATAAACCAGATTTCTGATTCTTTAGTTTCACATATATGGCTTTAAGAGAAAATTTCAACATAAAAGTGTATTTATCTCAGGTGGGTGAGCTTTTCAGACCAAGTGAAATAACAGTATGGAATTTCAAACTGTTGGCAGAGGAAGGGCTTAATCTTAATTGGTTTAATTTTGTTAATTTGACTTGACAATGAAGAAACAAGATTTGTATGTCATTAATGGTGAGATAATGCTTTAAGCATATTGCTGTTTATACAATAAAACCTGGGTCTGGAAGTTTGTAAAACAGTTAATTATTCTCCTTCCTAACTTTTGTTCTTAAGTATGCTTCCAGATTACACTGTCCTGTTTGAAAGCCCATCCTGATAGTATTAAAATGTGTAAAATGATCCTCTTTGTACAGTTATGCTGTATTTCATTCAAGTAATGTTGGAGATCTTTCCCCAACATTAATTAATAAACTTGGTTTTCCTTCTTCAGAACCACTGCTCCCTTCATTACCTAACCATGATGGGAATATAAAAAAATGAGTTGCATTGTACAGAGCTTTAGAAACTTGATCCCATCTTAAGGATTACAACATGGAAATGAGCTAGCCATAAATATTAAAAATTATCTGCTTCTCACAGATGTTCCCTCTGCTTATTATCTGCAAAATTTCTGGATCAAATGTTCAATATGAATATGTTAGTATCCACTAAAGATTGCTTTTGGCAGCATATGTGTTGGTATCAGCAGGAAATAAATAGGAAAACATTAAAAGGTATAAAACTTTAAAACAATAGCTTAAAGGTGTTTTATAAACTACAGATGGCTTATATCGTTCAAGTGGATGTCTGGTGTAGAATGAGAAACAGAAAAGACTGGGAAAAAAAGTGGAAATGACTGGAAATAATGGGTCCCATGCAATATGTTGTATTTAAAGCAGAGATAAGCAAAATGAAAATTGCTGCTCTTTTCTTGTACAGATAGTGAGGCAATGCTAGTGTCTGTGAATAAGAATGGTCCACCATTTTTTAATATAATACTCTATAGAATGAAACTTGTCACTCTGGATCCTCTCCAAACAGGTGATGCTATCAACAATAGACTAATCATTTTTCTGTACTCACTCACAAGTCTTAGTCACTGACTTTATGTAAAGTGTTCATGTCATGTAGAACTCTCTCCACAAATAAAATGGGAGCTAGATGAAACAAACTTTCTTTTGTCAAATTATTAGTATCACTGCTAGTGCCAAAGCTACACTGTCTCTGAGCCAAACAGAATGAATGAAATATTTTTGCAAAAGAGCCATTCAGAACTGTTTATTCAAAATCTAAATATGGTTGAACACGGATAGAGATTACAAGTTGCAACATTCCTCTCCTAAAACACCCAGCACTGTGAACTCAGCACTGCAGGCAGTGAGAATGGCAAAAGAGAAAAAGAGTATTACTGAAAGAGCTAAGAGGAAAGCAAATCACTGGTGTTTTACCAGGCATGCTGGTGTGAGCAGGATGGGAGGGCTGAGCAGTCATAGCATTGATAACTGACAGATACCTAGGACTGCATTAATAACAGAAACAACAGCTAGACATTGCAAAACAAGACATATAGAGTGGGCATAGTCAACAAGACACTATACATTTAAGAACATGTTTTATGATTGTTAGACATTTCACTCTGACAAAAATTAACTGATGCTCTAAAATTAAAAAAAAAAAAAAAAAGAGATTAGGAGATTAGTTGGATTTGTGGTTTGTGGGGTTTTTTTAATATTTAAAAAAGATATTCAGTTTTCTGGTCATTAAAACTCTGCCATCTATCTAGAGAATGAAGAGCATCTGCCTCTTTCTCCTGGTAACACTGCAACACTGGTAATTAGCATCCTGTTACTTTTCGTTTTCTTGTTTTTCTTTCCTTTTTGTAAACTGTTCTGCAGCTTTTAACAGCTGCTTTGTTTCACTGTGTTAGTGAGATGAAGTGCTGCTGTGTGTTGTCCCCATTTTTGTATACAATTAGGTTGATTAAAAGGCATTGCAGCGCAGTGAAATGACCAATAGCAAAGAGGACCTTGATGGTCATCACTGAACTTGAGCAGTTTGTTAGGACTGAATGTGACTTCTGCACCTCAGACATATTTTTTTTTCTGTATTTAGAAGGTCAAATACCATTCCCATGAAAGGCTGTCACACAGTGCAGTAGTAACTGTATTCTCTGCTCTCCTCCTCAAGGACCAGGCATTTAATAAACAATTTGTGAAGACCACACTCTTGTCTGCTGAGTGCTCCTCCAGTGCAAACAAAAGACAAGAATCTGAGCTGTGGATTTTGATAATTTAAAACCATTTGTCTGGGACTTCTGAGCAAGGTTTTTCCATTTTTTTCATCATTCTTTGATTTCAACTTTACAAGCAGAGACAGTTTAGGTGCCTCAGTAATGGTGATGTTAACAGTACTGATTGGACTTACTACTGTAGAAAATCTTCTAGCAGCCGCACTGAGGGAGAATTTCTTTTAATAGCTGACAATATGTTATGTCTCCTGATCTCCAGTTGCTACGGAGAGAAACAGTTTACTTTCCCCCCTTTAACAAAGTATCCTGCTCTATTAATAAAAATGACATCTAATCAGCTTTTTTATACATGCCAGAGAAGACACTTTTGACCCAGTGCACAAGGCCACTGAAGGAACGTGGACTCAGTCATTCTTGTGACACTGAAGTCTCACTATACCATTAAAAGAGCACTTACTTGGTATCTAATAATTGCTGTCTGTTGGGAATCAATCTTACCATAAAACCTCTTCTCAAACAGCGTGCAGTTGAAATGCTGGGGTTTCAACCCCAAGTCCCAAATTAAGGCTGACAATTGGGTGATTCCCACAGCCCTTCACAAAGGGGGGGTGAGTTTGCCTTTAGGCTCCCTCCAGGGTGCGGGCGGCCTGGCAGGGAGAGCCATTGGGTAAATGAGCCCCAGGTGTCTGCATTCAGTAACCAAGGGTCAGGTGTCCCACTGAGGGATAAAAGCTGGGACCCCTTGCAGGCAGGGGCAGTGTCTGTCTGTGAGGTGGATGTCCTGTGCAGAGTTCCCTGTTGGGGAAGGGCCTCCTGCCTCCCTGGGACTGGGCTCCAGTCAGGTCTGGCTTTTGTAAATGTGGGCTGTGTAGAGATTCAGTATGTGGCTTCCTTGGTCTTACGTGTTTGGCTTGTTGAGTTGGTGTTCTGCTGTTCCTTCTATGGGAGGCTGCATGTCACCATTTATTCCACCCATTGTTGGCTGTGTGGTGGTGGTGTTGGGGTCAGTGGGATTGATATTGATTATGTATAATCTGACTTGTTTGTACCCCCAGTGCTCACCCGTGTACTGACCCTTTTGTATCAAATACAATTTGGTTATTGGTTCATCTTTGTGCTGGCTGTGTCCTTTATGTTAGGCATAATAATTGGCAAAACAGCAGTCTACTTACCTTTCTGTATCAATGGTTTCACCAGCTTTCTGGATTGCTTGAAAGAAATAGAAAGGGAGTCTATACTAGTTGCATATGTGATGTAGAGTCCTCATGCACTGGTAAGTGGCTATTGGGGCAGTCTTTCAGACTGACTTCATTATAGAAGTGCCAGAAAGTAACCAGGCTGCATGCTCAATACTGGAGCAATTGTTACTTAGGCATTTACAACCACAAAACCTCAGCTCCCACCTAAATGCTCAAATAAAGCTCCTATCTTAGGAATTGTGCTACAGATATTGTGAGTCACATTGAGATATACACAGGGATATATGAAATACCTAACCTGTTTCTAGAAGACAATCAAAATTGCAGTTTCAAAGAAATAAAAGTGCCCAAAGGATTTAATCTTTAGTTATGCTTTGGGCAGGTGATATAATTTCACCTTTGAAACTGTTATTTACCAGAACCTGTGTCCAAGTAGTAGGCTTACTAAATTCAACAAGTAGAAACAGTACAAGCAAAACAAGTGTTTGTCAATATAAAGCTTTTGCAAATGCACTCCAGAGAAAGGTCTTTGCGTGAGTTTAATCAGGCAAAGCAGCCAGTGGGTTTAATGAAAAGATATTAAATTCCACGTTTTACCGTTGGGGAAAAAAATTTAGGTGGGGAAAGTGCCCCATGCTTGCTTTTAGGAGTCCTAGATTGTTTGGCTATATACTGCAAGTCATGTACTTTCTAGTAAAACCCAATACCAGTATTCCAATAGCACAGGTGAGTATACTTGCTGGAGAGCACCACCACTGCTTGCTGGTTTGTATGTCTGCATTCCCTGCTGAGGGAAAACCATGGTGTGGTAGGTGGGGAATACTCTATAACTATGTCTACTGCCCCTTTACAGTTAAAACACAGCTGGGATTGCACATCTGGACCCAAGAGCTTATCATTTTTCTCTGCACTGCTGTTTAGACTGAATCAAACATGTAGCCACACTTAAAAATATTTTTAGATATTCATAGCTTTTATAGAATCTATGAGTGACAAAATTCACTGAACACTACACTTAATGTTATACAATATGTTTTGTTTTCTCATACTACTTAAAAAAGAAAATTCTCTACAGGTAATTGAGCTATAAGTATATGGCAAATACATGATATGGTAAATGTTCCATTCCTTGACAAAGGCAAGATATACAGTAGGCTGGTTAAAAAGGCCAACCTGTGATCTTTGGAATAGTAATAATTTTATACAGTTAATAACATTTTCAAAATTCTGAACAAAAAAAGACAAGTTAAAAAATCATGTACAAGTTACCTCAAATTATTTCATTCTTTTAGTAATTTCATGTTTACAGCCAATTCAATTCACCATACTACATCCTCTGAAATGCTTTCCTTAGAACTCCATCTATAGACTTGCAGATGTATTGTTTTAATGACAATTAATGTTACATTATATGTGGCTTTTTGCTTTTGTCATATTTTTTTTTCTAACTACAGTTTATATAAGCCCAGACCTGTGCTCTTTAAACGTTACAAAATTAAAAAAAAAATAAAACAAAAAAAAAAAATAGAAGCCTTTTATTTAAGTGGAATGAAGGTTAGAGGGATCTATTTCTGTAACAAGAACAAGTGGGTGATGCAGACAATGTAGGCTGACCTTGCTTATTCAATATGTAGTTAAAGTACAGACCTGTAGACAAAGATCTAGAGTGTCTTATGGTAAATGCCTCTGTTCTGGGGTAGTTTTTTACTCTCGGTTATTACTTTTCTATTCTCAAATTCAAGGTGCCTTCTGCCTTCAGGCACTTAAGGGAGAATCCTGATGTCCCAGAATCTGTGACCATCACTGACTTCACTATCTCACAAAACACAGCTTAAAACATGACATATATACTTTCTTGTACAGCTTTTGAATCATGCTTTAACACAAAGCTTCCTCTTATTTATTGATTTTTAGGACTTTTGGGGACAGATTCTCAATGCTTCTCCTGCCTGCAGCACTGCTTTAGCAGAATAAAGAATGAGGAAAGCTCTTCTTACTAAACTGTAGGACACAGACCCATCAGAGCTGTGTTTGACCTCTGAACTGAGACTTCAATGTCATTACCATCTTTGCAGTCAATGAGGAGACACGGATGCCTCCAAAGATACATTCAGATCTTAAGAATGATGCATCAGCACTTGGTAACATCTCCATCTCCTCACTGATTCTAGAGACACACTGGCATATTGACAACTTAAAAGCCCGAAGTTTAACTACCTATGTCTAGTATGATGAGATATGAGGGACAAAACATCACAGCAGGTTAACTGCAAAAGTCTTTGTAGAACAATTTCAGTCAGTACCATTTGAAAGAGCCCTGAATGCTTCATATTCTAAAGCATTTCATCCCCCAGCCAGATTCAGGAGAACATTTTAAAATTTCAATATCCTGGAGCACAAATGTAACATTTATCACATGATTGTAACTTGATCCTATCATCTCACTATGTGAAGAGATTAGCATTTCTTTTCAAAATATCACAAAATTTTCATGCAGTCTTCTAAAAGTTTCCAGTTGAGTTTATTCACTTTTAGTCATAATAAAACCTTGCCAAAAATAGCACTGTGCATATTGTAGGTACCATGAAATCTGATAAATCTCATTGTCATGATATTATAACACTGCTATGAAGACAAAGTGGGAACATCTGTGATTATTAAATTGTGTTATTTTTGAAGGTGTTCTGGATAACATTTACGAGTGCTACAGAACTGCGCCAAATCGAAACACCCTCGAGCTGAAAAATTGATTTCCTTGGAGCTACTGCACAGAAACATGAGACTATAGCACATTAAATGTTGACTTTCATGTATTAGACTGTTTCTGGGTTCAGAGGCTTCTCATAAAAGCTGATGGTTCCTTATAAATATATTAAAAATTTTAAAAGGGAACACTTTAAATGTGACTCTTCATCTGTATTGTAATCAAAGATTGCTTGTATCCTCCAAAATGTACTGAAAGGAGAGCACTTCACTGTCAAAACACAAATGAAAAAAACATTGCATCCCATGTATGAAAAATATGTCAATTTCACATTTTTTGGTATTAATGCACAATTCAAACATAGTAACAGGCATTTCAACAGCCTCAGAATCCATTTTAAAATTCATACAAATTGGACAAATATTTTGCACTGCTTTTATAGAAGTGTTATTTTTTTTTCTGAATAGAGATGGAATAAAGTATGTGTCTTAATGTACTCTGAGTAGATGTCAACCAAAGAGTTCAGCTTAATTCAGTCTCCTGATCTAGAAGATACTATGCCAAAATGGAATTAAACTAAGCAGCCCATCATCGTTTTCCAGGCACTGTGCTGCTTTTTCTGATTAAAGCCGAAGGTGAGATTGTTGCACTGTAAGGTTGCTAAGGAGCCTGATATTTTTAACTGCTAATCCAGTGGGAAATTTTCCCCTTAAATTTCCCGGTTCCAGGTGAAAATAATAGGTTTTGCCATTAAAAATATAATTTTGTCTTTGTTTCTTGCCTTGTTCATTAAAAATTACATCTGGATAGGAAGGTATTTTCCAGTCCCTTGAGGATTTTTGAGGTCTCAGTTTTTCCTGTCTTGTTAGAACAAAAGGTGGACCTGAAATTTCCATAAATCAAACATTCATAAAGCAATTAAGATTACATCAGTCAAAATACTTTAGACAGTTTGATCATTTCAGTTCACCTTCAACATTTTAATTTTATCTTTTTGTCTCTATGCAATAAACTTACATTTACAAAAAACCTCAAACAATTCAACTGAGCTATTTCTTAAACTTAGAAATAAAGTTTTCAAATAATTATGATGCTTCATTTTTCCCTAAGTAAATTTACTTACACATATGTAAGGACAACAAAAAGTTTGATCTTTAAAAAATGCAAACCAGACAAAACCATCATAAAGGTATACTGACAGGCTTGAGTAATTTTTTTCTAATTCTATAATAAATCGTCAGATGTTCTTTTGCACTGCTACAGAAATGGTGATATCAGAGATGACTACATTTCAATAGAATGAAGGAGATGGAGCTGAATGTTCAGTCTGAAAAATACTCAGTAGATTAAGGCATATGCTTTGTGATAAATGCATTTGTAAAAATCATATTACATTATCTGCGCTTTTCCCATGTTGTTTTGAGTGCAGCCTGATATTTTTAAATAATAAGCTTCTGTAAGGTAATTCTACTCAGTTACTGAAGACATAATTTCTGATAGCAGAATCCAAGTTGCGTTAACAACCCATAAAAAAAAAAATCATTGTTACTCCATCCATAGTGAGGAATAATTACCATTTGTACACTGGTGGCTTTAACAATACTGTCCTTAAATTATGCCCTTAAAAATATTCTCAACTCATGTATCTCCAAAATTATTCTTTAATTAAGTCAGGAGAAGAAGAGGCATTCATTACCATTTTCTGTTCCTGCTCCGTCTGGATTCATCCCAAGACAGTATCATATCTAGCTGCTGTCCCAATCACATTCTCTAAATGGGTCTTTTTATAACAATTTAAACCTAAACATCTGTTCATCAGTTAGTCTGGAGCAGTGCCCCTGAAATGTTTTTGTGGCTTTTGTTAAACAAATGCATTGGGGTCACCTGCATGCATTGCAGAGGCAAGTAGAAACCTTTGCTTTAGTCCTTTCCCATAAGCAATGACACAAATCGGCACAGATCTGTGCATATTTTAATGTATAGAGCAAGAACAGTTTGTGTATGACAAAGAACATAACTTCCTCTCCTCTGTGAGGAGAGATACCTATCACACCTAGATTCCTTTGGTGTCCCTGAATTTTGATTTATTTTAGCAAGGTAATAAGGCAACATTCTTGGCTAGAAACACAAACACACGTTTTAGATTGTGTCTCTGCTGAACTGATACAATTCTTTAAATCCTGAGGCAGAACAGTTTGGTTGGTTGTTTCTGAAGTTCCACAACATAGAAGCATAGATGTTTTTGGGAGACCTGAACTGTATTGATTGCATCCAATATTGCTAACTTTCATTTTAAGATTGGGACACCTTTTTCTTTCAATACGTGAGAACAGGATGTATGATGTTGTGTGCAGATGAGTGTAAAGAGCAATGACAGTCACAACACACAGTGGTGAAAATAACTGTGTAGGAAAGAGAGTGACATGAAATGTTGCAAATTACTTTTAATTCATCCTAACCTCCTGCTCTGCCTTCTGTGTGTTAACCCCATTCCTCTGGAACTTAATGCGAGATTGCAACCTCTTAGCAACTTAAAGGTTACTTTTTAAAGCAATTCAGTCAATGTGTTTCTCCCTCTTTTCTACAAATTTGAAATCTCTTCACAAAATGTATGCATGTTCAATGCCAGAAATGGGCTGTGGGAAAGCCTAAAGTCTCTATCTTAAAACCCTTCAGGTTTAGAATGGCATCTTTGCACCTCTGAAAGGGATCATTACCCAGCTTTCACTGGGGATACTGCACTCTGAAAACTGGCATTTTTGATGCACAGAAGTTATTTTAGATCACATTTAAAGGGATACTTGGGTGTCTTTTTTTATGACTACTTCTTTACCCTGCATAAAAGTAGAACAATTACCATACATCTCTGATATTAGGGGCCAGAAATGTTCCAATTCATATTAAAGTAGCAAGTACCTTAACCCTAAAATGCTAGTGAGGATCGATCCATATCCAAACCATTATCATTATGTTTTATAGGGTTTTATTGCACTCATTAAGTATAGTGTTAATTTCTGTTCTTCAGATCAGGTACACAACAATGAAAATCTGTGTCACTAAACCACTCCATATTATTATCTACCAGAAAAATTATAGTTTGTGTTTTGGTGATATCGTTATGATAAATTGTGAAGTCAATCACTTGATCAATACTGTTCTATCTTCTATTTTTAATACTTATACTCTGCTCAATGTTATTTTCTGAACTATAGCTTAGAAATGGATGGTGGGTTTGTGGTATTTCATGAATGTCCTTCATATGTATTCTTTTTGCATATTTGGTTATGAAGAGATATAATTACATAGTCCTTTAAGAAGAAAAAGATAGTCCAAATGGAGAATGATGATGGAAAAATAGGTGAGGCTAAGTGCAGATTCCTAAAAAGGTACTAATAGCTAACATAAAATTTATTACTGAAGGATTCTATGACACCACAACCTGAAGCTGGAAAAGGATCAGCATTTCAAAACCTTTGAAAATATCTGGCCCTTTGCAGTGGAGTGTGTACATAAGAATTGCTTAAAATGTGATTTCTGAGAGAATATCTGTGGGTGGACATATTAACATTCTTAGGATCGAGGTTTCCATACTAAATATGACATTTTAAAAAAATTTCAGTTCTGTATTACAATGAAATTAAGAAAAGGGATGAGGAAGAGGGGAGGAGGACAGAGAGAAAATTATTAGGAACCAGAAAATGGCAGTTACTCAAAATAATTAGAAAAAGCCTATGGGACATAATGATTCAACATCTTTTTCTGTTTAAATCATCAATTGTACTTCAGTTTCTCAGTCCCACACAAGTCACCTCACTGCTGTATATCATATATTCTCACCCAAATGTAGGGCCAGAAAAAGAAGAAAGCCTTTCTTCCATTTATGTGATACATTCAAATTCACCTAACTTCACACTTGCATGAACACTTTGTGTCTATGTAGGGCTGTTTTCTACTGAAGAATTTCAAGTAAGCTCTATGTAGGTTTATCCTCAATAAAGTATAATTCAGCAGTTTATCTTAGAGATGGGTGACCTGACCCTTACATTGGTGGTCATATGTCTAAAAGCTACACAACAACTTCTTAATGACTTCAATTTAAAGTCAGTAGCCAGTGGTGCAAAAAGCACAGAAACAGATTGGTGGAATGCTGTGATAGGACAATACCAGCCTACAGGGAAAGGCTGAAAGTGAAAGAACAGTAAAAGTAAGCTGAAAGCTTTTCCACAAGCCTAATTAGGAGAAGGGGGGGGGGGGGGGGGG
>NW_020799109.1:13967652-13981752 GCF_003259725.1 Athene cunicularia | reverse complement strand
ATATCCAAACCATTATCAAAAAAAAAAAAAAGAAGAAAGGAGAAAAAAAGACAGATGGAGTTCAGTTGGCTAATTTTCTACCTGACTGCCTGGATGAAAAACAGAGATGTACTAACCTTGTCCATCTGTATTTCTGAGGAGTTCAAACAGTCAGTCTGCTCCAGTTAACCAAAAAGCCTAGGTTGAATAGTTACTAACTGAACCCTAATCACTCATAAAATGTTTCTTAGTATTAAAAAAAGGTCAGAAATATTCCTTGCAGGTATGTTCTGCTATTCATCCTGAAAATATCACTTTCCAATATCAGATGGGTGAACAGCTTTAGCTAAAATAAGAGTGGAATCTAAATTGCCACCAAAAGCTTAAGTAAACCTTCTCTTTTTTTAATTCCCCCAGAAATTTCAAAATAGCTCCTTACCTCTTTGACTTGTTTTTCACTTTCACACTTCATTTCCTACTTCTATCCAGGAAACAAAGTACAAATATGAACATCTTGAGAACAAAGGTTGTCTTTAGATTAACTCAAGTAAATTAAGCCTCCAGCTCTTCTTGATTATGACTTTCTAACCTAACCAAAAAAAGAAAATTATTGAAAATATTATATTTGCAGTTCAGGTTTTGTTTCATTTTATCACATTTTGAGCAAAATTACTTACTCATTATCAGTATTTTAAAACATTTTAAATTCCTCCATCCTTTAAAAGTACTATTAATGGTTTAAGTAATGCTAATCTTAATAATCTCTCTTGTCCCAATAAAAATAAAAAATCTGAATTACAATGGGATTGACAGACTGAGTTGATTAAAGTAACTAGAAATTAATATATATGGATTTCGTGAATGGTGAAACCTAACATTCCACGCAAAGTTCTCTGATGCATTTTTATTTCTATTATACTAAGCAGCACTGCAGGCATCTGGAAATGTCAATTTTGGATATATTGAGCAAGTTTCCAAAAGCGTTATTTTCTAGAGTTGCTAGTTTATGAAGTAGAGCTAAAGGATGGACACACAGTTTCCATTTCACATTGGATCCATCAATTTCCAGGTTTGTTTTGTTGGGTTTTTTTAACAAATAGTTGCATAAATAAATTTTCCACTCCAAGTGATTTGTTTATAATGCCAAAGTAAAGTTTACAAGCCCCTTGTTAAGTACCTGCAAAGAGCTTTAATGTCACTTGTCAATAAATCAAACACCTATCAAGAGTTTCCTTTTCCTTCAGTTCATATGACCATGCCTTTAGTCACAGGGTCAGCGAATTATGCAACAGGTGCCAAAGGGGTTTCTCTAAATCTCAGACTGGTTTGGGACTGGAACCTGGAAGAGTCAAGTCATCATTACTGCTCATTCCCGAGCTTAGTATGAGTGGAAGCTCCTCACGAAAAGGGAAGGTACTGCAGACATGTTATGACACCTCTTAGAGTCACCACTTCATGTCTTCAGATGATGGAGCTTAAATTATCAGTCATTTATAGTAGACATAAACCTGTGATATTGTCCTGTAGCAAATATCTGCATCAGCATAACTCCTAAACTCTGACAGCCTTTTAAAGCACAGGGTTTTCCTTCTGTTTTTCTTAAAAAAACATTCCAATTTACTTCAGTCAAATGAAAAATCATCCAAACCTTGTATCATGAATATCAAGAGGGACTCAACTTCAGTAAATCTCCCTGACTGTCAGTAAGGAAAAAGAAATATTTCTCATCATTTGCTTGTTTTTTCTATCTCTTTGAGTAGTCCTGGAAGTTTTAGTTTCATCTGCACCTGTCAGTCATGCCAGGAAAGCCAACAGTATTGGGATCACTCTTTCACCACATGCTCCTCAAACTGCCATTGTTCTCAGTGCCCTGAATTGCTCATGCTTGCATGCTGTGACTTAAATTGCTACACGTTCCTTTGGCAATTCAAGTATTAACCATGTACCTTTCACTCTTGCTTTAGAGCTTTATTCCTCTGAGCTATTTACATCTTGGATTTATTAAAGAGTTGGGAACGGCCTTATTCCAGCTGCTACTGCTCACGTTCACAAGTCATTTATTTTCTTCTATGCTTTACTGTTGGCCATCTACTGAAGTGAAGGACAGGTCTATGTGTCTTGGCCACCCATGAAGATATTTTTTGTTTGCCCCTTGAGCAGAATTTGTCTGACATATGTACTGCCATATAAATTTCATAGGCATTTGTTTCTACTTCTCTAAGAGCAAACTTTTTTTTCTAATTTGATGTTGACCAATCTTAATATATAACTTTTAACTTCTCTTAACTTCCAACTGTCACCTTCTCTGTCTTTTTTTATGTTGGCTTTTGCGTAAGTAATTTTTTTTTGTGAAATTTCACCACTTCTGTGCATGTTCTGTGGCATTTCAAAACGAGTTAATGTACCGAAAGAGGAGAAATGTCACCTTTCTTCAAAAGTAAATGACTGTTGCTGTCGTTGCTGGTTTATTTGACATTTCTGGCATTCAGCTAGTTAATATTACGCATAAAAAGGGGAGATTTTGATGGTCGTGACCATGTCATACCTTATTGTGTCTCCTTAATACAGAAGTGATGAGGTCCACAGTGCCTAAACATAGTAAACGGACTTCTGAGGAATGTAGCATTACATAGAATATTGTGCTCCCATCTGAGAAAATGTAACTGCTCTGTGTTGAAAAGTGGGCAATCTACTGCATATCTGAGCCAGGCAGAGCCCTAACAGTAAATTCCATCATGCTTAGTGTGTGACCATATTAATAGATTCTCCCAGTTTATCATATATTGTACACAAATATTTGCCTTGTCTCTAAGACAAAGACTTCAAAGAAAAAAATCCAAGGAAAATGAATTGAATATTTAAAAAGATTTAACACCTTTTTTCCATTTTTCCATTTTTCTTCACACACACACACACACAGAGTATTTTTAACCTATTTTTGTTTTGGTCTATCTCTATTTGTGGCAAGCATGACTGATCTGCTTTATTAAAGTCAGTAGGATTGTGCTCTGTATAGGCAGATGATTAAACTTGTGTCCTTCCTATCTTTTCTGAGACCATTTGGGAATTCTTATTCCTGATATGACTGTGGATCATCACAGCTTACTCTAATGTAGAAGGAAGGAAACTCCTAATCATCATTGCTGTTAATGCTCATGATAGTGAACTGAGTTCTTTGAGCCTCTTTTCATATAGACTTGAAACTGGCTGATGGCCATTTCTTGAAAACCCTGAATCTAATTTGCCAATAAGGGTTTTAGTTTCCCCTACTTTATTGTGAAATGTATATTTAAATTATTTGGAGTATAAATTAACTTTTAACCTAAAAAAACTATGACAATATTTTTATTAATGTTAAAGTATCACCAGATTTAAAAATGCAAATTTTTTTTTAAATAACATTAGAAGATTCTTTTAGAGTTGCAAATACCTCAGAAATACTGTAGTAATGCTGATAACACATTTTTAGTTCTGCTCACAGAAAAATGAGGCTTGTGCACTTGTGTTATGATTCTTGCCAGCTGTCTTTCAGGTTTCCCAGTGGTTACAGAATTTGCTGGCCAATTTCAATAATGTTGAACAAAGAGACAAAGTTAATCTTTGAAAGTTCCTGCAAGTAAAATTTAATGGTAAGCAAGACCCACATTACTCTTCTGTGGGATGAGTTGCTCTATTTGGTGTTCTGGCTACATCAGTGCTAATCTGATATGTGCATGTTCAGCTTGAAATGAGGCAAAATGTAAACTGCCTCTTGTCCAACCAGTAATGAGGGAATACAGAGTACTGACAACTCTGAATAGGGAGAACACAGAGTCATTACAAAATTATTTTGAGGATGCAAGATGTCTGTAAGAAAACAGGCATCATTGGTCCTACTGCCCAGTGAATAACTCCGTCCCTTCTGGTTTTTTTCCATTAGTGAATGTCCGGTTATTTATTTTGGATATAACTAACTACTCATTGGACTTAGTAAGTACACTTCAGTTTTAGGCTTTGAGAACCCTATTAGATGCTCTGTAAAATCCATTTATTAAATATAAAAACTAAACAATCCACACTGATAGAAAGCCACTGTGATCAAGTAAAAGTTATTTTAGTGACTTCTAGAAAGTTGTTTTAATAACTTCATCTGTAACTGAGCCATGTGTATCTAAGGGCTATGCAAAATAAGTACAATAGAAACATAGCTGCTCTGTGTGTGGCTTGGAACTGTATTAGAATCCAATTCTTAGGGATTATAGCTAAATGTACACACTGAAGCTTTTTAAAACATTATTTTCTCTTTCTTGGTGAACTGGAAGGATAAAACATTTGGCTATGTAAAAAGAAACTGAATAGTTGTCCAGCTCCCATGAAAATGAATGTGAAACTTTGAAAGCATCAAAGACATTCCTAATCATAAAAAAAAAAAAAAAGTACAGTGGTATCTACAAAGTATAGCTCTTTGAGTTCTAATTGTACCTGGGGTTGAGCAGAATTTGGTTAAGTACAGTACTTTTTTTATATATATATATATATATAAAATAGAAGGAATTTTAATTTAAATGTCAGAGAAGAAATAGTTTTGAAGTATATTGATGCTGTCATACATTAGACCCAGGAACCAGGCACGTAATGCACTATATAGTAACATTTTCATCCTAATTCAAACTCCAAGAATCATCTGCATAGTGAAGAAAAAAGGAATCCAGCCAAACTCTTTTCATTAAAACCCTGAGTCATGTTATCTGGCTTAATGTAGATTTCCTGTTGCTGTTTCTCACTGGTTTCACATACATTTTTCCTTGAGTCATCTGCCAAACTGCTGAAAGCTCCGGATTCAGTTTTACAGTAAATTGTAATCAGAGCTATGTCAAGGATTTTATCTCTTGCACTTCTCTTGCATTGTATTAATGGGGGAAAAGAAGTGGTTCATGTTTAGTCTGTGAAAGGTACAAGATTCCACAGAATAATTTAATTAAAATCTGTATCAGTCTGATGGCACTTTTCCTTCAGTGTTTTCCTCTAGATACTGAATGTAATTGCAGTAAAGGTTTCCTTATTTCTGCCTTTCCCTTTTCTTCATTTCAGACTTCACTTTTCTCTCTCACAGGGGAAAGGATGATGAAATGAAGAAAAAAATGTCTTTTCTGTTTTCTTATACAGAAGGACTGGCATCCAGAGTTTTAGTTGATCTGGGACAATGAAAGGAAACTAAAAAAATCTCAAGAGATATTTTAAGGTAAACAGAAAAGGAGTGTGAAATGGGAAAATATGGCAGTGAAAAATTAGAACTGAAATTAGAAAATGAAGGGTTGATGGAAGACAAGAAAAGACAGGACACAATTTAAATGAGAGAATAAATGGATATGTAGGAAAGGCAAAATTTGAAAAAAGAAGAGACAGAGAGGTTTAATAGATCATGTTATTTAATCAAACAATAGTTCCAAAGATTCTTGGAAACTTCTGGAGAATTCAGCATTTGTTTCATAATGATGAAAGGGTCTGAGATCCAATGGGAATATCAGTTATTCAAATGTCTGTGAGGGTTTAGATATGCAACTAGGTAATAAATAAGAGAAGGCGTTAGAATAGTTCTGAACTATTTTTGGCAGTCAACATTCTGGGAGGAACAAGTAAAGGATTTACAGAATTTAATTCCCACTTCTATTGGAAAACCCTTCTACATGGTCCTCCTCCCCGTGAAAATCCCAAATCAGATTTGCAGCAAGCAGGGAAAATATGTTGTTTCAGGAAAAAAAAAAAAAAAAAAAAAAAAAAGTGGGTTGAAGTAAAAGTCAGGTGTGATGAAGAAAATGGATTGTGCCAGATAATGGAAGGAAAATTTTGAAGATAAATATAATGCATTTATAATTAGAAAAATGAGGAAAAATCAGTGTTTTATTTTACTACAAACTACCTACTGAAAGTGGAAGGAAACATCAAAGCATAATATCTTGAAGAACTAATTCAAAAAAGACCTTGGAGAAATTGAAATTTTATAAACAGCTACTAAGCATTACTGGAAATTTAGAAAAGTCTTTAAAACCATAAATAGTTGAAGGAAGGAGCCATGCACAGGCTAGAGAATAGCACAGATGCAACAGCAGAAATGAGGAAACAGCATCATTTCTGGTTTATTGCATGGAAGATTTGGTGCCAAATAGTTACAATAAAATGCAGGATTTTAAATGCAGTATATAAACTTGAGAAGCTGAGTATATGAGGCAATGTTTGCTATGTTTTTTATATATAGTAAATTACAATTCTGCAGTCCTAGCAGAGCACATGCAGTCACTTCTAAAAATAATTTTAGTATATTTAATATGCTCAGTATTGTGTATAATTACCTCAGTGAAAACTGTTGCACATCTATTTGCTAATAAAGCAAAGATCACTTCTAGTCCAAGACTTATTAAAGAAATGTTGCCAACCCAATAAATATACCATTGTCTCATTTAGTGGTCTGCCTCTCTACACATGACAATGTGGATTTTCTAATTGAGCAGAAGTGTATCAGCAGTGAATGATATTAAATTGGTGTGTTTTGTTCAGTCTTATTTTGTACTTTGCACCGGTCAGTGCATGAAGCAGATCAGGACAGAGCAATATGATCCTGTGGTCTTCCTTCAACTCCTCTGCTTTGAACCTGCCTTGTATCTGGCTCAGTGCTTACAGTGTGGCACAGGAAAGAAGAAAGTCAGGATTTTGATGCTGGCTGTTTCTTGGAAAGTTTTTACTTCTAGTTCCTGTCCTTTCAGTTTTCTATAGGAATTTTGATTTTGCCGTAAAGCAGTGTAGGACAGGGAGAGACAATCATCTGAGTCGCATTGCAATTATTTTGAAAAGTATATTAATAGTCATTCTCTGAACACTTTTATTAGAATTGTCAATTAAAAAAAATAAAATTGAATATATGAACTTACTCTGGTGTCTTTAAAAGTAATTTTTAGATTTCTACTCAGGCAGAGTGGTCTGCTAAGTTTTGAAAATTCAGAGATTATGAAAACAAAGTACAGCTCAGAAACAAAGCACAGCTCAGAAACAAAGCAGGAAAGATTGCATAACTGTTTGCTGGGGTTTTTTTTTAATTTAGGAGCCAGCAAACAAGCAAACAAAAGCATCCCGGATCTAACCAACTTTGGTTTCTCTTCTTTTTTCCCCCCAGGACATGAAAAAAATGTCACTGCACATACAGAAGATTTTATCCATCCAGAAGAGTACACAAAATTAAAGAAATTATAGATATTTTTAGTGGCACTCAGGTTTCAGTTAAACTGATAACAATAACTATTCTAGCTTTGTTTTGCTTGAGGAGTAAGAATACAATACTAAGAACATGATTTCATGAGCAGCAGCACCATGTCTCAGAAGCTACAGAAGGTTATGAGCAAAATGTTTTAATGGCTTTCTAGAAGGTATAAAGTACCAGAAATACAGTGGTTGCAGTGAACGGAGTAGTTAGTACCATAATCATTACTATCTCTATAAATATAAAAATGTATTTGGAGAGAGATCATTAAATTACAGAATCATAGAATGGGATGGTTTGTGTTGGAAGAGACCTTAAAGATCACCCAGTTCCAACCCCCCTGCCATGGGCAGGGACACCGTCCACCAGCCCAGGCTGCCCAAAGCCCCGTCCAACCTGGCCTTGAACACTGCCAGGGAGGGGGCAGCCACAGCTTCTCTGGGCAACCTCTGCCAGTGTCTCAGCACCCTCACTGTAGAGAATTTCTTCCTTATATCTAATCTAGATCTACCCTCTTTCAGTTTACAACTGTGATCCTTCATCCTATCCCTACACTCCCTGATAAAGTGTCCCTCTTCATCTTCCCTGTAGGCCCCCCTTAGGGACTAGAAGGCTGCCATAAGGTCTCCCCAGACCCTCCTCTTCTCCAGGCTGAACCCCAACTCTCTCAGCCTGTCCTCTCAGGGGAGGTGCTCCAGTCCCATGATCACCTTCATGGCCTCCTCTGGACCTGCTCAAGCAGGTCCATGTCCTTCTTATGTTGGGGGCCCCAGAGCTGGACACACTACTCCAAGTGGGATCTCATGAGAGCTGAGTAGAGGGGGCTAATCACCTCCCTCAACCTGCTGGTCACACTTCTCTTGATGCAACCCAAGATACAGTTGGGTTTCTGGGCTGTGAGCACACATTGCTACCTCATAAATCAGTTTTCCATCTACTAATATCTCCAAGTCAATCTCCTCAGGACTGCTCTCAATCCACTCATCAGTCAGTCTGTATTTATGCATGGGATTGCCTCAACCCATGTTCAAGACCTTGCACTTGGCCTTGTTGAACTTCATGAGGTTTGCACAGCCCCACCTCTCCAGCCTGTCCAGGTCCCTCTGGATGGTTCATCCCTACCCTCCAGCATGTCGACCGCACCACACAGCTTGGTGTCATCAGTGAACTTGCTGAGGGCGCACTCAGTCCCACTGTCCATGTCTCTGACAAAGATGTTAAACAACACTGGCTCCAGTACCGACCCCTGAGGAATGCCACTTGTCACTTCTCTCCATGTGGACATCAAGCCGTTGACAGCAACTCTTTGAGAGCAACCATCCTGCCAATTCCTTATCCACTGAGTGGACTATCTATCAAACCCATGTCTCTCCAATTTGGAGACAAGGATGTCCTGTGGGTCAGTGTCAAGTGCTTTTCACAAGTCCAAGTAAATGACATCAGTTGTTCTTCCCTTATTGAACATAACTGTAACCCCATCGTAGAAGGCCACCAAATTTGTCAGACACAAAGTCAGGCCCTTATTGAAGCTATGCTGGCTGTCACCAATCACCTCCTTATTTCCCAGGTGCCCTAGCATAATTTTGAGAAGGATCCACTTCATGATCTTGCTGGGCACAGAGGATAGACTGACTGGCCTGTAGTTTTCCAGGTCTTCTTTTTTTCCCATTTTAAAAATGAGGGTTATGTTTCCCCTTTTCCAGACTGCCACGACTTCTCAAATCTGACAGATAGGGGCTTAGCCACTTCATCTGCCACTTCCCTCAAAACCCATGGATGAATCTCATCAGGTCCCAGGGACTTGTGCACTTTCATGTTCTTTATGTGGTCTCAAACCTCATCTTCTCCTACAGTGGGCAGTTCATTGTCCCAGTCCCTGACTTCTGCATCTTGGGTGGTATGGCTGGAGAACTTTTCAGTGAAGGCTGAGGCAAAAAAGTCGTTGAGTACCTCAGACTTCTCCATATCCCAGGTAACCAGGTCTCCTATTTCCTTCTGGAGAGGATCCACATTTTCCCTAGTCTTCTTTTTGTCACCAAATCAACCAAAGTTTTAAAATTAGTCTTAGTTTCTTGAATTTCACATGGCTATTTCTGTTTTGACCAGATGAAATTGGCCTTTCACCATTACAGTTTTAAAAATCTCCTTTATACATGCACATTCTAATTTTTCCCAACCTTTTAAAGAAGATTCATATTAAGAAATATCTGAAAATATTATAAATTCAAAGAGGATGTCTGGAGAATCAGGAAGTTGTTCTGACTTTCACCCTGAAGATTTCAAAGCTTTCAACTTTATCTACTGTGGCAACAACATTTGTGATGGCTCTTACAGTTTTGACCTCATTTTGCTTTTTCTGTAGTTTTCTAGGCTGGGGGTAATGGTGGGGATACTTTGGCTGTCTTGCAATATGTTCCTATGTCCTCCTTAGAAACAATTTCCCATGTATCCAATGTGTAAAACTTCATCCAACAAAAATAACTCCATGTAATTATTGCAGAAAATAGTACAGGGTATAACTCAGTATTGTGTCTTCTGCTCCCACCTGCCCAGCCACATTACACCAGTGCCTATCACAAGTCCAGCCAATGCCAGAAGAAGAACCTATGGTAATATTATTTGGGGCCTAATTTACAAAGCTGTGATATCTGAGATTGAATCAGTGGGATTTCAAACTCTGTGGTAATCAGACCATAGACCATTCACTAGCAGTAGAATTGTCCCTTAATGTCATTTTAGAAATGTGCTGTAAGGAGCTCAAAAAAAAAAAAAAAAAAAGGCATTCCACAAAGAAATTATGCAATCCAAAATAAGCTTACAAGTAAAAAAAAAAAAATCTCCGTATTGCCATAGCTGCATGAAACAACTTACATAGACTAGGAAACACTCAGGTAAGGATTGAATGTAATATGTAAATAAGTAACAGAAAGTGTCTCTATCATAATATTGGCTTGATTCCCATTGCAACTAGAATTAAAATTTCAGTCCTGACCTGTGACTTTCATTACTTTTGAGGGTTTGTCTCAGGTTATTAACATCATTTTATTGCAGTACTACTATGTAAATTATAGAAAAAGTGGAATATGCCAGATACTATGTAATTATTCCTCCATATTCACAATAAAGCACAACTGAACATATGGCAGACATGGTTAACTGTACTTTATGCTAATCTCTGCATACTATTTAGCTCACCTAATTAACTATACATGGTATACTAGACACTGCCTTGCAGCAGAAAATCGGGGAGGAATCCTTTGGATGAAGCATTAAATGCCTAAGAGAAGAAGAAAATCACTATCATACTCTATTATGACTTCCCTTCCTCCCAACTGTTTCTTTATTTTTAAACATCTACTCTTTCTTCAGTAGCCAAGACATAGAAACTTTGGACCAGATCTGGCCTTTTTATCACAGAACACCGTCTACTTTTCTAATAATCGTATTATTATTATAGAATGCTCAGAAAAAACAAATGCCGAAGTATTTAAACATTCTTATCAGAAACCCATCCAGTAAGGGAACCACAATCAATTCCAATTGACCTATACATGTAGTCAGACCAAATAACTACATTTTTTAAAATGTAAAAATCTGTTGTTGAATTACATTCAAATCTTAACTTATAAATTCTAAATTTATTATAGAAAATAATTGTGTTTGAAATATATGGTCATTGAAAAATAAAATTGCTCTTTTCTTAGCTGTTGTAGATTATTAAAGTGAAAATTTGCCAAAAGGATATAACCTCTTTGTTTGAACTTAGATAAAGATCAAATAATTTATTCATAGTCTATAAATTCTATGTAGTTACCAATATACAAATAGCACCCAACTGGCCTTAACAAGCAGGGCACAGTCTGATACAAAGAACATAGCAGACTCCATGGATAACTATATACCTGCTGACGACTTTCAAACATGTTACAGAAAAAATTATCTAGCAGTGATGGACTAGGTTGGGGAAGAGGTGTCCTGGATAATAGAAACAGACAGTAAAGCAGCTTCAAAACCAGGGAAACCTGAGACAGTGTGGCCCATTCCCATGTACACAAGTTGCTCTTAGCTTGAGCTGCCCCTTCACTCAGGTTCTGCAGCACAATTAGGAAAAGAAGCCCTCTCTGGTAGCGTCCTTCAGGTGATACTGGTTTAAATTGCTGACAGCCAGTTCAGAGCCTATCTTCAATGTGTTTGTGGTCTTATCAAGCTTTTTTTAACTGTTCACATTAATTCTATTTTCTTAAGGCTCCAAGCTTAACCTTTATCCAGAGATTGCTGCAGTGACACTGGTTTTGATGTAGTAAGGGTAGCATCAGCCAGATAGAGCAATCAATCATAGACCTCTGTCTACACGATGGAATATATATACTGAGTTGCTTGTTGCAGATGTCTGATCTTCAATATAACAACCACATCCCTTAGGGCAGTCTTGATGAGTCAATGATCAATATACCCATGCAATTAAAGGAGCACGTATTGCTTTTACCATTTCCTCCAGCCAATCTCAATTGCTTTAGACTTGTCTAGGGGATGACTCTCCATCTTGTACTAAAACACGCGACAGTGTTGGACTCTTTGGCCAATTTGCCAACGCTATTTCCTTTAGAAACCACAGAGAAAACACCAAGCATTCTAGAAACTAGGTGTGCAAAACATTTTGGAAAAAAACACAGATGTTTTGGATGTTTTGTTCTTGGCTGAGTTTTTTTGGGTTTTTCTCCTATTTGTAGTGCTTACTATTCAGATAAATTTGACTTCCGCCATGGAGTTCTAGAACACTCTTTCTTCATAACAACATGGTTGGATACAGGAACCCTTCAACAAACAGCTTTTGTATGCTTGTTGTATAATAGCAATAACCTCACAGAAACCTCACGTTACCAAGATACATTATTGTTTGATTTAACAAACAGCTTTTCTTTCCTTTGTTGTCTGTGTGCTGAATACACTTGCTCCTTCATGCACTTTATGCTGCTGCTGTAGAGGGTTATGACTTAATTAAATGTCTCTTCCTTTTTTCTTAAGGTTTTATTTCAGGACCTTTAATAAAAAAAAAAGGCAGTCAACTGCTTCCCTCTGATTCACTTTTATCCCTCTCATTTACAATCTGAGAAAAAATGAGCACACTGGATACCTCCCAGTGAGTGGCTGACAACTAAAGATGAGCAAAAACTAATACTTTGTTATTATCTAGCCTAGAGAAAAGTTTACAGGATAACCAGCTATTGACCTTTCCAAGTAAACATATTTAAGAATTCTGTGGTTGTGGGGAGCTTAAACAAGCCACAGCATGAACCCTTCAGAAAATGTCCAAATGCTCACACTTGAAGTTTAAGTGTATCACTGAAACAATTTTTCTTTTTTACAGTTTGTCTAACATTTCAGACAAACACAATGGAGCTAAGGTTCTATTTTTTGCATTATATATATTATAAACTAGGTGTAGAGTTTGAACATTTCTTAAACAGTACAAGAGCACATTTTAATCAGTACCCTTCATTCCCTAAACTTGCAGAAGTGCTGCTGCAGTGCTATCTGAAAGCATACACTGGTGAGGAAATTATGATAATTTTGAAGTATAGCAATAGACCTCACCTAGTCTCCTTTCTTCCTTTCTCTTTCTTTTTTCTTTCTCTTTTTTTTTTTCTCTTTCTCTCTCTCTCTCTCCTTTTTATTTTCCTTTTTATTTTTTTTTCCTCTTTGTCATTTACCTTTCTGTTTATCTCCCTTTCTCTCCTTTCTTTTTTTTTCTTTTGTAAAGGAAAGAGAACTCTCAAATTAACTCATTTAAATTAGGTTTCCATTTAATTGACTATGGCCAGGATTAAAGAAGTGTGTTTTTCTTACAAAATTTAAAAAAAAAAAAAAAAAGAAAAAAAAAGAAGAAGATAAAAGATTCTATAGACTAGCTATTCAAAAGCAATTATATTTTTAGTTACATGGAGAGACATTTTCAGACTTCTAATTGCTCCAAATCTATCTGCTAAAGAGTCATTACATTCCATTTTAACCCCTTTCTGACACCAGGAACTAATGCTGTAATTGAACTGTGTCACCAGTGATCTCAGTTCAAAATCATTAGTAGAGTTGTTCTTTTTCATATTTGCTCTAACATTACTGCTCATTGCCTACAGGCATGGGGCCAGATTTTCTGCCAGCATATGTGGGTACAACACCAGTGAGATCGGTGCTGTTGTGTCCAATTAGGCCTGTGATGAGGCTGGCCCCATGTGCAACGAGCCTTCATTAACCAATATATTCCCATTACAGACTGTGTTCCATTCACCCAACTATATCCTCCTAAATATGGGGCAATGTAGTAGAATAAAACTCCGTAACATCATGCTTTTGAATTCTCCCTAATGTCATAATCCCATTTTGGGGCAATCTCATATCCATATGCATGATTCTGATTTCTCATGCAGGCAATACTTTTAAATAACTTGGGCTGCAGTGTTCTCTCTGATACTTCGTTGATATTACTGTGTGTATGTAAAATACCCCGGGATCACCTCCTTTCTCTACACAGAACTTATTTGAAGAATGAAAGAAACTGAATCAGAATATCATAGTAAACATGTTAATAAGTTTACATGCAGTTTATGTATTAAACATAACATAACATCCATGTACATAGCATGTACAGGTTTCGTTGTACTTATAAAAAGAAACATTAAATGTTGGTGGATATTGCTAAATGCAGGCTTAGAAGGTGATATTTAACCGTATGCAGTATGATAGTTATTGGCAACCAATAATGTGAGTCCTATAGCAAACTTTTAGTTAAGATTCTACCTGCATTTCTGCTTTAAAAACTGCCATAAAAATATGGTCTGTACTATAATCTGGAATACAGATCTTAGCACAGCAGTGATTTTTTAGGTTTGTTT
>NW_020799109.1:13960020-13967602 GCF_003259725.1 Athene cunicularia | reverse complement strand
AAAAAAAAAAAAAAAAAAAAAAAAAAAAAAAAAGGTTGAAAATTCACACAAATCCCATTAACTGTGAACACATTTGCTTTAAATAAACTCTCATCGCTTGCCTTGAAGTTTTTCTATAACTTTCTATTTAAGTCACAAATATACATTCAGTTTGAGGACACCTACATTTTTTCTTTCTCTCTGAGATGTTGCACTTGAACTGTTCTCTTGTTTTCCTGAGGACAGCAACATGCAATGAGATGTGTTATGTCTGATTACATTGTTTTATGTGTTCTGGTACTCTTTATTCCTGCAGGTTGGGGCTTGGTTGTGTTTTTTTTAAACTACCTTGTTTATTTTTATGCTAGCTACACTGTAATGTATCATTCCTAGTTAATGTTTGCAAGCTGAAGCATACATGTGTCACAAATCCTGACAGTAAATAATTAAAGTATTTAAATAAACGTGTGTCTGTATGGTAGTTTTCTGGTTGTACAAATTTGCAGAGCAAGATCTTATACTGATCTATAATTATAACTGCCACTGACTAGCATGATCCTTACTGAGTCAGATTAATTTACACATTAAACAGCCATCTGTAGAAATTTTCATAGTACCTTGTTTGCAATGCCAGGTCTCACATGGGGATTCAAAAACTAACTTGGCCTCTAGGGATTTTTTTTTAGGACTGCCATTGGATATATTTGCTGTGAACAAATTATTCTAGACATTGACACCTTGTACCCTCTGTCACTGGTTTATATCATGATCAGCAGAGGCTTTTTAATATTTTGCATATATAATGACATAGCAATTGCTAAGCTAAGAACAGTATTTTTTATATTCATACATGTGTATGTATATGTATACGTATATTTTTTTAAATCCTTGACTCTGTGTTAAAAATCATTGCAATACTTATGAACCACAACAGATTTGCCATCATCTGTAGTCATAAAAGAGAAAAACACAACATATTTTGGCTACAGTAAGAAACATATTGCAGCCTGTTGATGCTAATTCTCTAAAAAATGGATAACAACTGCAATGTACTGTGTAAGTCTTCTTATGCACAAGTGTTTTGTAAGTAAGCACAATTTGTGTGCTGTAAAGGGGAGATAACAAAAACTACCTGATACAAAAATAAATTGTAAGAACTAAGTATAAATGCAGTTTGTAAACCCAGTTTTCCAAGATGAACAGTATGTTCTTCAGTTATCTTCAATCAAATGGGTGAACAAGAGAGCAGCTGGAGTTAGAAAATGAAGGTTATAGTCCCCATTTCTATCATCAACATGCTCTGTAATGGGGAGCAAGTCACTTCATTGCTCTCTTTTTCCTTTCTCACTTTTGTATGTTATACCTGTTCAGACTACCAGCGTTTTCAGAAAGAAAAGAGTCTTCTAGTTCTGCTAAAGCACCTAGCACTCTGGGGCTTTAATCCACATGGAGGCTCTGAGCATTATTGTAATACTAGTAAAAATAACTGTAATGAAACAGCAAAAGCACAATCACCTGCCAAATTCAGTCACAAATATGGGATCTCTAATATGTAGAGAGTGTTCTAGTATGCAATAAAATATTCATGATACTGAGGCCAAGAAAGTCATGGATATTCATGGAATGGATCCAACAATAATATATTAAGTCACTTTCCATCTTAGAACAGGGCTTTTAAACAGAGGTAGAATGATTTAGGGTAAATCTATAATATTTAAGAGGTTCCAACTCATGGCAAAACACAATCCGGTATGTCCACTTTCTGACACAACAGTATATGAAAAATGGTAGCAGGAGTCCATCCGAGCTAATTAAATCTGATTAATACACTGGAAGAAATCAAGCTAATTTGTACTCACATGCACACACAGAAGAGCTTAGTGCCAGTGTATAATTGGCTAGCTCTTGCTAGTATTTCCCAAAAATACCAGCTAATCACAAACCCAAAGATAGTAACAGAGAACCCAGAGTAGCTACAGTGAGTAGGAGGATCAGACCACATCAACCGGCAGCTTTTTCCCAGCCACAAGCAATCAGATGTAGATTCTTTGGAAAGGCATCGAAGAACAGGGCAAATGGACCACCCCACAGTAGAGCTTTCTAAGTTGTGATTCAGTGGTTGAGTCTGTCTGAACTTCCCATCCAACATGTTTAACAGCAACCAGTAAGGATTTCCCTCAATATAATTCACATTCCTTTCTGAATTAATTTTACTCTTACTATCTACAGCAGCCTGTGTTAGTGAGATCCACAATGGCAAGCTGTGTGAAAAAAATATTCCTTTTGTCAGTTTCTTTTGTTTATTTAAAATCCATTGTCTGATTAGTTAAATAGAATACTTTAATTCTTCTTTGATTAGAAATTTTGAATAATATCATTTCTTACTCATTTTCTCCCCAGCTATGGCCATATGGGCACCTTGGTCATATTTTACAGAATGACTTCTAAAAATGACTTTTTTTTTCTAATTTTCTCCCCATACAGAGACCCACCCAGCCCTTCAGTAATTCTTTTCTTTAACCAAGCATTCTTCCATTCCCCATGTTCTTTATGCAGATTGCATGGACAGAATGGCAATCAGTATTTGAGAGGAGTAACACAAACCTATAAAATGGCATGACCATCTCTTCTGTTTTGTAGCCTTCCAATAATTCCTAACCTGCCAATAATTCTTAACATTATGCTTTTCTTTCAGATACCTCATGAGTACATCTATGAATTTTTTGGAAGACTATCAACAACATTGTCCACTTCAGACTGCTTTATTCTTATATGAATTGAATGGTCTGCTGGCAGTCAGTTTTCAAAGTAAATTTTCTGAATTATATTATCAAGAAAACTTTTTTTACATCGCTATTCACCCACCTTCCCAGATCATGTAGAAATTTGTTGAATAACTCATGTTCCAGTATCCCTAGAGGATCCTCTTAGGAACCTCTCTCTATTATTTAAAGCACTCCTGCACCTTGTTTCTCCCCTTTGAACCAGTATATGAAAACATTTCTTCCTATTCCATAACAGCTTATTTTCTTTAGGAAGCTCTGGTGAGAGAACTAGGGAAGAGAATGAGCAGGCCATTCCTTTTCTTACTGATTCTCAATTAATTCTGCCTAGGTACATAAAGCAGGATTTTCTCTATTGGTCTTCCTAGATCTACTAACTCTGTGTTATTTGCTTTGGCACAAAAAGTCAGGTGTAGCTGACAAATCTGCACTTGTGCAAGTCACACCTGAAACCCAGATACTGACAGTGTTTGACACTTTCAATTTCTGTGACACCAGCATTGATTTAAGCAGCAGGTTAGGCACCACAGTTTACTGGGCAGATATTTCATATTTTTAGCCCTTTAAAACTCCTGAAGAACATCTGGAAATGTGCTACCATTTGTTTTAATGGTTTATTCTTAAAATTTTTCTTCTGGTGCTTCACTTTGAGGCTCAATCTCTCTTTACCATTCTCCCTTCTTTATTGCCTCATTTCCTTGGGCTCTGTTTTCACCTCAGTCTTGTATAAAAGCTGATAAGCATTCCATAACATTTTCTTTGTATTAATCACGGTAATGTTTCGTTTCTCTTATTTATTACTTTCCTCATCTGGTTGTTACTTTCATTTTTGATTTCTAAGAAATTCTACCATGAAGAAATTCCTTTACTCTGCAGTTTAACCAGGTTGATTTTATCACGTTTTCCTTCAATCTCTTTTCTTTTTAGTGATGTATACTTTATTCTCAGTCACTTGATGCTGAAAACTATGAAATAAAGTTGGTGAACAGAAGTGGCCTCTTGCAATATAACTTATGCTGAGGATTACGACCTGGTAATGTGTGGTGATCATAAAGTGATACTACAGAAGCACTTCCCAGAGGGTGTGGTGGTGGCTAATGGTACTGTCATCTGTGTTTTGCATATTCTGGAAACAGCAGACTTTCTGTGCTCTGTGCTGCTGGAGAGGCTTCCCTCCCATGTAGTTTCCTCCATGCCTCAGCGTTGTGGTTACAATCAAACAGGTTTTGTTTACTTGGACTAATCCTACTCACAGGTCTCAGCAGGATCTTTGAGAAAATCTCTCTATAAGATTGAACAGGATGCTTATGAGAATTTTGTTTTCATCAAGACTCACATCAAGAGTAGGTGTTCTAGGATCTCATAATTTTTTTACAGTATTCAATCTATTCCAAGGCAGTTTGCCATATTACTTACTCTTCTTGTTGTATGCGATGATGACTGTGATGCTAATTTAGAAACAGACTGGAAGTAAACAAAGCAACTAAGGCTCATAAGGATAATATTTACGAGTTATTATTATAATATAAAAATTGAGTAGATGACTATGAAATATATAGTATATCTTCCTTGAAAATCAATTTCTTATGGAATATCTCCTTTGGAAATAAATGTTTAAAAGGTCTTCTCATCCAATATCATATGGCATGCCTCTTGGGGCTGGCCATAGGGAATGGTAAATAGATGTAAGATAAAAACTGCAGTGTGAAAGAAACTCTGTGCATGATTACAAGAACAATTGGCTGGCAAAGGAGACCTTTGTTTCAAAGATGTTTGGGACAAAAACTTAGAGATTATATAAAAATCCTTATTTAGAACCTTCTCTTCTGCCCAAGTCCATGAGTAAAGATAGAATATAAAGGGATGTGTGTGAGATTACCTTTTCTTTATGAGAAGAGCCATGAGGCAAAGACTAAAATAGCTGCTATGAATAGGGATCACAGAGAACTTCAACAGAGTAACCTGACAAGACCATTAACATTAAGTCTGGTATCCCAATATATGCAACTCCAAATAATTTGGGGGATGTTAAACATTCTTGTGATATGTGCACAAATAAGTTTAATACACAAAACTGTACTCATTATCATGACAAGACTGATAATTACCATCACACTTACAACACATTTCCAAAAATTCTACACTAATTCCAGCTACAGGAATAATACTACTACTAGGTATTCCTACCATTTGATATTCCTGCTATTCTGCACAGCTGGTCTGCCGTCCTCTCTATGAGGATTTCAGAATATTCATGTACATGCTCTAATCATGTATTTCTACACTTAAACAAAAGAATGATAATAAAAATGTGCACAGTAACATGAAAAACTTAACAGTTGCCTAGAGAGTTAAGGAACACATTTCCTAATGTACATTGCTTAGGCTGCTTTCCTAATATACTACTTGTCACGCATGATTCAGAGGAGACATAATTTGCAAGACCTTCTTTTAGGGTATGGAATCACTATTTACACAGTCCCCAGTCCAAAGCTATCAATGGTTTCATCTCAGATTTCTCAGAAGAGGTAAGTTGTGACAGGATCAAGCAATTGACCCAGGAACTAAAAAGGATTTGAGCTCATCTACAATTGCAGCCCCCAAGGCCTGTACTCCAGCCCACCTCATCTAAGAAATACCTAAATTTTACTATGTGCCCGTTTAGGGCACTGAATCAGAGCATGCCTTCTGGCTCCAACTGCCATTGGAGTAATTGACTGTCAGAGTTTGGTGCCTCACTGCAAAAGGGTAGATACGCACCTCTTCACAGGCAGACCTGCAGGCATCACAAGAACTTGCAAGACAAATGCATAGTTTTAGGGAGTTCAAGTGCTGCTAAGACATTTTGCTGAAGTTTTTGCATTTTTATTTTGGACTTACATACCCAACATCTTGGTTTTGCTGAGAGTATCCTTTCTTTCAATCTGATCTAAAGCCAGTCTCTGCTCACTGGAATCCCTGAAAACTCAAAATCAAGTTTGCACAAGTATGACCCAAAACAGTTACTTAAATACAGAAGAACAGAGCTTATAGTGTTACCTATATTAAGTGTGGAGCAAGGAAATACTGTAGATTCAGGTGAGTTATCCTCTATCTGGAGGGAAATTAGCAAGATTTGAAAGGCCAGTTCTGTGCTCCTTTGCCTGGCAAGTATCTTCCATGTGATAATATTTGAAACCATGGTTTCAGGATTATTAACCACCTCGTATGCCAGTAACCATTACTTTTACTGGAAAGTTAAAACATAGGGGATGTTTGAAGAGTAAAACTAGAAAAGGTGGTCTTAATCTAAGTAAATTGGGAGGACAAACTGAAATTTTAAAATCTATACAATCTGTAAACCAGATGGCTCAAAGGGGAATTTGATTGTAATTCATAAAATCTAATATGCTGCAGACACAGTCAATCCAAGTTACTATTTTTCCCCTAAAACAAATATTGCATCAAGAGGACATATAGTAAATTGAAATTATAGAAGAACTCTAAGACACGGGGAAGCAATTTTTTCCTTAACTAAAAAATATTCTGCAAGACAAATGGAGAGGAAAAAAACCACTACAGTCTTCCAGAAACAGTCAAATATTATTATACAGGAAAGCTGGGATAGAAAAATATGCCTTAATTTGTCAGCTGTTTTGCATTAAATCCAAATTTTTGAGGCCATTATATTTTTTCATACTGTGCATACATGTAAACAGAGAAGTTCTATTGTGTGACAGTTTGGAGACACGATAAAGAATTGCAATAAAAAGAGAAAACATAAAAGGTTATGTGAGGGAGATGATATTTATTTATTTTCTGGAATAAAATTTGTGGAAACTAAGAGTATGTGGAAATGTGCAGACAGCCACAACCTTTCTTAGCCTGTGATCTAAGCTAGCAGGGAACATGCCAGATTTGGTCCAGCACTGCATAACCATACAGCATGTTCAAGGCAAAAAGTTCTGCTGTGAGATCTGTCTGCATCCATCTTCGTAGACATGCCCTAAGTGAAAAAGAAAAAAAAGGAAAAAAAAAATCGGTTTGCATATACTCTGTGAAAAATTCCTGGAGCTTGGCAGCTAAACTCTCCAAGGATTCCTCTGCATTAAACAAGCGCTATTCTTGGGCTGAGCAGAATTCACTGCAATTTGCTCTGCAGTTGTTTCTCCTACCATCTAGCGGCAGGGAAAATACTCCTCCAGGAGTCTGAGGTCTACTCCCAGGTGTTTGGGTCAGGATAAAAAAAGGGTGTTGGTAACAGAGGGACAAGGCACACATGAGACCATGGAGATCAAAGCTGTGGTGAACACGTTAGGTACGGAGGGAGAAAGGCCACGTCCAGGATGGCATGGCAGGGCAGGGGAGGCACCCTGCCAGACTGCCCGATACCACAGGCCCAAGGAGCTATGGCTGCCATAGCATTGTGCAGGGAGCCCAGTCCAGACTCTCGAGCATTTTCTTGCTGCCAGCCGCCGGCTCTGAAAGTTCCTCACACATGTGGTCTTTCTCCCCCTTGCCCCCTGTGCCTGGCAGGTGATGGCAGTATCCTGCTCAGAGCTGTTCTCCTTGCTTAGGAAATGGAGGTATTGCCTGAGGGCACTCACAACTCTTACAGCCCCTGCCGGGTCTCCCCGCGGGGCTGCCCCCCCCGGCCCAGGACCCCACTGCCGCCCTGCAGGGCTGTCTGCCTCTGCCCCATACACCGCCCAGTGACGCCATGGGCCCCCACACACCAGAGCCACACGTGTGCCCCAGGCCCAGCCCCGGCCCAGCCCCAGGGAGATGCCCGAGGGCAGGGGCTGGGGCTGCCCGTAGCCCACCTCCTGCCTGGCTGGGGC
>NW_020799109.1:13788237-13959970 GCF_003259725.1 Athene cunicularia | reverse complement strand
GGGACGTGGCCGCCAGGCCCACCCTGCCGCGGGAGCCCCCATGGCCCCGGCCCCCCGCCAGGCACCATGGCAGTTCTGTGCATCAGAAGGTTTGGGGCGGAAAACCTCAGCGTGTTGACCCTGCCTACAGCAGGGCTGATCAGGTACTCACAACACTCTTGGCAATGGCAGCTGCAGCTTTTCAGCGCTTTTGGGTGTGCCTGGTGCACCTGCCATTTAAACGTGCAGCCAGGGTCATACCTGCTCACGAGACATCTTTTACATCCTTCAGCCAGTCCTAAGCAGTGACCTTGACTGAGCACAGAGTGTCCAACAACAGCCCCAACACTACAAACGCTACAGCCGCAGATTTTCGCCCAGGGTACAGTCATGGGTGCAGTGCTTAAATCTGCTTTCCGCTTACACTGTATAAGGAACATAAATAGCAAGGAAATGCCTCATTTTCCAGTGTTCATCTCTATTGATGTAATTTATAAGAATCACAGACGTTACCCAGAAAAGAAAAAAGAAGATTAAACTTTAAAGACTGTAAACCCTTTGTAGCATCATCCATCCACTAATGTTTATGAAGATGAGGCTCCACTGAAATAATAAACCTATTTGAAGAACAGGTGGGGTCAGATGGTTGTCTTTTCTTCAAAACTCTATAAAAAGGAAATGTTTTTTTTAACTGTTCAATTTATGGAAATTTATTGTTAACATTTGCTAAGTAGAAATTTGACAAAAGTTTTATATAATTTATATAGCCTACATTCCTGTACCTGTGTTTCCTGCTAGCTGCTTGGAGGCTTTCAGGGGCACTTAGCCAGTGGGAAACATTAGATAAAGGAATTTAGGTGGAACTGAAGCCATCTGAATCCGAGCCAATGTCTCATCATTACTGCATCTGTAGAAGTGCTTCTCAGGAAATTCATTCTACCTATTCATTTTATTCAGCTGTTTTGATCATTTATGTGCACTAGCTCATTCCCCGAATTGCCAATAATATGTAACAATCACAAGGCAGCATGGTAAATCACAGCAATGTAGCACAGCTCAAGTCTTCAAAACAAATTCCTGCACCTTCATTAAAAATCTTGACAGTATGTTTCACGAAGCTGGTAAAGCCAGTAAGGTGGTGCTCTTTATAGCAACATGGCTAATCAATGCACACGAATCTTTTCCTGCAAGGTTGCTCAAAGTAATTAGTAACAGTGATACGGGGAATTAGAAAGCAAAACTGAAAAATAGTGGGTATCAGCTACAAACCACTGAAACATAAGGACAGCAGGGTACAGAAATTTCTTGGCTAGAAGATACTTTCTTCATGGGGGATTTTAGCTGCTCATAAATCTGTTGGGAAACAGATATATCCAAGCATGCTGTGTCAAAGAGAGAATTTCATCATTTGTAAAAAAAAAAAAAAAAAAAAGAGGCAAAACTGCCCTAGGTCTCATTCTTACTAAGAGGATGGAGTTTCCTGAGGATATGAAAATAAAGGGATATCCTGAAGCCAAGGGCCATAAGCTGTTTAAATTTAGTGTGGCAAATGATGGATCCATTGCAAAATACAAAGAAGACAAATGAGCAAACTTATATTAAGACATCTAAGCTAAGTTCTTGACCATTTCAAAATCAGTATCAGTGTTGACATTGATTCCAGAGGGTCCAGGATTTCATTTCTGATATAATAAAATGCATAAAGAAGATGACTGTGGAAGGATATTAAAGTCTCTTCTACTGCTCTTAAACAAAGAAGCAGCCAATGTTGCTTCACAAGAAAAGAGCCTGAAGTTTGGTAAAAGAAATATGACACTCTGCCGAAATTAGAAGATAACCTAATTAGATTACTTTATAGCCAACAGAGCACCCTCTATCACTGCAGGATAAAAGTTGTAAAAGAAAAGAATGAAAAAGAAATGTTTAGGGGCTGTGAGAACAAAAAAGATTTAAAATGTTCCTAAAATTCCTAATGAGAAAGAAAGTCCTTTCAATAGAAATGGAAGATTACATTAATAACAATTCAGAATTATAAAGATGATGAACTATTATTTAAAAATATGCCCTTAACAATAATAAAAATGAAAAAGAATGGAAGACAGTAAAGATAAATGCGAACAATTAACAAAGAAGGCTTTGTATTAATTGACTCTTACAAAAGAGCAGATAAGAGCACGTTCCACAGATTTGAACATAGCTGAGTCAGCCCTCTTTAATGTTATCATCCTCTGATATTAAGAGATTCTACAAACATGTTTTGTACCATTGACAAATATTTGCTGAAAAGCTACTGGAAGAAAGGAGGAAGTTTGTCTACAAGAAAATTGCAGGAAGCCTAGCAATTACCTTCTACTTAGATTAACCACTGAATCTTTGTCCTGGAAGTCATGGCTCAGTTTAGGTATCCAGAGGCACATATATGTCTTTCTGAGAGTCAAGCCTACTAAAAAAATAAAACAAAGAATAAAAAAAAAACTCTTAACCAGGCATGAACAGTTAAGAGAATGGCTGTAAGGAATAAAACTTTCCAAAGTACCCTATGTAAGTTAGAATTGCTAGGTTTCTCAGTATGTTAAATTTAGGATCAAAGAGAGGATCAGGAAAAAAAAAAAAAAAAAAAAAAAAAGAGCAAAATCACAAATGAAAGTAGCCATTTCCTAGAAACTGAATCTTTCTGGAGAATCCTTTAAATAGAGTTCAATAAGAAACCACGATTCCGTCATTTACACAAGGATGATGATGAAATCTACTTTCTCTCTCTCTTTATGTCTGTAAATAAATTTGGTTCCTGCATTTTAACAACAGGAACTGCCACTTACCTTGTTTTCTAACAGCCTCTCTTTACTTATCACTTTAGGCATTAACAGTCAGGAATCTGTTAATCTGCAGAGCATGATTTAGCTTGATTAACATTAACAATGTATCACTACTTCTTTACTGGTTGACTTACTGAGAGGGAAATATAATGAACTCTTCACCTGGCTTTGTTAATCAGCTTTTGTCTTGGTTTAAAATGCAATGAAAAGCACACAAAATGTTCTTCCACTTTTACAAATGAGAAGGTTCCTCAGCTCAGCATGATCAGATGCCACTGTCACAGGAATAACGTTGAACCGAAATGGCTGCAACTCCCAGCCTTGAGAAAAGCCACCGCAGGCCCTGAAGAAGACGTGCTTCCTATGCCCAGCTCATCCTCCTCCCTGAGGCCATAACATGACTATAGCTGTGTGATATGAGAAGGTACAGGTATCCATGTATTTATTAGTATATATTATGGAAACACCTACTCTCTTGCTCTTGCATCCCTCCACCCCAGCCTCTTCCAGTAGCACCAGTAATCAAGCTCTTTCATTTCAGAACCCCTGCTATAATTTCACTGCAGATGAAACATAAAGAAACACTCCTTCAACTTGAATTTTAAAAAGATTGTGGTTTGCAAACATAGCAAGCAATTCTGACAAATTCTTAGAGTCCTCTTCAAACCAAATTCATCCAATACAAACTGTAATTACATGTAGCCAGGAAAGTCGTACTGTACCTGTATTAACTGGGACTAATCTTGCAAAACACAAATGCTCAGTGTATTAGTTTATATGATGATGTGCAGAAGAATTGCTGGTGAATAACACTGGGATTCAAGTAAAGCTTCTCCAGAAATAATCTACAATATGACAAAATGAAGGCTACAGAGTCATTGAGATATTAAATATGAAAAACCTTTCTGATTTACTTACAGCATTCGCTATAACAGATTTATTAGCAGTTCCTATCTTTATGGTAAATGATGCATAAATGATGGCAAAGGTGTACAAGAGAACTGTATAAAGACTCTTGCAGAGTGAATAAATTGGTTGAGTGCCAGCTTTTCTAAGGGTGAATGGTTCCACCGACTTGTTTAGGGCATATCATTCAATGATGGATGTAAAATTACAACATTTTAGAATGCCAGCAGTTCAAGGGAAGATTCCAAATTTATGAGGGACAACACTCATTCTAATAAACCAAACACGTGGCCTCAGCCTCTCCCTGCAGGAGAATAATTTTTCTATTCCAAGGCAGGAGAGGTGGAACAAAGTACCTTGTATACACAAGAGCTTGGTTTTACTGTATAAAGATAAAGCTTAGCTGAAGACCAGTCAAAGACTTTTTGTTTTGTTGTGTTTTCATAGTCATACCTGTGTATTTTTAAGGCAATCATTTCCACACATAATGATGTCATTTTGAAATGAGACCAGAATTCCAGTGACTTTCCTGCAAAATTCCTGACTTCTTTTGCTCCATAGTCCGTTGCCATTTCCACAGGGCTTTTATAATATACATAGGGAAAATGTCAATTCAAATTCAAAGACAGAGAATACCTTTTTTGATGAAGCATCCTGTATATCATGTACTAGCTGGAGGTGTTCTCTGCTGCTTGACAGGGAACAATGACATGACAAGCAGGGAGAGAAGGAGCTTTTAACCAGTTTAATGTGCAGAGAGTTGGCACTCACTGAAAAGTCATTTGTCTGTTTGCTATTTTTTTTAAGTATGTCTCTTTCCTTTGACTTGTCATTACTCCTGTAATATACAATTTTGTCTTTTGTTTGTAATTTTCTGCTGCAGTGATTCCAAAGGTTCAAAATAATCTCTTTCTATCTCACTAGAAACAAGATAAGGGATTGTGTATCTAAATAGTTTGCTTATTCCAAAACCTAAATGAGTTGTCATTTAGCATATCTTTCACTGGTATACTTTTCTTACTACCGCTGCAGAGGCCTTCCAGGAGCGTTACAGTGGTTGTACTCTATACTTGTCATACTTCCTGGAAGTGATTTGGGCCAAAGGCATTTTTCACTAGAGAAAATGGTCAAGATTTGTTCCAAATGGCAACCTGTTAAGCACTCTTCCGTGGACAAAAAAAAAAGTCAGAAAGTCATCGCCCTTTTCTTCAGGGAGAGAGAATTAGTCTATTAAGTGCAAGGCAACACAGAATTCTACTTCAAGCTAAGTAACGTATTTTGATCAGGCGCATTACATGACATTAAAGATAAAATTTAAGAATCAGTAGTTTCTACAATTCTTGCATGCAGTTTATTTTTCAAGTTAAGCTTTCAGATATTGAAAGTTCACATTCAGTGCCTTGATCAGAAATGATAAATGAACTACTGAATTAGAAGAAGATGCTGCTATTATTTTAACCAGTAAACTAACTCAGGGTTAATCTGGGTGTTATTTAGCCTATTGAAAGTGTTTTGAGTGAACATATGGTTTCTATTGTGAAATCAAGGCACAGTTTTAACTATGAATATAGATAATTACCCTTTGGACTTTAAACATTTATATGTGTCACGTTATGTTGGAGCATTTTTCATGGTCAATAGGTTGAAAGGTTATAGAGTCGAAAATGTAAATTGAGTGTATTTGAGTAAAACTATCCAGTGTAATGATAGTACAATTCACTACTGCTCTCTCTTGGAAAGAGGTAGTAATAACACTCCCTGAGCATGAGCAATGTAACAGGCTATTTATTTAAATACAGAATGTAATGGTAAAAGATTTTAATATGAGAATTACAGGAATTCAACCATAGTATATATTGCTAGAAAATCCCTGGTTCTTGGAGCTTAATTTGATACATATACACAGTGTATTTTGGGGCCTAATTATAATGCTAACAATAAAACCTTTAAATAAACTATGTGTGTGTGTGCGTGCGTGTATGCGTGTGCGCCTTAGAGCTGGGAGTATTGCTATATCCCCACCAATACATTCTGCTCTTGATTTAGGCTTGAAAGTGTGTTTAGTTTTACTCCCGGAGTGTAGCCCTTGGCAACATCTCCTTCCAAGGAGCCAGACATTATGTCTGCACTGAGGATGGCTGAAGGACCCAGGGAGTATGTGCAAGGAGTACTAATGTCCTGACTGCACAGCAGCTGACTCACAGCAGCCCTACCACCATGCATCTGCCAGGGCAACCCCATCCACCCAGGACACCACCCCATCAGAGGCTCTAGCAGCCTCTTAATAACGTAACTCACAGTGAAAGAAAGCTAAAGGTGCTTCTGGTCTCTGGCCTCAGGAGTACATTTTCACCCTGCCTTAACAACTGGAGGCATTCTGGGTGAGGTGAGCAGCTTCCTGCTCTGTCCTTGTGGATCGCTGAGATGCTGAGTGCTGCGAGTACATTTCTCAGCAAGACAGGTCCTGAACCCGAGCTTATTTCATCAGCGCTAGCATGCATTTCTCTCAACACCAGTGCACACTCCAGTATGAACGTACCCTAGTGTTAACTGGAGAATGCCTGTGTTATCTCTGTTGAACTTCCAGCCATTGACGACCAGGGAAATAACTTGAGGCAAACCAGCTTTCATCAAAATTAATTAATTATTTATTAATAATGTGCATTAACAAACACAAAGCATCAGGCCACAAACAGTTGCTACAAGAAAACCAAGGACTTCCAAGAAACCTCACCAAAACTGTTCATTTGGGGGATTTCTATATGTATGTTAGTTCTCTTTTATTATGCTTTTATATATATAATATTTCGATGCATTGCATCATATTTTGCAAGAGAATAGAGCTTTTCTCCATGCACACTAAAGAACAATGAAACCCCTTCTTTCCCTGCCCCCACATGTGTTTTATGTAATGGAAGACATTTTAATTACAGCACATCTCTATTCCTGCTATTTCCTATTTCCAGAAACACACACCAAAAAAATCTATGTTTTAATCATTTCAGGAAGTATGCATATTCAAAATATCCCTTGATTATTCTTTACACCATTGAACTACATCCAAAACTGCTTCACTTATCTATTGCTTTCCATGGCAACCTTGTTTTTAGCACTTTCCAACATTGTTTTCTAACTTCTGGAGAATTACTTCTTTCCTTCTTTCCCTTCTATCATAGGTGGTCACTCCCAGTAACTATCAGTCTGGGAACTACACAGTGGGAATATTGCTAATATCTAATAACCGTTCCTCAGTAATGGCAATTAGCAAAAAATCATTGCTCCATGAAAAATCCAAAATACTCACATTCCGGGGTGTTATCTTGAAGCAGAATAAAATGTTGAATTGTTTTTTCATAGATTTTTTAGAAGTTGAGAATTTTTTTCATTGGAAACAATGGGTTTTTTTCAGGATACTCACTTAAATATATGATTTTATTTGGTTTGGTGTCTAACAGACTCTTTAGGTGGACTTCAACTTGTAATAAGACCCAGCCGCTGAGTGGCCAATGGATTATGCTATTTAAGAGATTAATTCCCATGAATCCATATGCAGTTTCTGAAATGCGGTTTCTAAAATGTTTTGGATCAGTTTAGGTAGCAAGCATTTTTATTTTGGATGAACTGAGATGAAACATGATATTTTCTTCCAGTTTTCCTGATAGAAAATTGCATATCATTGGCCTAGTTGAACAGTGTCGGTGTCACAGAACTGCCATTTGCTGTTAAAAACGTTAAGGTGAAAAATCACGGAGCAGCTTTCCCAACTATTACCATTACTGCTCTTTACTGTTTGTGCTACAGTAATATTAAGAGGCACAAGCTGAGAGCAAAACTCCATTTTGTTAAACATTGTAAGAATATATAATAGGTCTTTCCCAAGAGAGTTTAGAATATCTGTGGAGAAGACTGAGGAGGGGGAGCAGAAGAAATTGAAGGCTGGAGCAGGACAGTAACAGAACCAGGAATAGGAAACTTTTATTTTACTTTTGTTTTATTTTTAAAACTCAATTTGCTATTCCCTCAAATTCAGCCTTTTTGCTTCTTTTTAAAAATGCATTTTGTTTATTGTCTTTCTGTGTGCCACTTTGCCTTTTTCTGTGTCCCTCCTTCTCTTCTTTTCTCTCTCCACTCTTGGTTACTTAGTCTGAAAATAATTTTCCTAAAACATTCAGTGGTACCATCTCATTTAATCTATCTGTTTAGATTTTTATATCAATTCTTGGATCAGTATATATACCTCCTCTATAAGGAAGTCTGTCTTTTTTTATTCCATTCCTATATAAAGTCTTCAGGTTTGCCTGCTGGTTTTGTCTTTATTGTTTGTGTGCAGACAGGACTTTTAGATTTCTTGATTAGAGATATGCAAACTCTTGGGAGAAAAAAAAAAATCCCTGAAGATTTTATAACCCAATGGTGGAGAAAACAAATTGCCATGCTTTTCTTTTAATGGGGAAAGGGAAGAAAGGAGCCACCAGTGCTCTCCAGAAGTTGTGCCTTCCCACCAGCTGGCGTTGGAGGTGAGCCTAGAAAGAGGTGACAATTGCATTTTGTCTCTGCACTTTGAATGGGATTTCTGGCAAATACTGCATTTACATAGAAACAACTGCTGCATAGAAATATACTTTCGAATATGCAGGAAATATTTTTTGCTTGTGAATTTTCAAGTCACTTAAGTGACAGCCATATTTTGAATAACAACAGAATAGAAAGTCTCCCAGAAGCTGGCCTTAGCCTGCCTGTCACTGTTTGTGTCTCTCTGTGAAGCCTCAAGCTGCAGCTGGAAAAATACTGAAAATGGGGCCACTATCTGTTTTTAATCCCCCCTCTTCCTCCCACCAAAATGATCTATTTTTCTACCATGCAAATATTCATTCCTATTTCTCTCCTAATAAGCTTATCTTGCTGATAGTTTGACTAAGCTCATGTTGTATTCAAAACTCAAAGTTTCCTAATTAAAGTCCAATTCCAGTATTCCTCCTTAGATATGCAGCACTTCTGCACACTGTGAAGAAAGATATTTTTAGAAAATATGGGCCACTTAATTCCCGTTAAGTTTTCTGTAACAGATGGTATAGTTATTTGATTTATGCATTCACCTTCACGTGGCCCTGCTGACTGCCAGGTTTTTTTAAACCTCCGAAATTCTTTTTTGTTATGCAGTGAAACTTCACCCTTTCCACTGCATGAAATATTAGTTTTACTTAGAAAATCTAACTGCGTGCAATTTTCATGTTACTGAAATTGTGCACGGTCTGGTGATTAATTGTATTGTCTTGATCACAGCCTCAGCCTGGTGTTCAGGGCTCATTACAGCAGGAGGAATTCAGCAGAACACGAATCTTAACCAGGTGTGGCTTATTAAAGTGGCAGTGCCCAATTTAAAGACCATAAAGGATTTGTATCAAAATTTATGCTTTTAGCTACTTTTCCCTCCCAGGATCGTAGAGATGTAATACAAAAAGGACAACGTCGCTTGCTCATGAAAATCACTCACATCCATCATGTGAAAAAGCAGCTCAGATCTGTTCCTCCCCTGAGTGGGAAGAGTTGCAATATACCTTTAGTACAGCACATTCATACCAAACATCTTCAAAACTTTCCTTAGTTTGACACAGATTACAGTCGCTAATGCACAGTTTGCATTATGTACTGAATCATGTATTTCTCATCTCTCAGGAAAACGTTTTTTCTTTTCTCTGAAGATAGCCTTACATCATCAGTACAAATACTGAGAAGAGGTAAATCTTGTAGGAAGCTATCAACAGTATTTATCTTGAATTCAACCCAGACTTCATATTTCTATTCCATATTTTGTGCAGTCTAATCTGATGTGGGGGAAGCGGGGGGGGAGAAAACTTTATACTAGCAAGTGAGCCTATCTTCACCCCAGTTTGAGTGCAGGTCCCTCACAGCTGACACAAATTTGCTGGTAGTAAGCTGTCAGGTGACCAGCAAGGCTCATTACCTACCAGAGAAGTAAGACCGCACATCATTTGTTTAAATTTTAGGAATCTTTCAGAGCAGTGAAGATTTAAGTGGGATTGTTGCCCCACTCTTAGGCTTTGGATAAGCCATGTGAGTTGGGTGTGCTTTTGTTGCTACTGTTCTGAGGAACTACAGCCTGACACTTCGTTGCCTCAGAACTGTGAGTAAAACTTTATACCTTCTCACAGCTACAGAAAACAAAGTCTAGGTCAAGGGGCTAAATTTGAAATTGTAGTTTTCTGCCATTTCACTGTGCTCTGTTGATGTCAGGTGAAAGTATCAAATGCCACACGTTCATCAGTTATAGCGTTTAAAGTAGCTGCTCCTTGCAGGTCAGTGCTGGTTTGCGCTTCCTTAAACCTAACAAGTATTTTCCTACCATTAAGAAAGGAACAGCACATGCTGTGAATCTTTCAAATAAAAGAATTCTGTGACATTGTTCACGACTACAAAGGATTTGATTTGGTGCCTTGATACCCATTTTCTCATACTCCGTGACTCTGAAGTGCTTACAAATAGAAAACAGTATGGGAACTCCAACAACTTCATGTAAATATTGAGTGTTTAAAGTGACTAATATAAGAGTAATTTCCTTGTTATTAGGGAAACCAAGGAAAGAAGCAAAATTACTTTGGAATGCATTTGAAGCTTAATCTTCAGCAAATTCAGAACTTTACACGAGGTGATACTGTCCTTTTTTGGTATTCTGTGTCCTTTAGCACTAGCCCTAAATGAGCTGCAAAGCAAAGAGGACTACCTTGTTTCAGATCCACAGGAAGAGTAATCTGATATGCTTTCAGTAGTTGTTGAAGGGCAGGAAGATGATAATGAGAAGCAATTAATTACAAGAAAGCCACTGGAAACATAGGTTATGATGTCAGTGTTTTCTTGTCTTTACTTTCATAAGGATTGTATTTAAATTATCTTTAATTCTTAAAAATTATGGATGGGGTGGTATATATTTTTTGAAGGAGGTTCATTCCCCAGACCTTGTATGTGACAAATTATTTGATTCATTAATTACATGCAGCTGACCAAGAAGTTTGGCAGTGGCTACTCGTTATCTGAGAAGGACTAAGCCAGTGAGTGGAAAATCAGTCTTGCTGATATTTGTTGTTATGGAAAGCTCAAAGAAGGAAGAGGGAGAAGGACAGTGCATGCTGAGAACAGGAATCTGACATGGGCTGTTGAGAAAGGGAATTCGCAGGCAGTGAAGGCTGAAACAAAGGGAAGGTGCATGTTCTGGCAGGCTTTAAATAAAGAAGAGTACACTTGAACCCTTACAGAGCTTCAGTGGAAGTGGAACCTCAGGAATTAGCGAACCAGTCCAAAACAGATCCCCCAGGAAAAGCAGCATTGTTTCAAAGCATAAGAGTATTATCTGAGTGGGCAAGAAGGTAAATGCAGGGGAAATGCTGGCAAGGTCACGCAGTGAGCTGCCGTAAGGTGCAGCAATGCATTGTGTGCATGCATTGCACTGCTGGGTTCCCATGTGGAGTTGCCCACAGTACAGTAAGATCGCCTGTCCTGCTCCCAAACCTATCATTCCTAACTTTTGTATGGGCTATTCCTTTTAATGCCTCTTAGTGACTATGAAAAACTAGACTGTGGCTGATGTTGCGGTATATGTTTCTTTAAGAAGGTGCTCTATAGAGATATCTTGGAATTAGCATGTGTATCATGAGACATAGAGGTTGCCATGGTAAGTACACATTTTTTAATTGAATAGCAGACTAATAGGCACATAAAACCTCCATAACTTGTTGGCACATAAATTACCTCTCCTGGGGCTGTAGGCAATTAAACGTACTTCTTTTCTGAAATTCTTTCCAAGTCTTTTTCTCTGTTTTTGTTTAGATCGAAGCCTCTCATATTTCTTTCTCTTTTCCCCTCAACAATGCTTCTTGGTTTTCTTTTGTCCCCTTTAGATTACTCTATCTGTCTCTCTCTGTCCTGCTTTCTCTTGAACATCACGTACTTCACAGAGCAGGGTAATAAAGAGGATATCAAGCTATAAAAGGACTCTGGTTGCTTTTTTTAAAAAGCATAATTTAGAATATTTATTTGGTATTCATGGAATTCTCTGAGTGAAAAGTAGTGTGAGGCTTACACAATATTACTCACCTGTTTGGACAAATAAATAGAAGTGGCCATTAAATCCCAAAAGGTATGGTCAAATCAAATATATGCATTAATATACTACAATCTAAGTAGGTGTTTTAATAATCACCTTTATGCAGCTCCCCTAGGGCCACATGTTCTTCCCAGAACATAAGTTTATGACATTTTGTAACTTTAGAAAATGGAGTAATACTGCTGTAAATCTTGTTTGTTTCCTTTGCTTCATTTGAGTTACTCTGACTTGAACTGGTGGGCCCAGTGATCTTTTGATGTCATTCTCTTTCCTGACAAAACTTTCCTCATTCGGCTTGTTGTATTTTCCTCTTCCAGTGGTGTAATGAATACATCATTAGCCTATGCATTGTTTCAAAAGTGAGCATTGTCTCTAATCTCTTCAGAGATACAGTAAATCACAAGCTGAGGCACTGCATTGTCATTGCATTTTTTAAAGATTTTTTTTTTTTCTGGTTACACAGTTGTTATAGAGAAGCAAATTGAGAGAAGGTTATTTGTACTTGCCCATACCTCAACTATTTTTAGAACCCATATTGACAAATTTTCAACTAAACATTGTATTTCGTAAAGAGCACTGCCCTGAAATCACTGTGGCTTGAACAATAAGAAAATTCAGGACTCCAGGAGGCCAACACAACAGGATATCCATAAGTAACAACGCCTACTTATCAACAAGGGGTGAGCTTAACAGTCTTGTTCCTGGCTGTGACAAACAGTGAGCAGAATTCCTAGCAAGCTGGAGAGCAGCAAATAAATGCACAAGATAACTCTGAAGAAAGATTAGGCGCGGCTGACTTGGTCTATTCCTTTGCACAAATCAAGAGCAATTTAAAGCAATAATGACTGATAGTTTTCCACAGACATCCTGACTTTTATCCTATTGCAGTACAGAGTTCATCCACCTTTGTTTTTTTGCTTTGATTTCAGTGTTCATTTTTTATGATGAAAGTGGTCTTGTCTTGAAGGAACAGATGAGTTTTTTTTTTTTTTTTTTTTTTTCCCTTGAGTAGTTCAAAGACACCTTTAACGGTTCAGAACAAAAGGAAATTATTGTACAGATCAAGGGATTACAAAGCAATGTTTTTACAGATTTAAAATAAAATATAAACAGCTGTTGAAAGATGAACGGCACAGACAGTTGTTGCCAATTCATTAATAGTACCAACGTAAATCCACTCTGTTTATTATGTTTTTAACCCATGTTTGTCAATAGGGAAAAGAGTCATAATTTGAAATTGTAAAATAATGGATGTTTACTGGATAGGTTCACTGTAGAGATCTAAGAATGCCAGCACAACTAGTGTTTACCATCTGTGTAATCAATATTTTCTAACAGTGTAATGAGAAATAACTCATTTATAATCTTGCCCCTTTGGACCAAACAATTAGTCACTGCTTGTAGCCTTGTATGTTTGCCTGCATTAGGAGGGGAATGGAAAATATAGGCAGTCTCATGTATTAGTGCAACCTGTCTCTAGTTAGGAGGAGTTTACACAAAGTCTGCTTCCTTGAATGTGACAGAAACAAACATGTTGCCAGCCCTCCCTGGGCACAGAAAGCTTTGAGGCAGAACTCAGGCACTCGGCTCTCTCTGAACTATTTACTCGACTACTACTCTTATTGCTACTTTTTCTTCCAGTCACATTCAGCCTGCCAAAGTGTCCCTCCCTTCCACTGTTTCAGTGTGGAGTTCCATGACCGCCTTGGGGGCTCCCACAGCCCATTGCTTTGGGTGGTACTTTCACGTGCTCCCTTCTGAGTGCAGGAGGCAGCAACATCCTCCTCCTGGCAGTCTGAAGGAGGGATTTTTAACAATCACATGTGTGTAACCAAATCTGTGCCACTCAATAGGAAGTTTGATATCTTCTATTAACACTTTACCACAGCAGAATTTCTTTGGTATAGACTATCCAGCACTCTAGAAATACTGCTTTCTTATGGAGCAACAGCAGAGCATGGCAGCAGTGATCAAGCTTGAGTTCTCAGTCGTATGACAAGTGCAAAAAGAAGGGACCTGAGACAAGCAGGGATAACGCTTCCTCATCTCTTGCTAAGGGCATTGGCACTGTGTAAAGACTTGCAGTGAAACAGAAGTTCCTGTGGGACTTTGAATATAGAGCAACAGATTTTGTAATGGAGTGGTAAACTACATCAGGCCCTAATCTCACAGCTGTCTAACAGCTCTCACATAGAAAACACTTAATTTCAGTGGATGTATATGGCAATTTTCAGGCTATAAACTGCAGGAATTAGGTTCTCAAATAGATGAGAATAGAGTTTTTATTTGCTATGAAGATCTTGCTATCTCTCTGTACCTGTAAGGTATATAATAAATTCATAAGCTACAATCTGAGAATGGTAAATACAGTACATAATAGTCCACTCTGCAGTTTTTTCTTGGAAAAAAGCTTTCTATAATTGAATAGACTTATATGAAGCTTTTTATAGAATTTCTAAACTGTCCATCAATGTATACTAGAGAATTACAGCTTTCCAGGTTGGTCAATCAATTCTGAAACTTTTTCAGTTTTATTAGTTAAAGTTGAAATTATACAGGTCTTTAGGTTTTAGTAAGCAGATGTTTAGGCTGATGTTAATGTGTCTGCTTCCCTTTTCCTAAAATACCACTAAATCAGTTTATATATTCTCCAAATAATCTCCCAGGTGTCAGTGTTCTTGTTTCTTGAAATGGTGTTTAGCAGATATAATGGTATTTAAGGGATCCAACAATACAGAAGAGACAGGAAAATGCAATGGGATTTTTGTTTGGTTTGAACGTATTGTCAATATTAAGAATGTCTTCCTGGGGGAGCATTACTGAGTTTTGAACATTTGTCACTGGCTATCAGATCCCTTTGTTGCTGGCAGCAACCAGTACAAAGGTATTACAGGCTACTCTGTTTCATGCAGGGTTTACATGGTGGAGATGAGAGTGATTTCCCTGCATGCCTCTGAGGGCACTAACTCTTGAAAGGTTTTAGTTTAATGACACTCTTGTGGTGTATCCTCTCTGTCCTGCTCCACTGTTCTGACTCCTTGAGGTACCAGTGTGTTATCATAGAGGGGTGCTGCACCAGCCAGTTTGCTTTGGATGAGCTGTTAAACCGTGGTCCTTCTCTTACCACTGCTGTTCGTTAGCTAGTAGGGTGGAGGTAAAACTTGAGCCTTACTATTGTGACTGCTTTTGTTCTAGCCAAAATAAGCCTATTTACACTTTTTTTTTTTCCTGTCTTTCAAATTAATACATTTTTCATACTGAAAATGTAGCTTCAAATCATTAAGTCTTTTTAAATATGTAAGGCCTGATCTTGATGTCTTTACTTATGCGGAATAAGACTTAAATCAAATAAATTCACATACTAACTTTCTATCCAGAATAAGAATCTGGCTCCTATCACTTCTTGAGAGGGATGTATTCAATGATATATTCAGGTTGAGCTAATTTCTTTAGAGCTTGTCATGAGGCGGTGTGTACACGTATGATATACGTATGTGAGCATAAGGCATGAACTCCAGATTACCATCAAGGAAGCTCTGATGTAAGCGCTGAACTTCCCAAAGGGAAGTAAGAAGAAACATTAACTGTTTAAATGTGAACAAAATCTTGCTGCACAAAGGAATTAATATACTTGTATCCCAAAACTCTAGACACCAAAGAACAATGCTCATCTCTGTTTAGAGTGAGATAATACAGATGAGAAGTGTAGAATGAGGCAGATAATACTTACAAAGCTGTGTGATGTATTTATTTTATTTCTTTACAAAATGTTCCAGGTCTTATGTTGCTGCTACTCATACTTTTAACAGTTCCTTTTCTGTGAGTAAATCTGTTGTCCCCAGTGCAAGAGAGGACAGTAAATAGATCTTGAGCGCTTCATCAGAATTCTCTTTCTATCACCACTCAGCACTTCACTTGACTTAAATAAGCCAAATTAATGTGCCACAGGAGACTTAAAAAGGAGTTTTCTCCCCTTGCCCCCAGGTGTTTTTTCTGCTATAAAATAATTTAGCCATGTTTTATCAGCAACATTAATAGTAAATGCTTACTCGGTAATCCTTCCTGGGAGCGTACATTTAGTATATCTGCTAGCATGCAATTACGACTCTGATGGAAAGGTAAGTTTTCCCTGATAAGTTACCAGAGAAAGCCAAAATGTTGCTCTTGCTCTTATGGTGGCCTAAAATCCTCTGTATATATTAAGATGGGATCAGTTTACAGTAAATTTGTGCTTGGACACATGTGCTTAGTATAAACTCTTTCATTTACAAGAGTGACATATAACAGTGCCTTGATTTTTCAATATTTATTTAGGACCTATTAAATGGAGCTGATTTATGGAAAATACAGAATATCCATCTTGAGAAACCTACACCCCCTCAAAAATCTTTACTTAGATACCAAAATAGTCTCTTCAAAATTTTCCTCTTTTGAAAGCCTGAGCTTTCTAGAGTATGACGATTGCTTCTGCTGTGCCAGAAGTGGACATTTGTAACCTATTTTTTTACCTAGCAAGTACCAGAACAGGTCTGAATAGCATGGATGCATCTAGTTTTCCACTGTAATGTAAGAACAATGGTTTGCAAAGACTCAGATTAGTTTTATTTGGCTCAGATCTATATGCTTATTTTCTTCATACAGTGAACTTACTCTTGCTTCACATACCAAAACATAAACATCAAAACAACAACAACAACAAAAATAGTTAATGTATATGTGTTCTCAATTTTCTATGTGTTTTTCCCAGATTCAGTATTTAAATGTAGTTTTGGATGATGGATTTCTCTGGGCAGTTTTTGGAAGTTTATCTTTTCAGAATAAATAATTGTGAAATGTCTCTGTTGCATAACTACACCAAAGGACATGTTTGTGCCATCTCCTACACTTGCTGATGATTTGTTCTGAAGTGTGTGAATAAAAGTTGCTGTTCAGGAGTGCAGGAAATCTTAATACTGGATTTAAGGTGGTGTTAGTGTCAACAATTTGGAGGGGAGTTTTCCTTAGTCACCATAGCCCACTATGTGATTTTAATGTAGTCTGATCTCTTCTGAACCTAGACGTGTTGTGGTGCCAACATTTCTACAGCAGAAGCCAAAGAAATTGATCTTTAGTGTAATGGGCACTTATTATTCCTCCATCACAGAAGAGTGATGGTGATTATACAAGAGATACTTTGGTTAGTATAAAGCTTGGTGTATGAATGACTCTCAGGCAGCAGAACAATCCTGTTGGGCCTTGCACACTGAGGTCATGCTTGGTTGGCATTTGGGCAGCTACTTACCAGTTGCCCAAGCAATTACAAACCTATTTGTTCTTCCTCATAGCTTCTCTTTGCAGGCACTTTAAGCCCCTTCAAACTCCTTTCACCCCTATTATTTGTGAAATGATCTAGGGGAGGGACAAAGAGTTGTGGGGGTGGGATGGGGTTCTGTTTCACTTTTTTAGCCCTCTAGATGCTTTGGGCTTTTAAGAACCCTGAATATATCATGTACAACACAATCACAACCAATGTTTTTATGTAATGTTACTCCTAGTCTGTCAGTTTGTCATAAAGTGACAAATATGATATACTTGCTTTAAATATTTTTAATTAACTTAAACATGGTAAGATAATGCAGTTTTATAACAAACTACATTTATGGATAGCAAGTGAAAACTTATAGCATTTCATGCAAAGTGACAAGTCTTGTCACATAGTCACTCTAACAAGCTTTATGTTTGAAATATTCACTGCTCAAATAGAACACATAATCTTCTGATGCTGATAGCTTGTCTATTTTAAAGCAACTTTTATTCCAAACTAATAAACATATAGGTCTTTGATGTATTTCAAGGCACAGAGCTGAGTCCTGCTCTCTAATGAGCTCTTTGCTGCCCTCTTTAAGAGCTTAGTGCATTGAACTATGGCAAGTGCAGTATTGTGGCTATATGTCTTTTCAGGGACTTAGGTCTTGTGTTGTCTTTGTCCTTTCTCCACATATATGAATAGCATCTAAAAGTACTAACACAATCCTCAGGGGGATGTGAAATGCAATATAATTGCCAGGTTCAGAGGTAAGATTGCCCAGAGGAAAATGTGGGTGGCAGCCACACATGTGGTGATCCCAGGTGTCAACTCCAAAAGAAAGGAACCCACCATCTGCTCTCCCCTGAAGGAGCACATTATATCTCTGATATGTTGTAAAAGTATGTAATTAAGTTCCAGTACCTCTGAGGGTTACTTTCTTGAGGCTCCTTAACTAATCTGACTATTCTGACTTTGTACTATCCAAGAGATTTTAAGACCCACTATACAACATCAAGCACATGGTATATTCAGTGCCGTGCTCTAAGTACAAGTCCGGGTACATATTGTGACATGTAAGACAACTTAAATTGCACAAATTAGTCAATAGCTGCTTTAAGGACTCTTGATTGTACACCTGAGTCTGTGTATTTCCACTTCTCAAAAACTTCCAGGATTAACACAAATCCTCATTCTGCAATGACACCATTAATGGCATAGTTGTAGGTCATGTCTCAGGCTACAGTTTTTTGCGCATCTGGTTCGTGACTCTCTCAGGCTCCAATCCCTTTTAAGCACAGAATAATCCTTTTCCTTGTGACAGGTTTCTCATTTCAGGTGCTTTCAGCATAACAACCCAGAATTTCTCCCTTGCCATCTTTTGAATCAATAACTTTAAAATAATATTGCTGTTCCCAACTGAATGCAGGTCTGAAACTGCAATCCAATGCAAGATGGATATCCAGGAGAAAAAAAGGGGAAAAGAGGGACCTAACTGTCATCAGATTAGTTCACTAAAATTGTAACCCGCACTTGTCTTGTTGTAATTTATAAATACAGCCAAATATACAGTACAACTATTACCATACAATAGATACTAAAAAAGGCAAAGAGGAGGGGAAAACCTTTTGTTCTAGAGACTTATAGAAGCCTATTTCTTAAACTACTGCTCAGCTTTCCCTTTTTTGGGTGATGTTTTAATTTGGGGGCACTTTGTGCCGATCCATTTAAAAGGAAGGGGCAAAAAAAAAATCCCAAAAGATAGTCTAACCTCACAGCCAGCTCTTACCATCGTGGGCTCGAGATGTGCTCTTAAAAATGGCAAACTGCTGTCATCACACTTAGAAGCAGTTTCAGAGGTGACATTCTCCTGGCAAAGGTCATCTGTTGTTGTACAAGACAGGTTAGTACATCATTTTTTGTGAGATTGCAGTACAGAGTACATCAGCAGAGCTCTCTGAAACACATCAAGCTATATTATCTTTACTGCAAAGCAAGGAGGATAACAGGCTTCCAGGTTCTGGCATGGCTGATGAGAGTCAATGTCCATCAGCAGTAAAGCTCTGCATAAACATTTACCCCACACAATGCAGAAAGTTTTCTATAGGGAATATTCCCCAAAATAGCACCATATTTCACAAAATTTTTTGTCTGAATTCATCCTCTGTACAGGGAAAAACACATGGTTGCAGTGGTTTGTAATTCAGAGTACCTGAATTTTTATCATAAACTGTGGATTACCATTACTGGGATCTGGCCAGACAGATACTAAATGTGGATCAAATACGGTTATCTATTATAATGCACCATTTGTGTTTGTGTGTATATACATATTTTATATGTATATATAAAATATATATATGCTGTTCTCAACTGTCTAAGGAAAAACTTTGCTGACTGGTCACTGCCCTGTAGTAGTCAGCTCCTCCCAGTCAAGCAGAAGACGAAGTGGAATGAGGAATGATAGACAGGAACAGTTTTGTTTGGAATTATTGATGGTAGTGCTACTAAGTACATCTCACCCTGAAAGACAAGATTTTGTAATACTCTTACAAAAGGTGGCTGCAAAACCACCTTTTACTTTACAGTTTTAGATGGCCATACTATGATTTTCCTCTGTACTCGTAATTTTATTTCTTCCAGTTGTCCTTGTTCATCACTCATGCAAACTGTCATACATATTCCATCACAGGTTAGCACATGCCTTGTTTCAGCATTAACCGTGACTCTTGGAGGTATTTTAATAGTGCTGAGTAAATACAATCATACCAGATAATGGCAGGGGGAGGGGGTGTGTAAGAGATGTTTTAGTGAAAACAAAACTGGATTTTCTTCATCGGGGTTGTAGGAAAGCGTAAGAAAAGTCTTTCCTTCCCTCAAAAAGAATGTTGTTTGGGGCATTTTGTTACATGCTCTTGTGTTTTACCTTTAAGGTTTTCATTTGGAACCTTTTTTAAAGCAATAAAAATGACATTTTGAAAGTGAAAAAATAGTATTTCTTAAATTAAATAATCTGACAATGAAGAGTTTTGACACTCCTTAATTTTGGTTCCAATATTCTTTTTTTTTTTTTTTTTTTTAATACTTCATGGAACTTAAATACTGATTTTTGTCCTTCCAATTTGTATTTGTGTTTTCTTGCTTAAAATGAATGGCCAAGCTAAAACTATAAATTGTAGATAAAGTGAATCTTGGTGTTTCAAGGAATAGAAATTTTTTTATGATGACACATAAGAAGTATTTAGTTGATTGATTTCTGTAGATCCAACAGTTTAGTAGAATATCCATTAAACCCACAATATGAATTGAGGACAGAAAATTCCATGATTTTGTTTTCCCACTAGTGAATGATTAAAGCCACATTAGCATGCCCTTGGTGTTGAGGAGAAAAGGAGTAGGATGCAGTGGGAGTGGGTGCTGTTATGAAATAAAACAAAGAGTCAGCGAGAAGTAATGTTTTCTTCTAAAGCATTTGGCATGAAAGTTCAGTAATTATATGGATAGATGAGCAGTAATGCTGAGGTTTAAAATCTCTACAAATGAGGAATATTTCCAGTAAATATACTTGAGAACAGCATCCTCTTGAAAAATTGTCCTGTTTGTGTGTGGGTTTAGGGATTTTGCACAGTGAGAAGGAAAAAAATAGAAGGGAAAAAATTCTCCAGTGATTTATGGGTGTCTTTCAGCTGAAGTCAATGGAGATGGGTTACATTAACTGAAAAACTGACACTCATGCCGTAACTGAAATGTTTAGCTGTGATAGTTGTAGGGCTATCACCTCATGTATCTATTGATGAGAGAGATTAAGACAGTGTGGTAAAAATATCTGTGTTATGTGGCCTTGTCTTTATTTAGAGATGTGGAAGAAAGCTGTCCGAAGATGAGAGATGAAGTTAGCCACAGCAATGAATCAAAATGCATTGAATTGTGGTGTCTAGCCTTCATTCCAGCAATAGATATGTCCTGCACTGCCCTGCCTGGCAGCTCTCTGCTCCTGTTACAGGGATAGGATGCAAAGCCACTGTAAGGGCTGGGCTGGGGTAGAGTTAATTTTCTTCATAGTAGCTGGTATGGGGCTATGGTTTGGATTTGTGCTGAAAGCAGTGTTGATGATTCAGGAATGTTTTCATTATTGCTGAGCAGTGCTGACACAGAGCCAAGGCTATTTCTGCTTCTCACCCCACCCCACCAGCGAGGAGACTGGGGGTGCACAAGTATTGTGAGGGGACACAGCCGGGACAGCTGACCCCAACTGACTCCAGGGATATTCCATACCATGTGGCGTCATGCTCAGCATATAAAGCTGCGGGAAGAAGATGGAACAGGAGGACATTCAGAGTTATGAAATTTTGTCTTCTCAAGTAACCAATACATATGATGAAGCCCCTTTCCTGGAGATAGCTGAACACCTGCCTGCTGATGGGCGATGGGGTGTGAATTCCTTGTTTCTCTTTGCTTGTGCATGTGACTTTTGCTTTACTTAGTAAAGTGTCTTTATCTCAACCCACAAGTCCTCATTTTTACATGCTGATTTCTCTCCCCATCCCACCAGGGATGAATGAGTGAGAAGCCATGGAGGGCTTAGTTGACAGCTGGGATTGAACCATGACAGCCACAATGCCAGAACATGAACAGGTCTGCAGGTGACCAGAAACCAGCCAAAAATTTAGCTCTCCGGGCTGTCACATAACATGGAAAAAATACCCAAATTATGTGTCTGGTCTAATGAATGGCAGATAAAGTATGATTGCTTCTGAGGACTTTCATGCTTTTTTAACGTAATGGCTAAGAAGAGCCAGTTCTGGTCCCAGTGCTTGGGAGAGGGGGTGGGGCTGTACCCATCACTTCTGCACCGCCTGTCCCTGAGGCTGCTCAGGACTGGGACAGGTATGGGCACAGATGAGGATAGCTGACAACAGCCAAAATGCAGTAATATTTCAGATATGTCTTTGGTCTACTCCAGTAGCAGTTCTGCATATGATGTACCTGTGGGCAGGAGGGTACATCATATGCAGGTATGTCAGCATTATTCCCACTAGTGATTTCTCTGTATCAAAGTTTCTCAGGTGTGACAGGTTTACATCCATTCTGCATCACCAAACAGATCAGTATCTGCCCTAGAAGGTACCTTTGCTATTAGAAAAGGCAAGTAAGTTACTGCAATGATGTTGCATTAATTAAAAGAACATAATTGCCTGTTCCTAAAATGTGGCTTTCAGTTTTAGCTTATTTCAGATTAACTGGTTTAGCTCTGTACTTTTCAGGACATTAGAGAAAAGCAGCAATTTACGGCAATAGAGTGTAACCAAATATCATTCTCCAAATTACTCTTATTACATGCAGTTGGGCCACAGGTTAGTGGAGAGAGAGAGAGAGAGAGAGAGAGAGAGAGAGAGAGCTGAGTCTACAATTGGCAGAGTTTATAGAAATTTGGAACCCTTTATGTGCACACAAAAAAGTGAAGCATATGGTTTTAATTAAAGTCTTCCAGATAGTAAATTATAGTAAGATGTGACATCTAAGTGAAAAAGCTGACTGCTACTACAGCTGAAATGCAGGCCATGCCACTGCATGGCATCTTATTACAGGAGATAAAATTTGATATAACCATATCCCAGAATCCTGTAACTGATTATATTTGGTCATGTTTTCTCATAAATGAAGGGGGACAAGATTAGTGATGGGTGAACCTCCCATAGTTTAGAGGTTTGGATCAGCAAAGCTTAATTCTAAAATGTCTTACTGCTTGCTTGAACCCTTTGGTGTATTTTTTTTCTTCTGTCCATCCCTGTGCACTGCCCTCCACAAAAATGAGGTTTTGTCCGTCCTTTTTACTTATCCATCCTAATCTTCCCATCCATCAGTTTCATTGTTTCCAGCTTCTCACAGCAAGCCTTATCTGTTTACCTGCATTCCCAAGCCAGGGTGTGAGCCCCATTTGCTGCTCCCACCTGTACGTACTGTTTTTCTTTCTTTCTTTTGTATGGTAGTTTCAAAGGGTCTAGTCTGGTCTTCCCAGCTGTCTCCCTGGAAATTTCTGAGCAAATGAAGGTGCTACAGTGGATCAAGATTATGGTGCATAGAAAGGAACAAGCACTGGGACCCACTTTTTGCTGGAAAATATTGGTCAAGAGAAGCAAAAAGTGGATAGCTTTGGAAAAGTGAAAGAGGAAATACAGAGTCAGAGTAGACAGAAAAGCATGGGTGTATAGAGAGATGTGTAGGGGAATGAGGAAAGAAAATGTTTGAGGCACAGGCGATGAAACACTGGCCGAGAATAGGTGGTTTTACTGGATGAACTAGAAAGGGATTGATTATCCAGTGTTACATGTAGGCTGTGTTGGACAGTTACCTTTGCGGCTTTGATTTGAAAATACTTTGGTTTAAAGTAACATAAATGTTAGCAGTTCTGGTAAAAACAAGTGACTTGCATAGCAGGGAAAATTGTATTTTGTTAGAGCATAGAGGATACATCTGAGGTTCCCAAACTACAAAATTCCTGATTTAAACCATGACCACAATTTTCTACACAAAGTACAAGTCATCAGTTTAATGATATAAAGTATACCCTAGCCAGTGCTCAGAACAAAGGCAGTCCGTCTGTAATGCTGACACAGCAGCACTAAGTCCTCTGTACCACAACATGGTACAACCACGCTTACAGTTTGGGAAGGATTCCTTTGAGCTTGAGAGTTTTGTTTTCTTGTTTACATTTTCTTTTGCTGTTATAACGGAGAAGCTGAGACTTTGACCAATGTGGTACAACAAGTATTTGTTATCACATTTCATTGCCCTGCAATGGTAGTTCAAATAAAATCCAGATTTTGCATGCTCAGCCCATACAGGCTGAACATTTCCATCTGTGACATCCTTCCACTGTAGTCAGTATGACATGTTAGGAGAGTTAGAGTGTATATGAAGAGCCAGGTTTTTGCAAAGGACTCAGATTTTCAGTTAAGAATATCTGACATTCCCCAAAATGACTAACCTAAGTCCATAACCACACCATGGCATACTGCTGTTCAAAGCCGAACCCAAACATGAACATTTGGATTTGTCGAATCCAAACACTTGAGATAGGTATCCAAGTTCTTTTGGTTTCTGTTTTTATTCCTCTGTCACGAGCAAAGAATGATTGCTATATGACAGGTAGTCTCACTAGCAGAAACACAATAAGATATATTAAAGAAAAGTTTTGATTGTCTGTCAGCATGTCCCCTTAGGAAAAACTGCCACATAATAGCTGACACTGGTCCTGGCTCCACACACTTATGCCATTTGATTTGATGTGAAGCACAGTGAGTTGCAGCTGGCAGATATTATTGCAATATTGAAGTATTTTACAGAGTAATGGTACATACAGGCAGAATGGCATATTCCTAACAGTTTCTGTGTACTCCCAGCTCAACGGTACAGTTGTATACACAGATACTGCTCTTTGCATTTAATTGACAAGATCTCTGCAGTGATACAGCATGTTATTTTCCTTACCACTGCTCAGATAAACTGACAGTAGAAGTATAATGAGTATAAATTAGTCATAGACCACATAGGCCATATCAAAACCTTCAGAAATATGTGGAGTAAGATTTAAATCCTGAAGTTTCATGAGACCGTGTTTGTGTAAGTTTTTGGAGCAGGCTGTGGAGGTATTCTGAATGCAGCCAGTTCCTTAGTATTTCAGTATTTCAGCTTTCAGTTTTGGAAGAAAACAGAGACTGATCCCAAAGAACAATGACATTTAGCAGACCTTGTGTTAATTTAACCCATGATTCTTAGCATACCTTACTGTAAACTGTTCATCCTGGTTCTTAAACTTTTTTTTTTTAATTCTGGAGCACAACTAAGTTGCTCCCCAATGATGGTCAACATTATAGATCTTGTTTCTTTTACTGTCTGTATAGAGTATTATTTGGCATCTACCAGCTCAGTTTAAATCTTTCAATTACATAATTTTTTCTGGAAAAGTTGACTGGTTTAGGCCCTTCAGAATATCTGAGAAAGCTACTTCAAAATGTGACTAATCATTGTAGAGTTCAAGATGCTTTTTCTTTGAATTGTACTTAAAATGCTCACAGCAACCTATTTTGTAGCTCAGAGCAGACAGCATCACACACTGGTAAATGGGCCTTGCCACGGAGGAAGTGTTCTCTAAAGATAAGTCAAGTATTGTGTCTTTCAAAGGTCAAACTTATAATGGAGCTTATTCTATTCTACTGTTTGAAAATAGAAATAAAATATGGCTACGATTGACATCCAACATTTAATCAGATGCTGTTCTCTCAGCATTCATGCAGTGTTTGTTTTGGTAAGCTACTTGCCAAGTCTGAAAGCCAGAAAACCTGTGAGAAAGGAGAGAAGAAGGAGGAATCTAGAGATTACAGAAAGGTCAATAATACTTTTTATCTTAAGAGGCTACAGGAGCTGGACGCTTTTGGTGTTTGTGGAGTAGATGAGGAGGAATTAAAAGGAATTTACCTATTTGTGTTATTCTGATACAAATTTTCACAAACTCAGCTGTACTGTTCCCCTAATATAACTCCAAGTGCAAGTTTGCATTGCTGTCTTGGACAAGGTGAAATAATAGCCAAGCATTAGTGTTTCCCAGGTCACTCACACTCTCACACACTCTGCCCCCTGATCTCATATGGGCTGAATGGATGTTAACGTGGGAGAGGGGGGGATAAGAGCTGCTGAGGAAAATTCTGTTGGCATCCAGCAGGTTACAGGAGCACCAGGAGGCCTCAGGGCAGAATGGAATGGCCCATCCACAGGAGGTGCTGGTACTAGAAATAGTCTTCCTTCACCCTAAGAAAGAAATAACGTTCAAATGTTAATGTTTGGGTTCATTGCAAAACTTTAAAACATAAAAATGTGAAACACTTGATATCATCTCTTGTTACATTAAAACAAGTTGAAATACTACCTGAACAAGTTGTTTCAGTAATGATCCATCAAAAATTTAGAAGAAATCAATTTACAACTGTGAAAAGTTTCAGTTTTATCAAATCATCATTTTCTGGTGGAGAAACTGTTCCACTGGAAAAACTTCTGCAAGCTTCAGTAGAAAAACCCCTGGACAATTATGCAGTCCAATAGCTCAGCAAGAGTGCCTCTCCTGCCATGTTATATTCTTTTGATGAAAGCTTCTACCTCTATATTTTTTTGCAGTTTATTCTTCTATTTTTGCAGTGTATCTGGTGAATAGAAGAACTGTTCTTTCTGAACACAAGAGAATACTCCAAAAAGAGTAATTTATGGGTATCTGTTTCAATTGTGCATGAAGTCTCTTTGCACCAACACCTTTTTTTGTGTTATCCTATGGGAAGGCAAGTTTTAAGGCCAAATGTTCATGCAAAGGAAGTTTATAAATTATATGGGAAAGTGTTGTAGGGAAAGTATAGAATCACTCCCTCACTGAACAGAACACTCTCCCCGACACAGCTGAACAACCGCAGCTAACCAATGCTGTTGAGATTCAATATATATTATCATATTTTCGAGTAAATAGTTTGCTATTAGACTGTAGAAAAAGGAGAAAGAAAAAGGAAAAAACCTGAATAAATCAGAGGAAACTGTTTCAGAATAAAAAAAAAAAAAAAAAAAAAAAAAAAAAAAAAAAAAAAAAAAAACAGACAGGTAAATAAATCATTATGAACTACTGGCGAACATCTGGAGTTTTTATAAATGTGAAGTTTTTATTAAGTATGTTCAGACTTCATAGAGTCAAACCTAGATAAAAATTAGTTTAATCGCAGTGTTATTCGTAGACCTTTGTCTATCAGTTTGTGAAGTGCCCACCTGCCACCTTTCTCAAGAAAATGATTCTTTGACTCTTTTTACTAGGACACAAAATTATTTTATTCACTCATTGTTCAATTGATTCATCTGTACATCTGTAGAGGAAGAGTACTTTTTAAAATGAAGCATTTTTATTGAATTATCTCCTCCAAATATTCTTTAAATATGCATCAATTTATCCAACTTCTTTCAATAAAAGTGAATAATCCACTGAATATGAAAATTTATTTTGGAAATGGATTTTTCCTTCTGGAAAAACAACTTGCAGAAGTGGGAAAAAGTTCAAATATCAGAAAATATTTTCTTGTACTGGCAGAGAAAACCACCATCAAACAGGGTACATGTCATGTGGATGTCAAAGCTCCAGGCTTAGGTCTGCATAATTCTGGAGAGGGCCTTTAATTTCACCTCAGAATTACTTCTTTGTTTCATTTCAGTTTCTGTAGATAATTGGATGTTGGGGAAGAAATTAAGGGAGAAACTGACTCTGCAGCCACACTTGGGTACTATTCTGTGATGGGTAAGACCTTACTCAAGTCTTTAGGTGAAGGAGATGTTCATACAGAGTAGATGCTTCCTCCCAGCAAGGGAAACCTGCTCACCTGCAAGGCCTAGCTACTTTAAGGAAAGTCAGATGTCAGGCTCACAAATGCAGAGCTGATGAGCTGGAAAGCCAGGATTCCAAGGGACCCTTGTTCAGACCAAACAGGGCAGGCAATCTTGGGCACTGTTTTGCTGTCTTAAAGAAGTGAGAGCAACTGGAGAGCATTGAGACCAGTGGGTAGTGTGTCATATAAAGTCTCACCAGCCTCTGAGCACGTTGAAGAGATAAAAATTAAATCCCTACCAGTAAACACAGTCCTGCCAAATAAGAAATCAGTCTGGCCTTGGGTGTAGAGAAAGGAAGTAGAGACAATGTGGGTTTCTGAGGGGCTTCCTCCTAGGTGTGCTGTAGAATGAAGGGAGCTTTAGCTGCTCAGTGTACATCACTTGACAGTTTGTTGTGACCATTTTCTGTGTAACAGTGCTATTTATCAGGAGGAAAGATGGTAGGTACTCTGGGATTGGGGGGAAATTCAGGGGGATCATGTGTTCAAGATGTCAAGTTCTGTGAAAGTATGCAGCACCAGCAGTGAGACTGGAACCAAGAACCTCAAGGCTGTTTCTGTAAGCAATGACAAGCACAGAGAAGTCACCCAGAATAACCACCAGTCCCACAAAAAGCACCAGGGCAAAGTCTTGCAAATGGCAGCAATTGCAGGGAAATACCTTCTGAAGGCCATGTACTATATGTAAGAATTGTCTGATGTCCATGGGGATAAGGAGCCTGGATGTGGTTGAAGAGAAAACTAAATTTTCTCAAATTAATTATTCACCCTGGGTTTTTCATTTGACTAAACTCAAGAATAACAATTTCCTTTATAAAGCTGTATGAGCTCCTAATCATCTGCTTGGAAGGCAAGAAAAAGTTTGAATAACAAGGAGAAAGTAAAAATGTTGTCTTCAGTCTTCACAAAGCATATACATTTGCTTCCGTGACTCCCAGATGAATGAAACACTTGATACATGCACATCTTATGATTTGCTATTTGGTCTGATAATATTCACACTGAGCACTTTTATACCAGTCTTGATGTACTGATAACCACCATAAAATTATAAGGTGCATATAAGCTTAGTATACTTGAACTGAAAATTATAGTTTATAATGCAATACACAGCAGCTTATTTTTCAGTGGAGAATGATTATAACAAAAATCTACTACTTATGCTCGGATTCATGGCAACGGTACATACATGTACTGCTGCCTCCACAAATGCTGACCTGCCTTGCCCTTCAGTGGGATGATCTCTAAAACAGGCACTAAACTTTCATTGACAGTAGTGCAAGACATGTTGTAGAATGAGTTAAAGGACACTTGGCCATCACCACTGATTCCACATATTCACTTGACATCACTCTATCCCTCCCAGAAGCCATCTAATTGGTTTTGATTATCATATTTAAGCTCAACAAGTTTCCAGTGTTGGTTGTGCAGGTTCACTGTGCTGCAGAAAAAAAAACCAACCAAACAAACACACCTTTGCCTTATGAAGTGAGTATGTGAGTGGATATACTAAACGACCAAAGGCCAGTTGTTAGCTGTATGATTTATCCCTCCACACCAGGGAGACTGTCCCCAGTTTACAGTATACTTTATAGGTAGATAAGAAGAGACAGTCTTTGCCCTGTAGAAAGAATAAAATCAGTGGAATTTCTTTTAAAGTGTTGTTCTGACAATAGCTATAATAATAAACTCTGAGATAACTAAATCTTTTTTTCTAAAATAAACCCTTATGACTTGCTATTAATAGCAAGTATATGTGTTATATGCAGCTAGAAAATTATTGATATTTTAAATTGTTTAAGGTGAGCTACCCTGTAGGTTTTAGTTCAGTTTCATTTGGATGTACTCATGCAATAATATCTTGTAACAAAAGTCTACGCCTTGTATTTGAAGCCCCAGGAAAGCTCCTGTTGTGTCTCCTGTTTTGGAGGTTGTGTGCCTTGCTAGATTCTCCAAATGATCTGTGGGGCAAATATTTCTGTCAGCCTACCTCATATATCTAGTGAAATTAACACACAAGAAGAGAGAAATAATTTCTAATTTCTTCATATTCACACTAGCCTATGGACATTAATCCTCACCTCCAGCCTGCTTACAGTGTGTTATTCTTCCACATGTGCTGGCCTGGGGACAGGAAGCCAAATCCTATTTTAAAAACAGATGTCCAGAACCATACTTAATAAAATATTAAGAAGAAGTCAGTATGAATCCACCATTCCAACAACTTTACCTTCTGACTCTCACTAGATATCTCTCTCCTGAGTATATTGTATTGCATGTATTTGGAGTGGTCTCTGGATGGTCCTAGCTGTCCCTACTTCTCCCCTTTCAAAACACCTTGTTGAATTAGGAGCTTCTTGCTACAGCTGCAGCCTGAGCAGTCTCCAGAAGAGATCTTCTTGTCTAATTTTCAGTTCTGAAATGTCAGTATCTCTGAGTTAGCTAACTAGACACCACTTAACTAGAATAAGTAAGCACTTCTAAGATAAAAATTAGCTTCTCTTGAGGGCATATTAGGTCATAAATTTAAGAGAGTTCTTGAACGGTGAATTTCTGTCCTTTGACTGTAATGGACTCCTGGCAAATAGTTTAGATGTAGGTGGCCATGCTTTACAGGAAAATACCATCTAGCAATTGTACTAAATTATAGCTATTAGGGAAGAACTCTGTTTTATTTGTAAACTTTAGAGATGTTTATAAACATAATTTCAGATCCTTTGCATAGGCAAAGTCAACAGGCTGACTTTTCTGCAGGGATTGTAAGACTATCTCATCTGTTTTATCTACTTTGGTTTCTCTTCTAGACACCTTCAAACTTCCTTGCTTTTAGACATATTCAGGTTTTATAACTGTCAGCAAGAGAAAAAAAAAAAAAGTGTGTGTGAAATACAGTGGTCCAGAGGAAGGCTAAGAGTGAAATATTTGCTAACAGACAGTGACATGGGAGCTCTGGAGCCAAAAAACATCAGTCTGGAAGCTAGCAAATAACATGTCCGTGAATATAGAAAGTAGGGACCTGAAAGAGAAAAGAAGAACCCAGTGATGACAGCAAAGAACAGAATGATAGAGCTAATTTAATTTTTTTTTCTCTCTTGCATTTACAAAGCTTGTCTTGAGCTAGAAAATGCAATTTCTTTCTTAGCACTTTTGTCATTCAGCAAATATTTTGTCTGTCTGCCTCATGTTTGCTTCTCTTGAGCAAGCAGAAACTATGCTATCAGCTCTAGAAACAGTATCAGACACTTCACTAACCCATCAGCTGATATTTAAGTCACAAATTTGGGGGACTTGAGATTCAGAGGATTTTTTTACAACAGAGGCAGCTAACATTCATTCCACTTCTGACTTTACCACTTGCTTTTGTAGGTAGACATTTAAAATTAGTCTTTGAGCAGAGGAGAAGGCCTTTCATGATGAAAACAGACTAATGAAAGTGCATCCATTTAACATGTGCAATCTGACACTTCCCTTTGCATGTTAACTGAGGGTGTGATATCGGTGTTTGTAACAATGCAATATGAAAAAATATGAGTGATGTGGTGGATTTGGTTGATGAAATAGATACACTTGCCTTGATTCATCACACGATTGGTAAATCTCCTGTGATGCTACTGCCTAGCTCAAATCCCTCTTGAAAACTAATCTGCTATCAAAATGAATATATTCTAAGCAGCCTGTGTGTCACACACCAGGGTTTACTCTTCAGGGCTTGCACACAGCTGTAAGAGCTGGCCAAGTCTCTGCACAGTGAGCAGACAGCAAAACCTTCTCTACAAAGGAGGTGCAAAAATATCATCAAATATTTAAAGAAATATGGGAGTAATTTCAGGAGAAAAACATCTAGAATGTAAAATTAGTATGTAGAAGTGAAACTAGTACAGGTAGCATCTTAAAGTTTTGTCTCTCTATCACATAGAAAATAGGGCCAGAAAAAAACAATTTTTGTGCTAGCATGCTGTGGCAAATACAAATAAAAGTGGAAAGGAAAATTCAAACTAAGTGCAGTGAATGCTAAGAAGTGGTCAGAGATTTTTAATTGAAATTGTTTTCCTCTGTAATTCAGGGAAGCTGCATTTCAAGAAAACTGGGATTCTGCCAAAATCTTGAATTATCATTAGAAAAACTGATATATTGTATCAAATTAGTAATTCAAATTCGTAAAAAAAAAATTTTAAACAAAAAAAAAGGCGGCAATTTTGGTTTTGGTTAGGTTGACAGAGATAGCTGTCAGCTGAAGCCACCAGTGTCTTGTGCAAGTTGAATTGCAACAATTTAGTATTAACATTTTTGTATATTGTTTTTTAGTGCATCAACCTGAGAAAGGAAAATGCAATAATAAAGCAGTAGTTGCTAATTATGTGCATAGCACTTCACAGTGACACAAATTTGAACTGAAATGAGCCCATTTTCCTTAGCTTAATTGAATCATAAAATTTCAGTGCTGGAATATTACATTTTGATTTTAAAAGAAAAAAAAAAAAACCAAAAACAAAAACAACCCAAACATTATTTCTAAATTTCTGTTTTCCATTCTGAACAGATATATGCTTTAAGAAAGAAAGCAACTTTTCATCCTGATTCAGGGAGAAAAGTCAGACATTTCCCATGAGGCAGAAATTCAGATTTTTATTAATAGTTGCTTTAAGCAGCATGAGTCAAGATCCCCTTCTTGCTAGATAATACAATGGATAAATATTGGCATTGTTTTTACATAGTGGAGTCAGTGTTAAGTGATTTGGGGGTTTTGGTTGGTTCGGGGTTTTTTTGTGTTGGGAGGAGGGTATTTTAGCATAAATGATAATACTTGACATTTCTAACCATTTTAGCTATGAATGAGTGAATTAAACTCTAGAGGGGTCTTACTCTGGAGGAGATAAGATTGTGATACATCCTTGAGGCCACCCTGCCACGTCCCACTCAGATGAGGGAGACAAGTAACTTGGAGTCATAAATCCCCAGTGGAGTGGACAACAGTGAGGCAAGTCTCAGACATTTATTAACCTCCCACAATGTACTAACTGGATACACAATAATTGGCTAAGTATATAGCAAGTTATGGTAAGTGATACAGTATGCCTTGCTGTTACTTAATGGTAGTGAGGGAAAAGGGATAAAGAAAGAATAAAGAAATAGAGATCACTGGTCTGGGTTCCTGGATTGGTCCCATCCCAGTTCATCAGGGATGCATCCATCCATCTTCTTCTCTTCTTCATCTTCTTTTTTCTTTCTATATGTAACTCCTCACACCCCCCCACACACTCCCCCCACCTTCAATTTATACACCCTTTCCTTGGGTCCATCCCCTAGGTCAACCCACATACCTACATATCCCATGTATGGGGAGGGGTAAGGGGCTTCATGGGATAATGTAATTAGCATAATCATGTTAATCTTTATTAGCATATTCAGGGGTGTCAACTTTAATATGCACTTTGCAGATAATGAAGCAAAGGTAATTCACCAAATAAATGGGCCTTGAAACTTTACAAGATGCACCAGAGCAGAACCATCCTGCCTTCACAGCTCTCCCTCCTCCAGCCGCATCCTGTTGCTGCCCAGGCAGCCTTATCCACCCTGAACTCTACGCTATACACACAGTGACTACAGTTTCGTTACTTGCGTTTGAGACATTCCGTGGTTCAGAGGGCTTCCACTCCCCCCCATCTCTTATCTCTCTCAGGCCATGTTTCTGGGAGTTACAAGTCGTCTCTCACACACCCAGACTCTGTAGTGTGTATTATAGAATACCTTTCTTATCCCTTTACCTCTAACCTCACTGCTACATCCAGCCTCAAACCCTTTTTACTACTCAAAAAAAGCTAGGAAATTCGAAGAAGAGGAGATGATAACCATCTCAAATGTTGTTAAAAGTGAGCACTTATTAATATTTTAAGTAACTGAATATATTGCAAGTTCTGATGAATTAAAATTAGTTTTAAAGGCTCTACAGATCAAATTAATTTCTTGAGTAGAACTAGAAATGTCCTTTTCAGGATAAGAAGTCACTGAAAAATCTCCCTGATACTTTTCAATTCTCCTCAATATTTTTCTTATTCTTCTCTTTCACTAAAGGAGATCTATCTTTTATTTAAATAGCACTAGATACATTTCACATAGAAAACTAACTTCAAACGTATGGAGCTTTCTTCTTACCATCAATTATTAGAGCCCTCTAGGTGTTTAGTCTTCTACAAAATTACAGAGAACTTCTTCAGTTTTTGATGGATTCAGGAGGGGTTATATAGCCAAGTTCACCTTCAACCTCAAAAGACCTATCTGCTCATGGCAAGCTGATTTATTTTTAACTCTTCTCCTCCTCTGAAGCCTATAATTTCTATATATTTGTGTATAAACTAGGAATTTATTCAAGATTCTGTAAAGATCTTAACAAGGAGCATAACTATTCTCCTGAAATTATGTCACAATGTAAAGCTCTTGCAAATGGCAAATAAAAGGATTTTCATAACAATCATTAAAAGAAAGAGGCTGTAGGATATGCTTTCCCTGTTACAACCAGGCTTCAGAAACAGCTGGTGCTTGCTGCTCACCAAAGGACAGTCTGGCCAAATACTGGGGGGATAAATACAGGTGGTTTCTGAGAGATGAGGACTCGTAGCACTGCTGCAGACACAACACATCTGAAAATCAATTCGGACTTGTATTCTCTTTTATTCTGTTTCTTTCTGAGATTTATTTTGGCTGAATGGCTGCCAGTGCTCTCTTTATTACTGTCTCTCGGAGCCTAGAGCCACTTTAGCCAACCAGCCCTGTCTAACTCTGTCTTCAGTTTGTTCTGAAGTTGTTTTGAATGAAGGAGGAACCAGTGATTGTAGAAAAAGCCTCTTTTTCTCCAAGCCATTGTTGGGCATTAAGTTTTCTAACACTGGAAATAGATCAGAAAAGAGGAGGGGAAAGCCCCTGAAAGTCCTTCTCTAGGACTGCTCTGCTTCCACCCTCAGGACAGGCTATCTGTGAAGATCAGATCATATCTGAGATCAGCAACGTCTCAAGATGCACCAACAGAATCCGCAGAGCCCTGGCAGAAGCATGCTAATGTCTTTGGGGTAGTTACTTTATGTTCATTTAAAATGCAATTAAACAGAACAAATACAGTGAGGAAATGGACAAGATTTTACATTTGCATATAAAAATTAGGGGGAAGATCTTTTCATCACATTATAAATTTTATATAAACATTCTGTAAGGGAAATAATATGTGGTGATAATATAGACTAATATAATGAAATAACTGGAATGATGGTCTTGTTATCTATGGGGTCAAAAATTGTTCCCAGAGAAGAATTAATAATTTATGGAAGTGTTTATCCCTGTAATTAAATACTGGAATTGGGAGCCACATACTACCTAGTTGGTTTAAATCTGCAAAAATTAATCCTAAACTCTAGAAACAGAAACTTGCATGAAAAAAAAAAAGTACTGTTAGAAGCTTATTGTATTTTCTGTATTTAGAAAAGGTTCTTTTGTGCTGATTTAGAGTTGGATGCGTCTTATTTTCAAACAAAACTCTGGATGCAGGCAAAGGAAACTATGGGATTTGTCATGGAAAGGGAATTGGAAACAAGGAACAATTCTATGCTTTTGTGCTTCTAGTGAAGTTGTACTTAATGATAATAACATATTTCTTAACAAGTTTAAGGTCTATAGTGCTAGGCAGTATCAGCTGGAGCACATCTACCCAGCCAAAGATACACATGACAAAGCTCCTGGTTAGGTGTTCTCTGAGCTTGAATGAGACATTTTCTATGTAAGGTCACAGAACTAAAATTGTAATAAAGCAGTAATATTGAAGAGTACTTTTCCAGGAGCATCTTCTGAGCCACTATCCCTTATATAGCTCTTTAAATATGACAGGAGTTTAATTCTAATCCAAAGTAAAGGCATGAATTCCCATTTCAATGACTTTACTGGATGAATGCAAAAGCAAAGGCTTAGCTTTTGGCAGGCTACCTCCTATATTTTTTCTGCCTAACATTAATGAGTTTGATATTAGCATAATATAACCACTGCATTTCATTTATAACTTGAATAATTAAAAAAAAAAAAAAAAAAAAAAAAAGCTGGAGGCAGAGGCAGAATAGGAGAAGGGGAAAATGGCTTGAAATACAATCTGCCCTGGCTTCAACTCTTTGGTACTAATCTTTCTTGGCAAGCTGAATACACTGAACTTGTTTGTGCTGCTGAATGTGTAGCACAGAGCACAGGTAAGTGGGCAAAAAACATGAATTCCCACTTGCCCTTGAACAACTGGCCAAGCAGATCAGCCCTACAACTCCTTATGCCACATAAATCTACACAAAGGTAGGCACAAGGGAGGGCAACTTCTTTAAATAACTGAGGAATATTAATAGCAAGAGGGCTTGAAAACAATGTGTGCCTACGGGACCAATGAAGAAATGCTAAAGGACTGAATCCCTCATATTGCCTCTCGGTTTAGAAGACCATGGGGTTGAATATAATACTGTGGGAGCCAGTTACTCAGATAATATCTGCGTAGATCACCAATATGTTCAGGTCCTCAACGAGCTTGGTAGTAAGTCACGTCCTTCCTCATTACCACCACAGAAACACACAATTACAAGTGCCACAACTGGGCACTATTAAAAAAAATTTCTTTTTGTCCAATGAGCACTGACTAAGATACAGCTACGGGGTCATCATACAAAAGCAATCCATTATTTTGATTAGTGTAACACTTACAGGCCAGCTTGCACATTAACTATTTTAATTGTCAACTACAACAGCACTGTGGTGTAACATTAAAGGTGCTCTAAACTTTGCTGTTTGCTGATGGTGCACAACAGTTCTGCAGACCATAACACTTTCACAAATGCTCTGAGGCAGGCAAGATTTTTTTTTTTTCCTGTGTAGTTTGAATTAACATGAGTTTGTCTGAAATAAGTCCAGATGGCTGGATTGTCACTAGTTACCCACACATACTGTTCTCTTGTAGAAAGCATGAAAATTTAAGTTCTGAAAAGTAAGGATGATGTTGTGTTTGGGGTTTTTGTTGTTTTATTTTTAAATCTGATTCCATCAACTCCTTGATGAAACATTTTCTTTAATTTGAATGAAATTCCAGGGAAGCTGTTCTAGCTTTATTTAGTAATTGACCAGTCCTCTTTTCCATAACAGTCATGTGTTTGTTGTCACTCTCCTCAGCTGCCTTTGGATGTTTTCCTGCATAAGTTTTATACTTTGATATTCCCTTAACCCTTAAAAGTTAGAGTGAATTCGCTGAGGAGCCTCTTGCTTGTTTTTCTGCCCTCAGGCAATAATCTGCCTCTGACTCCTGTATCTTCCTACATCACCACCTGGGACAACATGAAGTGGCCTTGTTTCCTTAAAGCATGGAGTAAATCTTAATGATGGATTTTTCTCTATGAGTCCCACCAGTGTTCTCTGAGATAGCCCTCCTCCATCAGGTCTCTTTCATCCTCTTTTCTCTTTTGCAAGCCTATAGTCAGATTTGTTTGTTTGTTTGTTTTAAACATCATTATGAAGTGTCGTGGTTTGAACTTGGCCAGTAGCAAATCACCACGTGGCCAGTCATTTACTTCCTGCCCCCCACAGTGAAATATGGAAGGGGAAAAAAAAAATCATAGATTGAATTAAAAAAATAATTTGATAATAGTAACAAAACAACAGTAACAATAGTAAGTCCAAACAGGTAATATACAGTAGTTGCTCACTGACCAGCAAGCAGCCCTCCCCCAGAAGCAATCCCTACCAGACCAGAAATCCCACTGCTGACCAACTGGGAAACCAAAACAAAAATGGAAACTGGGAGAGCACTTTATATACTGAGCATGATGTCACATGCTATGGAACACTCCAATGATCGATCTGGCCCAGCCCTCTATCTGTGCTCACTCTCAGCCCAAGGAAACTCTAACTCTAATCCAACTGAAACCAGGACACGAGGTCAAACAGGCCAATCAGTGTCTGCTGGCACTGCTAGCTGCTCCTACAGTCAAATCTAGCCTTCTGCCACCACGTAACCTATCAACTGGTTTTTTGTTGATGATAGAATAAATTCTGAAATCAAATACTGTAGTCTTTTAGTCTTGATGAGATTACAGAAGAGATTTTTCAAAGCATAAACAAGGTTTATATGCCCAAGTCCCACCGGCTTTCAGTGGGAATAGTTGGTGCCAGAAGTGGTTTGTGACCTTGAGAATCTTTTCTTATTTCTTAAACAAAGATGGTACAAATTAAAGATTCTTTCATTTTAGAGGAATTTATAGAGATCATAAAATAAGGCTTAGATAGGTAAACAATTTAAATCCAGTATGTTTTGTAGTGGAACTGTGCCCCTGAGTGCACTGTATGCTAAGACCCAGAGCATACTTAATGCAACAGTAGTCGAGTCCTCTGCTGATTTACTGCCAGATGTGCCAGACCCATGAGGATCTCCTAATGTGAGGAGAGGGTCTAAATGAGAAGCTTGCTGGGGTGGGACAGAGGAACTGGTGAGGGACCAGGTGGTGGCAGGTGTCCAGTGTGAGGAAATGGAATATTCATGGAGAAACCAGATGGAGTGAGAATCTCTATTCCTATCTTGCTTCTCTCTTAATTTGGGGAGGTCTCTCTCTGCATTACCGCATGACTCAAAGTTTGGCAGTTGTGATGACTACCGTGTGAGGAGATTGCTAAAAATATCAAGCTTCCAGCAGATGAAAAAGCAATAGGATATGAGCTACCTAATCAGCTTTCTACACCTCTCACCTCCACCGATCGAAGTACTTAACTGTATACTATTCATTAAGTAAAATCCCACTGCTGAATTCTGTTTACCAGGTAAAGAGACTTTTTTTTTGTCACTGTTCCAATTAATCGGTGTTTTCTGTGCGCATGGAAAGAATCACTAAGCTCTGATTCATCATAGTGAGTCCCCTGCTGCTACAGATAATAGGAGAGTGGGGGTGGCCATGTCTGACTAATATGCCTTTAAATTCCGTTTGGGTTATAAGCTCTTGAGGCATAATGATTTCTTAGGTATTCTGTCATGTGTCACAATGTCATATCACATAAAGTAAATATGACTCATGTAATCCAGTTTGATACATTCCCATTAGAATATGCTGAAGGAGATTTTTTGTGCGGTGAAATACCCCATGTGAAGTGTTTTTTCCCCTGCATTTTAGTGTTTCTGGTGGGAATGTTTGCAGGAGTGCAACGAATCCTTCCCATTTAGCCTCAGACAGAAGAATCTCAAGAGCCTCTTCAGAGTCCCTTGACATGACTGAGTATGGCATGGTTAAAATGTCTACTGAAAGCAGTGTGAAAGTGGCAAGTTTTGACCCTGAGGAAGACAAAAATATGGCTGTTTTAAAAGAAAGAGCCTCTTAAATCCCTCTGGTAAACAGCAGGAGTTGCAGTCTGTCAGTGTCTCGAAGTCTGAAATCTGCTGAACCATTTGGCACTCCCTGAGTTGGAAATATTTTTTCTTCATATGATAATAGGAAAAGGGGAGATTTTGGGGGCTTCTTGGTTTTTGATTTATCTTGTCTGGTTTTGTTTTGTGTTTAACATCAAGGAAGCACCTCACAGTAGTACGAAACTGTCACATATAGACTTTTTTTCACTTTTGATTGACAGATAAACACAGCAGTGATTTAGTGTTCTAGGTAACAGGAGGTAAATGGGAAAATGAGGTGGCATTTCAGCACCCAGGCCACTGCTATCTCTTACAAGTAGTAGCTAAAATAAATTAACTTTATATATCTATATATTTTTTTTTTTTTTTTTTTATTTTATTTTATTTTTAAAGGCAGCTCTTGCATAAGCTCCTGGAACAATAGATTGCTATTTCCTCACCCGTTTTGGTGGGGGTGGAGTTGCTGAGATAGAGCCAATTGCCCTGGCTGCAGGGCAGCATGGCATTGCAGAAATAGCAGAGCACAGGCTGTGCTTTCCAAGGAGAGCTTTTGGATTGTTTGGAGTCCACCAGGAAGTCAACTCTGCCCTGGTTTCCGATGTGATTCAATAGGCTATTTTCCAGAGATGTCTGGAGCCAGAATAAAACCCATCTGATAGGGCTGTCAAGAATATTCCCATGATTATAAAACCACAGAGGGACAACTTGTTTTGGGAGGTGCACTGACAACTAATGACAAAACAGTGTATGTATTATCAAGCAGATATTGTGTTCTTGAATAAAGGACTGATAATGCTTGGGCACACAGGGCTGTTGTCGGCTCAAGCTATAAACAGACTGCTCCTACTAACTTCAAATAGCTGCATGTAACTCAGAGAAGAAACTCAGAAGTTGTTCCTCGGAGGTGTACTTTATTTATTATTAATTCTCTCTGGGCCCTCCACATTTCAAAACTCACTTCTACAATGCTTTCACTTCTTTGAACTGGGCTGTAGCCTCATGCATCTCCAAGAAGGGGTTTAGTGTGAAAGGGCTTTGGCTTTTGAACTGTTATCTGATTCTAGTTACAGAAGCGAGGATGGTACTTGTCCTTCTGGCACCAGGCTTTCCCTTCCCACATACTTCCCCCATAACGGCACGAGAAGCTAGTGAGGCACCAGTGCTCTCTACTCTGCCCCTTCTCACAAATGCAGGGTGGTCACAGCCTCACTTGTCCTGCCCTGGAAATTCATTCTGACCTCTGAATTTCTGGGATACTTGTGACTGAGCTTCTCTTTTTTTCCCCAGTGTTTATTTCTTTGGTCTATAGTGCTTCCTGCCAGCTACGTGTTATTCCAGCCAAAAAGGCCTTTCAGATATGAGTACCTAGTCCTTGCCTGGAGTGAACTTTTTCTACAGTCATTGTCATGGAGGCATCTGGATGTAAATAGATTCATCTGACTCATGTGGTGGTCTCAGTCCCTTTTGCTTTGTTCACCTACATAGCTCCACTAACTCCTACTTACTAAATACTCCTCCTTTGGACTGAGGCTAATGGAATCAGTCCAAGCATGTAACGCATTTTCCTTGTGGAGGTATTAATGCATCCTGAAATCCTATCCCTTCCCTCTTTGGGCACAAAAAAACAACTGCAGAAATCTTTTGGTTCTTGTGTACATGATGGTTGAGAGAGGGACAAGGATAAGGGAACACTGTAACATTTCATCCTGGGAATAGTATTCCATGGTATTTTGCAATGATGCTGAAAGAAGAAGGATATTCAGTTCATCTGATTATTTTGGAGCCAGACTTCCTTGCAGTGGGAAGGACCAGGATTACTTAGGTAGCTGGAATATGAATTAGTGTCCATGAAATAACTTGTGAAACTATTGGCAACAAATGAGACTATTCTAAATTTAAAGTCTTGTCAAGGACATATGCACACTCTGACACTGAATAGTGGTTATGGAAAGAAAATAAGGATCTGGGGCACTGATCCTTATCTTATGAGGAACACTGGACAAAGAAAAAATCCTGCACCATCTAAAGCAAATGGTGTGATTCTGATAGACTCACTGGAGATGATCTTGCACTCACTGTTTAACATTTGCTCATCTTCTATCCTTTTTACCAAATCACTTTGCAGCAAAATGTTAGACTGCTTCACACTGTCGGTTTTTAATTGGGAAAATCTGATCAGCACTAGTATTAGTTCCAAGAACTGTTGATAGGAGTACAAAAAGTTGACTGTTGCTTCTGCCAAGTACTCTTTACAGGGGGAGAGGGAACCTGCTTCTGCAGTGCAAATCAGAGCAGTTCTCCTGAAGTGAATTTACTGTCTGATGCAAAGATGATCAGCAGCAGAGAAAGAGTGGCTTTTGAAAAGACTGCTGGTCTATGGGCAACACAAAGAAAGCTGCACATTATGGTACTCCTAAAGAAAAAGAGGCGAGAGATTCAGTGGTTGCTTTATGGAGCTCACTGCTGGACTGCTAAAGTAGGAAACATAAGCAAGCTATCATGTCACTCTTGCAGAGTGGCAAAAAGATGCTTCTTTTCCTGTGTAGAGAAGCCAAGATGCTGCAGTACTTTTTCTAATCCATGAAAGTCATATATGGTATTTGTGAGCTTCAGCCTAGAAAAAGTAAAACTACAAAAATGCAGTGTGCAGCAGTGTGTGTGCGTTTGTTTGGATTACAGAAGAATTTTAGATGCGTATTTTCTGCTAGCATGCAACCTTGCTGCTGTGCAGCTTGACTGACTTCAGAGTATTTAAAGGGGAAAAATAAAAAGGTTGCTTAAGGTTTTAAAGATTAATAAGCATGGCAAAATCTTCCATAGCTAGGAAACAGTTTCAGGCCTTGGTGCTCACATGTCTTTTCTGATTATTTTCTGTAATCTTACTTCAGTGCAGATGGGTGTGGGGTGGAACAACAGTGTATGATGTCAGGACAGAGATTAGCCATAGAAATTAGTCAAATTTTCAGTGTTTTCACAAAGTAACCATTTCCATGCTCCAACAGAAGAGTACTTTGCTGTTATTTCCATGGCACAATGATGAGCAATCCCAACTGCGTTGTTTTGAGTGATGGAGATACATAGTGGTATTTCTCTACTAGAGTCTGTATTTTTTTCAGGAGGTTTCAGGATAAGCAATGTGTTCCAAGTAATATATCTCACTAAAGCATTTGGATCTCGTGTTATGTGAGAACAAAAAGGACTCTTTTTTTCCCTTTATCAGTTGTATGTCTGGGCTTGCATAGACACAAAAACTCACAAACCCACTTTTGTCTCTTACACTTGCTGACCCATCATGCAGTCTATAATTAAAATCCTTCATTCCCAAATTACTGGATGCCACTTCAAGAGACTTCAGCATCTCTCTGTTTTCATTTAGAAGTGCAGTAATACCTTAGAACACTCAAAACCAAACAAGTTGGCTTTTATGATTTTCTGCTTTAAATGAGGGAACTCTTTGCCAAAATTTGGATGTACTTTTGATATTTTTTACATGAAAATACAAAATTTGTAAAATGGAAAAAATATTTTAAACATTGCCTCAAACCATCCCTCATGTCATGTCTTTCAGAGTTTTGTGTTTAAGAGGTTTGCTTTTATTAAACAAAAAACCACATTGAAAAGGCTTAATATTAGTACTCAGTTTGTGTCTCTGAATACTAAAATTAATTCTGTTCAGGGTTTAAGAAGTATCCACCTACAAAGATATCAGTCTGTTTGAACTCAATTTAATCTACAGTAAGTGTACATGGCTTAATGCATATTGAAAGAACTGGCTATGCTTCTCCATATCTAAAATGGTATAATATATGAAGGCTTGGTAGCTTTTATGTTGGCCAATATTTTGAAATATTCACTTGCCAATCAAAAATATCACAGAAATCATGTCCTAAAGAGATCTAAGTCTTTGTGGTCAGTTGAACTCAAGATACTGAATGAGAGGCATAATTTCTGGATCTGGCCAGTTACATATTCAATTTGGAAATACCTACACTAAAGTACTGTTAAAAAGAGATGAGCAAAAATACGGCTTGAAGGTTAAATGAAAAGCAATGGTGTTAATTTCTCTCAGACTGTCCTTAAAGGTCTGTGAGAAGGATATATAAATTCTCCTAACAGAGAGTGATTGCACAGGGAGATGAGAACGAAATTCAAGATGATATGGAAGGGTGAATGAGCTAAACATGATCCAACAGAAAGCCACACAATGAATTTAAGTGCACTTAGGCTTTTCCAGGACACACATTTTTAGAACTCCTGTGGATTGATAGTTTTCTACATTGATGCAAATTGGGTCTGTTCTACCAAAATAATACACCTTAGGTAATTTTTTTTTTTTTTTTTTTTTCACTGTGGTGATTAAACCAAATCCTGACATTATCCCATCCAGTGTAGTTCTGCATGGATTGACAGAACAAATGCATTTGGGCCTTTGTATCTGAGCATATATTTATGATTGAATTCTTTAGGTTGGGCAACATATGTGGCATAGCCACTGGAAAGCCCATGCAGGAGAGAAAAAAGAGCCCTGATCTCATGAGGAAGATGAGGATGAAAGTAACAGTTCCTGCAGGAGGTGTGCAAACAAATCTGTGGGAACAGCACCCAGGAGGAGGTGAGGTAGGGAGCAGGGCAACAGGCAGGCAGGATGTTCTGCAGTCATGCCGTATTCCCTGAGGGTCCCGTGGAGGTGCAAGGGGATTCTATAGCAGCCTGAAAAACTTTTGCAACCTCTTCTGCCAGCTATCTAATAGAAGAATGTTTTATGCAAGGATTTTTACCAGCTCCTTTCATGCAACTTACATACCTATTAGATTCAAGTTTCACTTGCATCCATACCGTATCCAGATGGCATGGGTAGACTATCCAAGCCTACATCCTGTTCTGCACATTAATTAAGATCCATAGCAGCATAGCTGAGCATGCTGGTTGCCTGGCTCCTAGTTCCTATGACTTTCTCAGCATCACTATCTAGCCATAAAGAGGAACAGCTCTATTAAAAGGTACCTTTCCCTAATTGAGGGTGAAGTGTCCCAGCCACAAAGGAGGGATGCTACTGTGCAGAGGCTCTGTCTCCAGAGCTAGATTATTCAGTAGAGCATTGGTCCCTAGATTTTTTTTTTTAAACTTTTAAATCCTGTATTCATTCAAGAAGCTCAAAGTATTAGGAAAATGCTTCATGTTTCAGTAAATGTACAAGAGGTTCAGGGAACTGGCTACCACATTAAACAGTTACCCTGTGGCCTGCACTGAAAATGAAGAAGAATAACAGTGGTTATTGAAACTTGTTCTACTTTGTCACAGAGCTACTGGAGCTGCCTGAGCAGCATTGCTTGCTTTTTGGAAACCCTAGAGGAGAATATGACCTAGGAACAATCATACCTCTGTAGTCCAATTGTTCCCATGCTTGTGGAAAAAAAAAAAAAAGAAAGAAAAGAAAAAAAAAAAAGTAAAAGGAAAAAGTGATCAGGGTAGCAATATTGTACAATGTAGTCATGTTTTCCAGTTACTCAGAAAGTCTATATACTGTTACATTGATTTCAAACACAATAAAAGGCCAGTTATTAATCCTGCAATTACCCAGCCTTATCACTGCTATCCACACTGCCTGACTCTGGCTGGACTTCTAGATGATATTGTTTTCATTACGGTGACCAAAGCAAAATTTAATTAGAGACCCATCTCTCAAATGGACAAGGGAAAAATATAAGGATTAGGAAATTAATCCTAATACTTAATTACATTAAGATATTTTGCCATTCTGGATGGGGGATTTTTGATACTCTGGGCAACTCTTTTCTATCAATTCATTCTTTAGTGGTTGCAAAGCATGATTATGGAGATGGGGGAAATGCTGTTCATGCCATTAAAAAGCATATCCTTCCTGTCAGCTCTGAGCATAGAACAGGAATATGTAATCAAAAGGGTTTGCTCTGGATCATATCAGTTCCTGACCGCAAACTCTAAATCCATATTATAGGAGCAAGGCAAAATGATCTACAAGTAACAGAAATGGAAAAAATGAATTGATAGGGAGATCAGACTGTGACTAAATGGAAGCAGGGAGGCTGAAAGGCAGCATTTTAATAAGGAAGGCTTTTGTATGGTTTTCAGGTACAATTGGGCAGATTTGTAGAAAAAAAAAATTCATCCTGGAGACCATTTAAATTTCATTGATAAGAATGCACTTCATTGCTTCATTTAGAAACTTCCATTATGGCTTTTTTCTCCCCATTTGTATAAAAATAAGAACCATATGTAGGAAAAATAAAAAATAAAAAAACCACAAACAAAACAAAAAAATACAAATTGCTTGTGTGACTGCTTTGCTGTTGTTATTTAGATTTCTAGGAAACAGATGCATGTTTTTCATTTGGGGAAAGCATACATCTGTTCTGCCAAATTCTCTCCAGAAATCCTTAATTTTCCAGTAAAAGCTTATTCAATTACATTTGAAAATAAGAAACTTTCCCTCCATCATCTGTGTACACACAGACATGTGTTACAAGGAAAAATGGTCATTTTGACACAGCGAGGAATTGTTTTGTCAGCAAATTCATAAGACTTTGCAAAATGTTGTATAATAATTTATATTAGAAGAAAAGAGACGGTAGTAACAAATATAGGTCTGTAATCTGTGAAAGGAGATCTGCATAGTTGGAGCTGTTAGAGCTTATAGAGTGCCACTCTATTGAAGGGTGGCATACAATTTAACAACTAGTGAGATTGTATAGAAATTCCTGTGTAAGGTTTAATAAAGATGTAATTCCCGTCTACAAATTGCTTAAATCATTCAGTGGAATTCTATAACAGGGATATTATCCTCTCTTATATTCTATGGGATAGTTTAAATATTTTATAGGGAGGTTATCATTCTCTTTTAAATTTACGGGTCTTCTCCAGAAGGGGAAGTCACTTTATGTATTCTCAATGTTAGTCTACTTCAAAAAATTACATAGTATATTTTTCAATTGCTTCTTGTTTTGAAAAGAAACAAGTACTATAACGTAACTCATCATAACCTGTGACTCATGTTCCTATGTGCCCATTGCAGGGTTTGGTTTAAAGTATCTTTCATTAAGATGTCTTCCTTTGGCTAGGGAATTTTTATCTTCAGCTTAGAAAAAGATGAAAAAAAAAAACATAGTCAGTAGTCAAATCTTAGTGCAGAAGGAATCTGAGAGTACATCAAGAAGAGTAAACCTATTAACTTGTTCCCCTTCAGGGAGAAGATCCTACAGTAGTGATGCATTTTGGAAATAAATTTGAAGCAGGTGGACAGAGCAGCAGGAGGGCAGTATCAGGCTAATACAGCAGGAGGGCAACACCAGCCAGTTAGAAAAAAATGAATTGCATGGACTGTAGGGGACTGCATATTACAATTGCCAAGCTGAATACTTCCTACTGCATAACCTAAATAAATTAGACCTGCACAGAAATATGGGCAATGATAGCTCCCCACATGGCACAAATAGCAACGGAAATGAAAGCTGCCCATGTGTGCTCCAGTAAAGCTCTGAACGTTCAGGTGGGGTGTCACTTCAGTCCCATTTAAACCTGTCTCTGTGAGCTAGGCCTGTGGATAGATGTAAATGTCCCCGTTGGTATTTTTTAATGATATTGCTGGTATTGTCTACATAGCAGTGAATTTCTTTCACTGTGACAAATACAGCTCCCTCTACTTTTTATTCCTCTCTAAGGCCAGTACTGGTGCCATCTGATGATAGTGGTGGTGTGGGACTGGTAGGAGAGGAAAGCCCAGCAGGGACAAAGGAGCAGTGGGGAGGGAGAGACATCCCTGAGTAAACTAGAGAGTGGGAGAGCTGTGCTGAGCTCCTGCCACAGCACATCCCTCCCTTCAAGCCACCCTGCAGCCTCCCAGGTTGTGACAGTGACTCTACATTTCCCCTTGAGCTGCAGATACAAGCAGCTGCCTTGAGTTAAAAGTGAGCACGCAAGTGACAATACAGGACTGGGAACTTTTGTGCGATGCCAGCCTAACCATGAACATTTCAGAAAGGGATAGAAAGAAATGGCTTTGTTAAACCAGTCTGCTATGGACTTAAAATACCCTGGTCTTTAGGGTACTACCTAGGATGCCACCTGGAGCAGGACAGGTTCAGTCATCTTCAACCTTTATCTTGCCAGAATAGACCCCAACTCTCTTGATTTCTCATGCTAGATAGTGTGTGGCTGCTTGCATTAAAGTGCATTAGTTTGTTCATTTATCCATGCCTCTGCTGCTCTGCTTCTGGAGTCTGTGATGTTGGCTGGTGCTCCTGGGCCAGCCATTGGCAGTAACTCTGCCTGGGGGTTGCCCACCTGCTTGTCTGTCCATAGATGCCTGATATGTTGCCTGCTGCCACTCTGGCTATATCCTTTCTTTCTTCTGGGGCAGCTGGCCTGGTTGCAGGTTGATTCGTTGCCTGCAGTGCTTTTCCTCCTCTGACTGCATACCTTAGACTGCAAAATACACTGAATTTTCCATTCCATGAGGGTGCAAAGCAAAGCCCCTTGAATGCAGCAGAAATCTCCTTCTGACTTCTATGGGACATAGAATCATATCCTAAATCATGGATGCTACAGGGTTCACCATAGAATTTAGTGATTTGCTCAAAATACCACACATCTGTGAAGAGTTTCCAGCAAATTATATTCTCCTAGAAATGTCCCTGCTCTCTTATTGATGTTTCTTAACAATTTTGGTTCTAGGCCTCACGTCCTCTTCTTTTAAGTATCACTCTTGAGAATGTATCTTTAACAATTTCAGCCTGATGGATGTTCTTCCTCATAAAGTGTCTTGGTCTGCATTTCACTTTGCTGTTTTTCCAGTGCAGACGGTTTCCTGCTGCTGAAGAAAGTGCTCTTCCAAGGAAGACATACTCCTTTTAGTCTCCTGGGAATGGATCTGAAATTTTGAAAGAGCAAAATTCTTTGTTAGACCTTTTAAAAGAGTTGCTGGAGTTTCCAGCCATCACTTGGCTCCTGTTTGTTCTCCCAGTAGATTCCACAAATCAATGAGGCACTTGGCAGTTTTTTTACTCTATCCTCTTTTTTTCACTGCTTCACAGAGGAGCTTGAGATATTGGGAAAGCCTTCCCACAATTGAGTCCCCAGTGGGCAGAGGTCTCTTAACAGTAAATCTTAAATAATTACAGGATTATATTATGCAGTCTTGTACCATGTGTGCCTTTGTAGTGCCTTTCTTGTGAAATTCTTTCCACTTCAGTTAGTGGAGTGTCAACATTTGCCTTCTAACCATGGCTCTAGAAGAGGTTTAACACTAAGCTATAAAACATCATCTGAAGACTGACAGTCATTTTAGTCTAGAACCATGTTTCTAAAATGTTGGTGTAGTGAGTTTGCTTTGATTAGGTTAGAGGAGGACAGCAATAGAGAAATTGTACAGATTTAGGTATTTGTTTTCTGTTTCAATAAAGAAAAAAATATATGACCAAAGTTAATCCATCGTAACATCAGCCTTGGAATTTTTGGGATATGTTCTGTCAAGGCTAGAGGAGGGCAGAAATAGGATGACAGGATGGAGCCTCAGGACATGGGTGCTGGGGGCTATCCAGCCAAATAGGTGGGGTAAAGCAGCTTTGTGATTCTGATGCCATGCACAGACCCCAGCTCCTCCTACCCTGAAGTACCACAGTCCATGAAGAAAGCAACAACAATTGCAAAATTGAGGGTATTACATTGCACTCTCAATTGTGAGGACATTGCTTCCCAGGAGTCTTCATTTTCAGACCACCTAAGCAATCAAATAAATTGCCTGACTAGAGAAAGGCAGGTCTCATTTGCAAATAGTTGTAATGAAGTTTGACACTTTCAGTTCTTACAAGTAAAAAATATCTAATAATTGAACATAACAGAGATGATCTATGCTAAATCAATTTTATGTTCATAAAAGCCATTCATGGACACTCATCATTAACCTTCTAGCAAAAAATGGCATGGGCTTTTGGCTACTGCTCCACTATCTGCTTTATCTCTTTTGAGGTACATACGTAGCCTCATAATTTTTAAAGATTTTCAAGGGACCAGTGCTGATTATCATTGATGACATCTGGTTTCCAAAATGTGCTGAATGTGTCAATACTAATTTAATTATTATGATGGTAAAATAGATGAGGTTTGGGTTTGGGGTTGGTTTTTTTTTTCATTTGGGTGGTTGGGGGTGGTTTGCCCTGCAAGGTTTTGCTGATATGTTTACTAATTTTAAAAATGTGGTGGTGAATATAGTGTCAGATAACAGTCTCAGCTGATATCTTATTTTAAGATTGGAAGCACAGCAGAAAATGAAGCTTCCACAGTTGGGCTACTGTGAAGCTGATCTAGAGAATGAAGTATCTACAGGATAGATTTACTGTTGCTCACTGTCTAACAAATGAGCTTACACTTTTCATAATTACAGGGGGCTTTGCAGAGTGTATGACATCCTTCACAGGTTAAACACTCTGAATGTTTTACCTCAGGAGCAAAGGGTCAGCTCTGCCAGTTTTGTGAAAGACAACTGTTGAGAAAACTGTGAACACACAAGCTCTAGTTCATCCACACCAATCAAGAAAGGAATTTGGTGGTGCATATCATGAAGATGAAGGAGTTGAAACCAGGACTTACTAAGTTAAAAACAACAACAGAAACCCCAAACAGGCTAAGTTGGACCTATTCCTTTTCAAAGAGCTCTTAAAATGTAATGGGGGATTGAGGGATAGAAAACCAAAGTCCCTTTGTTCAGCCACAGGTTGACTTTATTACTTGAAAAATATACACAGTTCAATGTAATTGGAGTCATGTTAAAAATAATTGATATGTGTATGTGTCATGGTTTAACCCCGGATGTCAACTAAGTACCATGCAGCCACTTGCTCACTCCCCCCCACTGAGATGGGGGAGAGAATCAGAAGGCTAAAAGTAAGAAAACTCATGGGTTAAAATAAAAACAGGTAAAGCAAAAGCTGCACATTCAAGCAGAGTGAAACAAGGAATTCATTCCCCACTTCTCATCGGCAGGCAGGTGTTCAGCCATCTCCAGGAAAGCAGGGCTCCATCATGCGTAACAGTTACTTGGGAAGACAAAATGCCATAACTCTGAACATCCTCTGCTCCCTTCTTCCCGCAGCTTTATATGCTGAGCATGACGCCATATGGTGTGGGATATCCCTGGGGTCGGTTGGGGTCAGCTGTCCCGGCTGTGTCTTCTCCCAACTCCTTGTGCACCCCCAGCTCACTCAGCAGTGGGGTGGGGTGAGAGGCAGAAAAGACCCTGACTCTGTGTCAGCACTGCTCAGCAATAACAAAAACATCCCTGAATTATAAACACTCTTTTCAACACAAATCCAAACCACAGCCCCATACTAGCTACAATGAAGAAAATTAACTCTATCCCAGTTCAAACCAGCACTGTACATTAATATAGAAAGCAGGCTTTCTGAAACTGTTCTTTTTTAAAAACAAAACTCCTCTGAAAATATTGATTCTATACTTTAGGAAAAATATGGAAATCTAAAAAAGGTAAACAACTTCAAGGCTGTTTTTACCAGCAGGAGTAGATATTCCCCGTGTTTTCTAGATATTCCCACAATGACAAGGGAAGAAAACAGAGGTGCAGTACAATTGCTGATGAATGAGAAAGAAAATCAAAAGTAGGGCAACAAGTCTTATACACAATTGATGAAAAATCTACCTGCTTCACCTGACACTTCACTATTGACTTTATATAATGTGGAAAACAATCATAACAGAAATAGTAATACAGTATCAGTAACTGAAAGCAGCACAAATTGAGTGCAAACAACATGAAAAGAGAAAGTCACCAGTCCAGTTAGTCAATAAAGATCACAATTTTCAAGGACCGTGCTTGAATCACTGTTATTAATCAGACTCTCAATTTACAACAGATGATATTGTGCAGTTGGTGATTGATAATCCTTTCGGGCATAATGTCAGTTCTTCCTTGAACCATGAAGACACAGTTTGTGTGTGTTTGAGAACTCATAGCTTGGTGAGCTCCACAGTTCACCAGCTGCCCAAATTACTTTCCATTGAAAAAAATGCTTTTATCTGGGGGAGGGAAGGAACAAATATGTAATATTTCTCTGTTCTTTTATTTTTCTTTTTTTTTTAAAGATATGGAGATGAATTTGCAACACATTGAACATAAACGTAAAAGCTATTAGAAGCAATTGTTCTATAATAAAACATAATGTTGCTAGAGCACAAACATCTGTCACTCATGCAGACATCATCCTGTAAACCCATATAACTAACTCCATTTTCTCTCTGATTGTATCAGGGTAGCTTGCGGCATGACAGTGATTTGAGTGACAGACGTCCAACCTGGAACAGGGCTATGCATACTTATGTTTGTTTACAGGGCCTCATCACTACTGAAAGATGTAAATTTAAAAATTTGCTTCTATTGAGAAAAAGAATGATGAGGAAAAGATTGTTACCTTGGAACACAAAGTTATTGTAGGGCTCCAGCTTTCATAAAAATTTTACCAAGTTTTAAAATGAACTTTTTGGTTTTCTAATGAAAAAGATCATGAATAATTTAAACATAGACTGCATTTTCTATATTAGAACCATACTATACCAATACAGTGGGAGAGACAACACTCAAGACACAGCTTAACTTAATCCTCCTCCTCCCAGCCTTTGATTACAATCTTCAAAACAGCTATAGAACCTCTATATTAAAGGCAGATTTTCTTTATCTTTCCATTAAATTATTGTTAGATTTCTGGAATGCAACCTGAATAAGTTTAATCAATGCGATTTTAATTTTTGTATGTGTCCCCAGCACCATAAAGAAAATTGGCTATCTATTTAAAACTTCTAGATGCAGAGCACTGGAGACTTCTGTTTAAAACGTTTTTCAATTTGTTCTGTTATGCATCTATTATAACAAATCAGTTCCCAATTCTGACATGCCTGTGAAGAATCAGACAGTTTGTTTGTGGTATGGGCATGACAATCCAAATACTTACACTTTCATTTCAGTCCTATTTGACCATATCTGTAGTTTCTTTGTACTGTACCAGATGTAATGGATCACATATCCTGTATAAACAAAGCTTTCTGCCCTGAGTTCTGCAATGTAGGCAAAATATGGTCCCTCGCCCATAAAACCACGCTCTCTCTTAATGATACCAATCTGTAAGTTGGCATTTTGCATTATGTGCTTATTTGTCAAGCAGTAAGTTGATTTGTTCGAGTGAGAAAGAATAATGTGCAACCTAATAATCTTGAACTACTGTAGTGTATGACAGAAAGGTTTAGGTGCTTATTTTCCAAAGGCCACGCTCTCATTTCAAATCTGTGTTCTCTGACCTGAAATAAAAAGAAGGGGAAAGAAAGGTAATTTCTACCCGATCAGACTTTCCCTATCCTGGGCTCTCTAGTCTGTTGTCCATCAGGCAATTGGCATGGTCAGCTGACTTCTTTCAAAACTGCATCCATTTCCTCTTTCTTGCTCTTGGATTTCTGCAGAGGCAGCCTGTGAAGATCAGAGAAAAGTAGGTGAAATGTTGGTGATTATCTTGAGAAGGATCTGTGGATGGAGTTTTTTTTGCAAGGCAGGAGAGAAAGCTGTCTCAATTTAAGTTACTAGGGAAGAAGTTAACTGAATAATATTAATGTATAATTGATTTTTACTATTAATCTTAGAGATGTAGTCTTTATACAATGAGCTAAAACACTTCATCTTAAAGATCTGTCCAGCATACTGGACCAACAAATATTCATAGCTATATGTGACTATGCTTTTTTTTGTCATAACCACGGATTCTGTGATAACAGTGCTCCTTTTCACAGAAGTAAAAAGCTTGTCTTGAATAGTTTTTCTTTTTGAAGCCTGTGTTACCTTAAATCAGGTACTAAATGAGTAGTGTCTGATTTTCCCATAGTAATAATAAAGCAGCCTTCCCCAGTGGCTTCCTCCTCTCCAGATCTCACTGATTTATGGCCAGTTCTGGAGCAGAGGTTTCTGTCATGTCTATTCCTTATTTTATTTCTTTTGTATTATTGCTACTGTTGTGATAGAGCATGGAGTATCTTGTTGTGAACCCTATGGGCACTAGTTACAAAAAGAAAAGACTGTCCTTTCCTTGACAAGTTTAAAATTACTCTATCCAAAGATAGAAACTGTGTGAGAAAAACTAAAACCATTGCAAGAAATAACAGTGTAATAGTGAAATGATTATGCTTCCCATCAGAGAGGTAGTCCAAAATGTGAAAATGTCATCAAGTATCTTGGGAAAGACATTTTTTGAAATTACAGCCAGATCTACACTTCAACCAACAGAACTGGCAAAATGCAATGTACTCTGAGTCTTTTTACAGATAAAAATGCAGGTCTCTTAAATGTCTTCTAGTCTGAGGGGGAAACTATGGGACTGCAATTTTGTGATTGAATTAAACTGTTCTATTTCCTAATTTTATTATAGGCTTTGTCAAAGGAATGGCTAAATGTCTGCTTATTAGTCCTGATCTCAATCTTTATCTCAGGAGACTTTTATCATAATGAGTGTTAATTCTATGAAATTAATTGAGAGGTTGTTATTTTCATCTCTAAATGGTGTGTATTTTTGATTGACTGGTCAATGACAAGTCTCTTCTCATTTTCCACTATAATAAGGCTATGAAAAGGAAAAGAAGTGGAATAGCTGGCCAATTAAGTTATACAATAATGACAAGGTCGGGCCAAAGAGAGTACGTTGTGGTAGTTTACAAATTACTAAGACATTTGGGTTTTTCATGTTCCTGACAGAAATTGTAATGAAAATAGAAAGTGACACATGAATCCACTAATGTGACAGCACAATAAAAGGGAGGAGAAATAATTTTAAGCATACAAGTATACATCAAAATAATTTGAAGGGATCAGAGACAAACCCAGAAGAGAATTCTGACTCTTCCCAAAATCAGACAATACACCACAGAAAATACACATTTCCCATTTCCTCCTAAATCCATGTCTTCCACAGTTAGTTTCCTCTATTTCAGAAAAGTTTTTGCTTGCTTTCTCTCTTCGATCTCCCTTTGAGACATGTAAAGATGGTTCTATTCATTGAAATCTTGTGATGCTGGTGTAATGAATTTGCGTTGCTTTGCCAAGGAAAGAGCAGCTCTCATCATCAAAAATGTGTGAAGCTCTGCCAGTAAAAAGTGACATGTTTATAAATAAGGAACAATGTAGTCATATTGAACCTATGTCTGCAAACATCCTGCATATTACATCATTCTGGTTGAACTGCTTTACCCAGTAGCCTTATGGGACTCATTTGTTGAAAAAGACAGAGCAGGGATCCCATCTTAAAATTCAGCAGAAATGAAAAAGCTTGGAGGAGGAGATTTTTATCACTAGCTCTTTCCAGTGCTTCCCGTAGCTAAGATACAGTTATACCTTGTGTTAAACGACGACCACGAAGGATTTGTTGTTTTACCTCTATAAAATAAGAGAAAATATTACTTCATCTGAACATGTTATCAAATGACATATACGATCTCTTCAGACAACTGGGGTACTCTAGGTTTTCTGATACAATTAGTATTGTCCATTAATTATCTTGTACAGTACCTGCATAGAAAACTCTTGTGAATGGATGACCATGATCTAACCATAATGTATTAAGTGCATGGTCAAAGAAGGAAAAAAGTTGGCTTCATGCTGACTTTCCCCAAGATCCTTGCTTCAGATGAAGATGATCCCTAAAACACATAGGGAAGGTAAGGGATCTTTTAAAGTACACTGCATGGCAAAGATCCTTATGATCCTGCTGTGCTATACCAGCGTAGTTCACTCTGTGCCTACCCAAAGCCTTTCTTTTGGGCCCACCCTGTAATGTTCCCAATGACTGTGGGCGGCATAGCACTGTCTACTTCAAAGAAATCTCCAGCTGTCCTGTTAAAATAGCTCTTCATTCTCTTGGCACTGATGGCACAGTACAAAGGAGACAGTCAGGGTCAAACTTCAATACTGCGTTGAAGAATATTCTCACACTGATGCTCAGTTTATGCAAGTATAGCAGCCTTATCCGTGAACTTTAGATTATTTTGCAAAAAACAGAGCAAAAGAAACTTTAATTTATTAATCTTAACTCCATCTGATGCAGATAGGTGCTGCCCAAGGTCAAGTTCCCAAAGAAGGGATCTCTTATGTCAGTTCTTGCCAGAGAATCTGTATGGTCTTGCACACAGTATGGCTACTGTGCCAACCACCAGTTGTTTTCTGAATGCTCTAGACCAATATAATAATTTTCCTAGCACCATTGGTCTCTTTTGTTGCCTTATGTAAATGTGATGAATTAGCCTTGCTGCTACTGTTGGAGCATTTTAAAATAAAAGGATAAACAGCTTTCTGCAAGCTGAGTCTGTAACGCATCCCATAGAAGCTGACACATTAGGGTATCAGGTTTCAGACTGTTCATCTACCTCCTGTGCTTGTGATAGCAAATTTTGACACCTTGTCTTTCAATGTCACTCTCATCCTTTCTTGCCTTGTGGGAATGAAGAAGAAACTTACGATCCTATGTCTCTGAGCACATCACAGCAGATCTGAGTGGTTCCCTCAAGACAGCTCATGAGTTCTCTGGCAAGGGAAGAATGAATTCATGTGGACTTTTTCCTGGTTTAATATTAAAAAGGCAATACATCTATTTATGTATCATCAGCAAAATTAATGATCTTCATCCAGATTTTGTGTGTCTTTTCACTGAACAGAGTTGGTATCCCCAAATAGTATTAGATAAATGTGTTCTTTTAGGAGATGCTATTATGTCTAAAAAAAGAATATTAATGTGCTATCTTTGTCTATCATGATGAATTTGAGTACCTGATTAGGGTAAAGATCATCAAGCATCTGGAAAATTTACAGCTGCAACAAAACTAATTTTTTTCACCTAGGAAACTTCTGGGAGGCTTTAAAAAATGCATGGTAAACTCTGGCCTCTGAATCATAGAATAGTTGAAGGGGCAGGGAGATCATCTAGTACAAATACCAGCCCAAAGCTAGAGAAGGTTGCTCAGAGCATGCTCAGTTGGATTTGGAATATGTGCAAGGATGGAGACTCCTAATCCTCTCTGGGGAACCTGTTCCTACATCTGATCACCTGCACAGGAGAAAAAAAAAAAGGATTTTTTTTTTTTATGTTTGAGTAGAATTTCCAGTATGTCAATTCATGTCCATCACCTCTTGTCCTGTCATTTGGCACTGCTCAGAAGAGTCTGGCTACAACTTCTTTGCCCCCTCCCATCAGGTATTTATAAATATTGGTTAGATCCCCCTGAGCCATCTCTTCTCCAGGGTGAGCAGTCCCAGCTCTCAGTGTCTCTTCATATATCAGATGTCCCAGTGCATCAATCATTTTCATGGCTCTTCACTGATATTTATTAATATTAGGAATCTATATGTTACCAAAATAGAGACCAGTCAAGATCACATCCCAGGCAAGTTTCTTTCTCTGGAGAGAGGGGGACATCCTTGGAGATGTTTAGATTACAGAGGATGGAATTTCTACATTGGAATGGGGAAGGTTTTTCTCATGACAATTTCCATGTAGATGATGTTTTCAGAAAACCATGATCTATATCTGATAAATGAATTCATCCATGCTTCAAGAGGAACAGGTTAGGTAATATTTTTACCAATACCTTATTTGATTGTATTTTACAAGTAAGAAAACACTTTTCCATCCAAACAGTAGAAGAATAAGAGATGGATTGAGAAGTCAGCTTGCAGGGGTAAAATACTCTTCAGCTGACAAAAGAGCTGGTTTGCAATGTTCCTATCTAAGTCATATACTGATGGCAATAATGATCTGTCACAACATATATCTTCAGAGTAATTTCCCTCATACTCATCCAGATGTCAGGAACCTAACAGAAATAGAAGATATCAGTAGAACAGAGATGGCAGAATCATTTACATGACCCAAGCTTTCTGACCGTTAGCCTTCCTGCTGAACACTGTCCTCTTGTAGGCATTCTTTGAATTATTTTTCATAAATAATGTTAGATGCTTACTGAATACTCAATTGTGCTTTTGCAGCTACTGGACTACAGTAAAGAATGTTCTTACTCCCAGGCAAGGCTGATAAAGAATGTAAAAAGGCAGCACATCTCAATTCTCTGTCACTACTGCCTTCTTGAGCATGAGCTGACACACACTGTGGATTTTGAAGATACAATGACTGAATCTGTGCAGAGTGGAGGGAAAAGACATTGTAGTTCTATAACCTAACGTCCTTAGCAGTGACTAATATAGGACATTAAAATTCACCATGAATGAGAACTCATGGTTAAATGTGTTAAAGTTGTTTTCTCTCTAAAATGTGTTTTAGAGGATTTTGTTGATAAATAATAACAGAATATGGCATAAAACAATGTCGCAGGCCAGTGTCACTGCGCAGTGTGAAGTATAATTGATGCACTGTGACAGAGAAAGCAAAAAGTATGCCCAAGGATAAATTTATCACTAACTTGACTAACAGGACAGCAAAAGCCATGGAAATACCTCGAAACACTGCTTACGATAGATATTTTATTTATATTTGAATATGCTGCCACTTCTGTACTCTCACTAAGCCTAACACACACAATATTTGCAAAAACATCTGTTTCTCCCATCCTCCAGATCAGTATTCGTCCTTGCTATTTTCTTGTCCCCCAAACAATCAGCAATTTTAATTATTTCCATTATCTTGTACTCAGCTAAGAATTTAGTTTCAGAAGATCAGACTGAATCCAGTTTGCTTTCATTATTTTCTTTTTGTTCCAGTTATTGCAAATTGTTCTCTTTGGTTGTTATTAAGTTCTTTGAATTCTATGAATTCTTTCTTGGAATACCCAGCAATGCACATATTTAAACTAAGTCTGTTTTCACTAGTTATTCTATGCATTTAGTTTTCACTGCAAAAAAACACAGCCCAAATGACAACATGGTTTAATTCTTCTATTCTGGAAACTAATACCCAGTAGCTGTTTTCCTTAAACATCACTGGTGGGGAGGGAGTTGCCTACCTTCCTCATGCAACTGTTCCACCATCTTTTTTTATAACTCCTCTGCTACAAAATGATTTCTCAATATTAGAGATGATGCCTTCTTTTTTAACTTCCTCATGCACAGTTTATATTTGCATTACCTACCTCTTGCTTAAAATGTGGCATGAGCCCAAAGAAATTTATCTGGCTCTGTTAGCAGGGAAAAGCAGATGTGGGTCTCAGCCGTAATCCTGCTCCAAAAAGCAACAGGAGACCCCCCAAGCAAATCAGTGATCCCTCTGAGCCCACCACATGGCATGCCCAACAGTGTACAAACAGCCATGGATCTTCTACTTTTCCCCAGGTCTGTGAGATATATAAACCTTTGTGGCTGCCTGTGGCTGTCCTCTACTTTACGTGACTGTTTTCTGAGTGCTGGGAGCTAAATTGCTGTGTCTGTCTATACAGACTGTTCCATCTGCTTTTGAACTACAGTGGGCCCCCATGCACCTGCTGCTTACCTGCAAAAGTCTCCGCCTCAGCAAAATTTGATTTCTAGAGTTTGAATTCTCACCTTCCTGAACTAGTGCAAGCAAGGGTCCTGGCAGTCCCCCTGCATTGTAAAATGTATCCGTAACTCACAGCCTAAGCAGGAATCCCTCCAGAGCAGGCTGCATTCACACAAGAGTTGGTTCCTCATATCAAACATCTATAAACAAATTACTCCACTAACTATTGCAGCTCCCTTGCCAATCTTATAAAAGATCAAAATTCCCATCTTAGCTGCCAGGGTTTTTTCTTGGCATAAATGATTTGCTTCAGTCTGTTTATCACAAGGTTTACATCTACTATTTAAACAGAATTTAAACTATGCAGGTTATGTGCTTATAAAATGCATTTTGCAAAGATGGATCCAGGAAGGCCTTAGTCATGTCCTCATTTGAGTGCGTGTTGGGGTTTTTGGTAGCAGGGGAGGGGGCTACAGCAGTGAGCCTCTGTTAGAAGCTTCTCAAAGTTCCCCCAGATCCATGTCAGACCTGCTTTTGCATCAAGGCTGGGCCAATTAGCTGTGCCTCTATGAGAACATATTTAAGGAGGGGAACCCAGGAAGAAGAGTTGGAATTGTGAGAAGTTGTGAGGACACTGAGGTCAGTGGAAGAACAGAGGAGGAGGAAGGTGGGGAGGTATGCCAGAGCAAAGACTCTCCTGTATCACGTGTGAGACAGCACATGGTAAATACTGGGTCATTGCTTATTCTCATTCTCCAGACACTGAAACTATCCATGAGGTGCAGCACCCACTCTAATAGCTGTCATGGGTTTCTGGCATCCCATAATAATAGTAATTTAATATCTGCAACATGAAATAAGAGGAAAAGATGTACTTTATGTACATGTAGTCAAAAACTCCTCAGAAATAATTGGTTTAAGTGATTAAAGACATTGAAAGACTGCAATTGCAATGTATAGCTTTATCTTGCTTTGAAGCAGAGACAGTACCGACTGGCTGGGGTTAGCACAGCACAAGTCATCTCAGGTAGATAAATAATGAATGTCACCATTAAAAAATTATCTTCTGTGTGACAGTCAACAAAGTATGAATGGAAATTCAGTGTAATAAAAATGGAAGAGAGCAGATTAAAGAGCAGAGGGGCATTTCCGTGCAGATACTGCTAATGTTTTGATGTGAGGTAATTTCAAGCAACAAGTACTGGGTGTGCCAGTAATGATTCATTTCGGTCCTTTTCCTATCACACTACAAAATTAGGTCATTGGAAGCAAGTAAGGGACAAATGACAAAACTTTCCTGCAAATACCAGTGAATCTTCATTATACTTTCCGCTCGAGGCACATTCAAACTTGTGGATGAGCTGAGTCCTTGAAGGCAGATTGGCTGCCACAGACATGCACGGAACTGCCCACTTGCTGCTGTGAGGTGTACAGGGGAAAGCAGCAAATTCCACAGATCAGCATTTTGTCAATACATATGTAAATATATACATTTTTTATAACTGTTTGAGATCTCTTAGCATTGCTTTGATATTCAGTAATTAATGTTAAGAAGAATCTCTAAAGTTTGGAAACTGTTAATTTTCAAATATAATACTTTGCCTGTTCAAAAACACATCTTTTCTGATGCTGTTCTTCCTCTTTGAAGGCCTGCTGTTACTGTTTCATTATCTTTTTAATCATCTGCATCTATTGGCTTAAAAGCTGAGCTTGTAAAAGCTGAGCTTGTAAATCACTGGTCTTTAAGTGTACAATATCTAACATCAAAATTCATATTAATTGCAACAGTAACATAACAAGAACTGTCAAATTTGCATTAATCAGATCAGGTCAGTACTGTAGAGCTGTAAGAAAACTCACAAAATTGTATCCCTTCTCAGAGGAATTACTACTTCGTCGGCAGCAGCTTGCACACAAGAAAAAACAATCCATAAACGTTTGTTTTAGACAGGCATGACATCGCACTGCAGTGAAGTTCGCTGCTAAAGAGAAGTAGATGGGTCAGTGTTGTTGGAAGTGCCAGGCATGAACCTTAACCTGTGAATTTCCTAAGTGAGTCAAAACAGCTTGTGATGGGCTCATTTACAAATGTGAGTTTCTGACAAGACATTCAATTTATGTCCCATAAACTGCGCCACTTTGCAAGAAGAGAAATAGATGAGAAAGGGCAGAAGTGAGTGTTTAAGTTTCCATGTCTCTTTAAAGGGGAGGAAAGGGCAATTTAACTTTGAGAGTGTGCTAAGAGGGTTAATTCAGGAGAAGTTCTGCAATTTATTCTCGTTCTCCATAATGTTGGACCTTAGGGCTTAGTGTAATGGAATGTGATTTAGAGTTCTGAATGTGCTAATTTTGTAATTCAGGTGTCCTGTGGAGAGGCTGTGTTCATGCCAGCTGTCTGGGGAATTAAATGCAGCTGATTTGTGTTGGGGAAAATGTGTGGTTTGCTTCAGGCCAAAATTGTTGTAAAATTTAAACCAATGTATTTTTCTCTCTCCTTAATTTAAAGTATGGGATACAGGTGGGCCTGAGGGGAATTACCAAGGGCTCCCACATACTTCCTGGTGTTTAGTGTAGAAAATCCCATATTGTTAAATTATTGCACTTGATAACTAGCGTAAACTGATTTTATTTATAATGCTGCTTTTCTATTTTACATTGCTTTTACCTCGTTTTGAGTGTTCTATCTTCATCAAATGCTAATTACAGTAGGATTTTACGTTTCATGATCTCTGTGAGCATGAGATGTTCATCTAATGGCCAATTTCTTCAGAACAAACTCTTGTGTTAAGTATCAATTTGATTTTCTTCCATGAGAGAGATCTGGGGGAGGAAAATGGTTTCCATAATATTCTTGAATCAAACTGAGGATTTGTCGATATTGCTGTGAAACTGTGGGCTAACAGTGCCTGCCTACCATAAGGGGTATGGTCGAGTGTTAGCTCGACAAAGCAAGCCAAGTTTGCCAGGTGAATAACACAGCCCTGAATTATTTATTTATTTTTAAATGTATCCTCAGGATATTACGAAATGTGGTTCTGAGGAAATAAAGGACCATGTTTTCAGTTTATGTAAATCAGAGTTGCTCCATTTGCTTCAGTTAAACTGTGCTGATTTATGCCAGTTAACGGGGTGGACCACTGTTCCTTAGGCTATAAAAATGCTTGTTGCTTTACAAATGACTCTGCATCTAAATGGCATTATCATACCATAACACCTGACCTGAGAGGTGAAATTGGTTACTTTTATTGAAATCAAAACAATAATATTTCTATCTTTACTGGTTTCCTTCAGCTGCCTTGGGAAAGCATTTTAAGAAAGCAGGAAGGTGAAGTTGTCTTTTTATGCATTCTTGCAAGAGTACTGCCTTTTTGTAATATAGCAAAGACCTATTCAGTAGAAATTATGGTGAATAGCAAATGAAAGGTGCTTGATTTGTTTTTTTCCTCCACTTCCATCTTAGTCCATTTATCATGTCTTTTTGGAGGTAAGTGTAGGTAAATTACTTGAGGTCTCTTAATATTAAAAAACAAAATGCTGGGAGGACAGAAAACTCAGATGTTAACAGCAAAGCACAATGAATGAAACGATTTACCCAAACCAGTTTATGGAAGTATGCCAATTCACTCAACACATGATACCTATGCCTATCTGACACAACATTTTCTGATCCATGTGCTTTTGGGTAGCAATGTTCTGTATTAGTTGGTTTTGCTAGAGGGGAGATGGAGTTTGCAGAAAAACCAAAGGAAGCAGTGTGTGGAAGTGATGTATGTGCTTTGAAATAACATTAAAATCAATTTCTGTTACACACAGAATAGATGCGAGCTGATTTTATTTTGTTCTGTTTAAGCGTAGTTTAAAGTATTTTCCTCACAAAATCATTTTGGGAGTGCCAGTATGTACGTGGTGTGAGAATGTGGCTACATACTAATACTCTACTAATATCTGACAGATAAAATTTCATTTCTAAAAGGGCAATGCCTGACACTGATACAACACCTTGTTTCAGAGCAGAAAAAATAGAAGATGAAAGTTGCCCTTAATGGAAATCAAAATTGTTTAAAATTGCAAAATGATCGCTCTCTGACTTGACCATACTTCAAAGGTTTGCATGTTGATACTTTTAGTTCCTGCCTTTATTTTAATTCAAAGTTCAAGAAGCCTGTGATAATTCATTCACTTCCTCCTATATTGCCCATGACTGTTGAATTTAGTATTGGTTTAAAGTAATCTGGATGTAATCCTCTAGTTGCCATTTCCTAGGTAAATTACCCAGTTAAATTATCCAGTTAATAGATAAAGCAGGTAACTGGTGTAAGTCTTGCTCATTCTTACGGGCACTTCTTTCACAATTTGGAGCTGCACACTTTTTTTTTTGGCTAGAACTTTTTCTTCCAAAGTTGCAGATTCAACCCAAATATTTGGGAAACTAATTTTCTGCGTTCAGAGAAGAGGAGAATTCTAAGTTGTATCGTCTGACTTTTAAGATAAAATGCTTCAGTGTTCTGTAGGGAAAAAAAAAATCTTTGTTAAAAAGAAAAGCAATTCAGAATAAGAAATAGAACTTTATTATAAATGATGGAATTTCAATAGAAACTAAATGCCTTGCTCACACTCTACTGATTTATTTGGCTTTTTTGCTTGTAAATATATGGGCTCAGCCAATAAAATGAGAATTTCTGGGTTTAGGGTTTTTTTTTTATTTTGTTATCAGTAACAAAAAACAGTTCTTTCCAAAGCTTTACCATAAACATAAACAAATTTTCTTCACAGGTCACATTTGTAATGAACACCTTTCCCTGTTTCTAAATTGCCGTTGAAACTTTTTCTCAGGAGTGAGAAGACTATCAATCAACTGCTATTGGATAAGATCTTATCTACACGATTACCAGAAAATTGATCTGAATTAGCTGTTAAAATAGTGGAACTAAATTACTTTAAGAACTTATTGTGGGCATTTTTATTCAAAATTAAATTGGTGTTAATTTGATTTGATTTCCTTCACAATATGATAACACTTTGTTATGCCACTTTCTACGGTAATCCTATCAGACCTCCAAAATGGACAAAGAAATATGCTATAGGAAGTGGTACTGGTTACTCAATGATCATCTTTCAGTATTTGCTTATCATTAAATTAAAAAGATACAGGAAGGTATGTGGGGTAATAAACTATTGAATATGAATCTTTATGCAGAATGTGAAATAGAGGTCTTGACCACTTTGCATAAAAGTAAGTACATCCAGACTATATCTCCTAACTGCTATTGCTGTTTCCACTGGAGAATAATCTTCCCGTCTGATTACATTTTAGTGGGTTGCTTCTGAATTGCACACCATGGACAGCTTTATTTCAGTCTGTAAATATCCATTCTTCATTTGTTTGAATAAGTGAAGTAATATTTGTAAGCAATTTGGTGTCTTGAGAAGAAAGTAGCTACAGAATTGCAAACTTATTTATCTTCTTCCAAGATGGACACTGGGTGTAATGACCAAAAAATCTAGTAAGAGAAAAGATGGTCTGTTTGTGACATGTGAGTTCATCAGAATATAATTGTGTTAGATGTCTCATCTACAAATCAGATCATAAACTTAATCCAAGCCTTTTAATAAGAGCTAAAATATTTTGCCTTGAGTAAGAAATTTGCTGTTGCTACCATTGGTTATGCCCAAGGATTATTAATATTTGGCATCAAGTTCAATTTTATTCAGTGACTGTAACAGAGATCAACCTTGTTTGATCCCTTGCTTTTTCTTCAGGGAAATTAATTCCAAATGATGCAGCTGGATTGAAGAACTGAGAATTTAAATTTATCTTCTCTGCCGGGTGAAGGAGGATGCATATTTATAACATGAATAGCAAACTCTCTACATCTAGGCTTCCCATATTTTATTACTTATTACCAGTAGCAAAACTTCATGCTCTCAGCAACAGCATTTCTAGAGATTTTTTTGAGGTTTTTTTAGACTCTCATATAAAAGAGTTAATAGTCCAGTCACAGAATTTCATAAAGGAATATTCTCCTGCTTTTATGAATTAATTTAATCATTACTTGAATTGTGTCATAAATAGGTGAAAAAGAAATGTGTCTTCTATTCTCCATTATTTCTGTTCTTCCTGGCTTATTCAAAGAATGTCCAGACTCTTTAAGTGTATGGAGTTCGTGTACCTTTTTTTTTGCTTTGTCTGTATGTCAAATACTGATGCAGACCTCCTTCGTAAATCTCTTTGAAAGCTACTAATGAAAAAGGACAACAATGAAAATTAGTTAGCAATATTAATATCACCTCATTTGGCCTGAAATATCAAGGCTAATTTGTTCAAGGCTTTGTACATCCTCCCTCACTACAGAACTTTTTTCCTTGTGAGCTACATCAATATCCTTTGGGTTAGGCTGATAGGCTTTTCCACTCACTGCCTTCTTCAACCCCAAAGAGCCACAACTTTTCCTGGCTTGTTAGATAGAGCGATGTAGAGCAAAGTGTATATTTTCAGCCTTCTATGTCAAGCTTAGTAGCTGCCTTGATTGCTCTTTTGCTTCTCTTTCATAAATGTTTTTTTCATTCATCCTCTAGTCCTTGGTTAGGCATACAATAAACATCACTCTTTTACCTTTATGTTACCTCTCCTACATACACAGCTTCTGGAAATGTCCTGCAAATGTGCCTAGTAAGGGAAATCAGGAAACAACTGTCCTGTGACTCAGGTGGGAACATAGAATTCAGACAATCCCTTCCTTCTGGTCCATCTAGACTTGTATTTTCTCTCTCGCAATGACTCCAATGTCCAAAGTAGAATTAGCCATAGAGGTAAATAGCAGAAAGCAATGTTCCCCAGCACAACTGGACAGGGGTGCCTTGAGCATCTCCTGAGCATGATGGTTCTGTACAGGTCCCCTACTCATGGATGATGGTAAGAGTAGCTGGCAGATAGAGGACATAATTCCTACAAGTTCATCCACCTGGAAACGGGAAGAAGAAAGCCATTGTCCTGGTGGGTACTAGAAGTTGGTGAAGGGATTGTGTTTACCACCAGCTCCCTTAGCATGCTCCCTTTACTTTCATCCTAAATTTAGCAAATGCAACATTCTGTCCTGACTCACCATAATTAGCTGGGCCAGCAATCAATACCAGTAATTAATTTAGGGACAAAGTTGTTACTATTGATTAGAATGCTTTCTGCCACCTTCCCTCTCTTGGCAGCATCATGGGGAGAAATGTATGGTTATTTCAAGGCCTTTTGACACTGGGCTTCTACAAAACATGCTGGCATTCTGAGCAACTGACCCCAGTCGTCCTTCTTTTCTGCTTACGAGGCCTGTTTTGGTCAGACCTACAAAGCATTTAAAAAGTCTATAAAATTGATAGGACATTAAAATGACGTGTTTGCAGGGTGTCTTTTTATTACTGTGCTGTGCTGGTTGTGGCCATGCCCACCATGTTATAGAACTGTTCAACAGATCTGCCTGAATGATGATGATGCTTTTTCAAAAAGTACTTTGGATTTAGAATAACAACGACAATCTGCTACAAGACAAATGTTGATGAAAAGAGGATGCCAGCAACAGAAAATGTGACAGAGCTGGAATTTCTAACAGCAAAGCTGTGTGCAGCAGTGTTATTCACACTTTGAAATGCAATCTCCCTCAGATAGCACTGCCTTCTGATATGCAATATGGGCCTGATCCAAAGCCTATTTAAGTCAGTGGACTGATTCCCAATGACTTTAATGGGCTTTGGATTACACCCTAATTGCACTGATGTTCCCTTTACTAAAGCTCTTAGTTATAATGAAGCTCAACAATGCTCTGTTTGTTTTCCCCTCGTTTCCAGGTGTTAATATTTTCTCTCTCTCCATCTAAGTGAAGCCTCAATTATCAGGGAGGAGAGGAAAAAGCCTAAATCTTTCACCAACTGCAGTGATCTGCTGCACGTAGATCGCTAATGTTCAGTGCTGAGTCACAGTGAGCAAGATGATCATCATGTAAAGGCAGTTAATAAAAGCAAAAGTTCAGTGGCATTTCAAGCCTGATTTGGCAATAAATGTCTCCATGCATGAATTGCCCACTCTAGTGAGAGAACCGAAAGCACCTATGAAATAGGAAACTATGGAATATCAAATGGGACCAGAGTTCATTGGGAGGAAAGCTCTTAAGAGAATCAATGAGGGAATTTCTCTTTTGCTGTGAAAACATGAAGAAAACAACTCATAGTTTATAGGAACATTGACAGTTTCTAAAACTTTTCTCTAGAAAATATAAACAGCAGAAAGCCTGACCAGGTATGCCTTTTTTGAGCAGACCTTGCAAGTGCTGGAGTAAATTGCCCTTCCTCTCTGGTGGGCAGCACCCATGAGGACATGACTGTCTACCCTTTCTCTATAAGCAAAAGGTAGATACAATGTCCTGTGCTTATTCCTATGATATAAACCAGAATTTCTGACAAAATAACAATATTTATACTGTTAAATTCTCACCTCATCTTACAAATAAAAATCATCTTCCCCCAAGTCCCTGGCTGCCTCTGTCAGTCCCTAGTAAGAAGGGATACTCCTGTGACAGCTACTTGCTAACTTGAACGTATTGACAGAAGTTGCTTATAAATTAATTAACTGCTTAAGCAAATTAAACAGATGGAAAATGGGGAATCAGCTATGAGAGAGGGATGGATGGACAGTCAGGGATGCACACGCATACACTGCTGATGATAGTATTCCCTTTCTCTCCGTACAGTCTTCTCCTTTTTAACAGAATATAGAGGATCCTACATTTTGCTCATTCAATAAACACTGTGGTCCAGATGAAGTACAGTGATAGATCCCAATAAAATGAATGGACTGCAGTATTTATTTTATGTTCTGACTATAACTGAGTACACCACAAATTTAACAGCAAACTAAAAGTTACAGAAAAATTATAGGTCCAGGAATGCTGAAAACTTAAAACCATTCCTTTTGTTTTCTTTAAGATAAGCAAAAATGTCTTTTCTTTTACACCAAGCAAAATATTCTGCCCCAATTCCAGTTTATTTAATCCATTGTCATTTGTCTGTTTCAAATGAAAAATTAATTTCAAAATAAAAATTAAGGTTCACTTAGAAAATGTCAAAGTGAAAGCTTTTGGCATTTCCAAAATGGAACACTTCATTTTCAAAAGATATCAAACAAAATGTTTCAATTTTTGGCAGAAACTATTTGTATAAGTCAGCCTGACTTTGCTAGTAGGTTCTCTCCTCCCACTCAAGAAGGGTTTTTTTGGTTGGTTGTTTTTTTAGGAAATTTATTATTCAGTGCCTTTTTTCAACTCCAGATTGGATTCTATGTGTATGGCTTTTGGTGTGGAAAATATTATTTTACCAACAAGATAAAAATATGCTATTACAAGGTAGAAAGCTTGATCTGAAAAAGACATTTCACAAGGTGAAATGGGCTAATGGAGTGATTTGACTATTAAAGTATGAGCAGAAACCATCTTACATATATTTACAAACTTTGAGACAAGTTTGTGACAAACTTTGTGACAAACTGTGACAACTTTGAATTTCCATCTCTCAGTAGTTCAAAATTTGCCCACAAAAGGTGTGTATATTCTGTACAATATTTCTACCCCACAGATTCTGTAACATGCTAATGCTTCTATGCACAAAAGAAAAACAGAAATTCCAGAATTTTGAAAACATTAGAAAAAATTTTTAAAATGCTCAAAGTAAAAATGACTCAAAGATCCCTTGGAGTTAAAGTTTCATGAAGATGTACATCTTCAAAATCTTTATAGCAGTAAAGCATGTTTCAGCAGCTGAGCATCTTTCTGCATGATTGTGAACCACTAGTATTATTTTGTTATTGTTATTCCTGTTGAGGGAAGATGCAATATCTGATGCTAAATCCTTCCTAGTATTTGGGGAGTTCAGTCTACCTGGTTTTAATTATGTGAAATGCTTGTATTTAACTGACAGTTCTTCCGGTCAGCTCATGAATTGTATAATACTGATTTTTTAATAGTAACTTTTTCAGATTACAGGTTAACACAATTGTAAACAAACAAAATGTTTATCAGTAATATTGTATAAGAGTAAGAAAAATTGCATCTAAAAACTTGTCTAGTTTTTCGGTACTTTAGAAGAGATGCTGACTGTCCTGCTTTTCATATGTAATCTCTAATCTCCTTCCAACTTCTACTTTGCTGTACATACTATGCAATAGCTGGGTAGGCGATGCACATCTCAGTGAAACATTCTTCAGGTTGTAAAATCTCACATATAACTCACCTTGGTCTCTTAAATTCATATTGTTTACCTACTTGTGTATGCCACACCCTTTATGGCCCTAATCCTTCAAATATTAAGACAGCCATGCAACATTTATTCATTTTAGCTGTCTCTTTGGTATATGATTCAGGACAGGAATTAAATTGTAAGCCCTTACCTATAAAAAGGCTACAAGACAAACCTACAGTGCAATTTTTGTTGCAGCCATAATAATTTTCAAATGTTTCCATAAAAAAAAAAAAAAAAAGTTACTATGGAAGTATTTGTTTACAGTCCTGGGTCTAAATATTTACTGCTTCAGTTGTCTACTACTCTGCCTATACTATATCATCAGGCTCTTTTCTGACAGTCACTTGCTTTCCCTTCCATGACCTGAAGCACTTCTTTGTCACTTGCGCTCACGTAAAATGCACCAGCGGTGTCTCTTTTGCAGCCAGTTAGGGTTCCCAGATGGAGAATTTACACATGTTATTCATTTGGTCTATGATTGGCCTCACAGCTTTTTTCTTTAAACGCTGTTGTATCAGGGGAAGCTAGGATGAATAATCAAAGGCTTTCTAGATTACAGATAACCGATATCTTTAAATTTCTATTTGATTTTAAATGCACAAAAATATTTAGGTTAGTTAACATTGATAAGCTATATTTCCAGTAACACTGAAATGAGGAAAGGGCCCATGGTGAATAATACACTGTTAGTACGGGTTTTGTTTGATCTTGGTCATAGATGTATTATTTTCTTCTGAAATCTGAATGTAATTTATTTGTCAGGTTGAATGGTCAGACCGAAAGTTGTTCATTGACCTGAAGAAATGTATGGTGTCTTCATGATGATGAAGAACATAAAAGAGTCTCCTTCTTGGGAAATACTAGAGTTGATAGGGAGTGTTTGAAGAAGAATGTGTCAAAGAGGCTGACAGCAGCATGAACAAAAGGAGGAAGAGAAATAGAAGATGAGAGGCTGAATTTGTTCTCTTTGGGATTTCACATTTAGGAATTTTAACAAAGAAAGGGTCATTATCTGGGCAGCATAACTTCCTGAACCCAGCTTTTATCTCTTCTTGTCCTTTTATGTAATTGAAAAAAGGGTCTTTCACACAGAAGAACAGTGAAGGAACTGAAGGAAACATGATGGACACAGGAGAAAATCCCTCTGGCACACAGCTTTTCAGTACTGCTTCTCATGGGGCAGGACGGAGCAACCTCTCACTTGCACCCTAGGTTCACTGCTCTTTGGAGGCTGGCTGTCTCCCTCTTCCTCTGAAGTCGGGAACTATTTGTTGTGATCTTGAAATGTTCTCTCATTTTTTGCTAGTTGCTACACTTCTCAAGAACTGTGTTAATTCCACAGGCTGTTTGATCTCAGTCTACTCTTTTACTAATCCAGCTCTACTTAATCAAAAGGAAATTCCACCCTTCATTCATAATCCAATCGTAATATTATATATTAAGCCAAATATTTGCTATACTGTATGAAGTCCATACAGGTTTGTTGTTTGTTTTCTTTTCTGTGGATGGGGTTATTAGATTGTACATCCCAGTACTGCAAGCTGTGAAAGGCAAATAAACAGAAATTTACCCAATATTCTGATGGCATTTGATATATTATTTCTCTCTTTGGCTTCATCCTTAACTCTCCCCACATTAAACCTAAGATTTTGTTAACCTAGTCTAATGCAAATCCTCACCTCTTGCCTGGCTTGAGTCTGGTGAATCTCCTCTGATTTAGTACAAAGGAAACAACTCACATCAGAGTGATGAATCCTGCTTCACCAGGGCTGTCCTGCAGTGGGGAGTTTGGCTATTGGAATAAAAAAGGGGGCTAAGTGAAGGAGTTAGGAGACTAACAGCAGTTCTGCAAAGAAAAACTTCAGAGCAGGAATGAACTACATAATCGACTCAGATTCTATCCAATTTCACAATCCACTTTTCCAGCTTTTATTAGCTGTGGGTCAGTTGTCTAATTCTGTCACCTTCCTATGCATCTCTAGAACAAAACTGAGTGTTACTTTCCCCTAACTTTTATGATTGCAACATTTTTATGGATCAAAGTATGCAGTCATAAAACCTCATGATGGTAACAGCAAGTTTTGATACAAAAGTAATAATATTATGTATGTGGTGAGCTGCTCGGCTCCATACAGAAAAAAGTCTTGTGAACCCAAGGGACAAGGTACTTATCTTCATCAGAACAAGAGCCTGGATGAAGGGTCTCCTCTATGTACAGATCTAGTAGGTTGGTTGGTTTAGTAAAACAGCAGTTTGTGCTTAATTGAGAATTTCTATAATAGTCTATGTTGACAGTAAGTTACCAGGTAAAAGATACGTAAAAGGATGTAAGGTGTATACATACACATATATGCATTTATGATTTGTGAAGTTTGCTGGGCTTGAGGACTGTAAAACCCAAGAAAATCAAACACAAATGAAAAGTTGTTTCCTTTCCAACTTTCCTTTGCAAATATTTAATAACTATGTAGTAAATATTTACTAAAGAAAATTATGAGGAAAATTCTCCTTTGAAGTTTACTGTGCCAAATTTAGAGACTACTCAACCATTAAAGTGTGAAACAAGGGTATTTCAGCCTTGATTTAAATGCAAGTCTCAACCCAGTCTTAACTCGGGAGTCATTAGCAACATGCCATTATAAAAGAAACCATTCAGTATATTTACAGTGCTCAGTTTTCCTGCCATCCTTCCTCCCTCAGTATAACATTTACCAGAAAGGAGAGCTTTCTACTTGATAAGGCACCGAATAAAAGATGCTACTGGCCAAAATCCAATCATATCATTTATACAGGTTTTATGTGAAATTCTCCCATTTCTTCTGATAGATATCTTTTAACTGCTATATATGTCTGATAGCATAATTCATGCTGGCAAGTACATAGCATTTATACCTACTGTGTACCTTTAGAACTGCCAATATTTATGCAAAAAGTAATACACTTCTTTGTGTGAAATGCAAGCTGGTTTTGCTACAACATGTTAACAGTTCAGAAATGCTCATGACAGATGCTTAGCTCTCTTTTGTCTGAGGTTTTGGCTACAGATTGTTTTAGGGCAGTATTTCAATGGTTTGCTGAATATTTAAATTCAGTTCCACAGTGTTGAGGAATCCAGACATTTTAGTTTCTGCTCCAGGTAAACAAGATGTATAAGAATTCCCTTTCAGAACTGCACTTACAGATCTTTCTTCTTCTCTTAGCTGATCAATGAAGTGCAAACTCTTCCGATTGATTGCAGATTTCCATTTATACAATGGTCCATCATAGCATTTCTGAGGGTCTTGACTATTTGCTATAGGTCAGTCCAGGTGTAAAGTCAGCTTGCATGAAGTCAAGACTTTAAACATAGATTTTTTCAGTTTAATGCCCAATCAATTTCATATGACAGTCTAATGGACTCTGCTATAGTTTTTAGTGGATATAGGAGCAGTTTCGAGGACTGCTCACGAAAGAAAAAATAAATAATGTTATGAGAGAAAGGGTCTTGATCAGTAAGCTACACAGTTCAGGCCTTATCTGATGTACATGAATGCTCAAAGGTCTTCCATGAAAGTACTTTTAGGGCTTAATTATCTCTCATAAGGAACTAGATATGGTATCAAAGTGAGATGGTCCCGGGCAAGACAGGTGTAAGCACTTAACTTCACTCAGTTTAATTCCTGGGATTCAGCTCTTGTGCTCACAGAAATACCACTCATTGAAAACTCTGAGATGAGGTAATTCAGTCTCCAAGGCTGGTGGGTTGAGGTTTGAATCAAAGCTCTCAGAAGAAAACCAGTATTAGTATCTATCTGTCATATAATACACATGTATCTATATATACACATATATAAAGGAAAGAGAATGAGAGGAGAGTATCATTATTTCAGTTTTACTGAGAATAGCTGTCAGTAGAGCTCAATAGAAACTTAAGGTAAATGTTTCTGTTCCTTGTATGTTACCTGCACTGGAATGTAGATTTTGACTTCCTTTACAGTCAGATTCATCATTTCAACATATTTATTCATTTTTAATCAGTGTGCTTCATTTTAAAATAGCTTTGTACTTTCCCTCCGTGCCAGCAGTTTATTTAAAAGTAAATGATAGAAGTGAATATCTGATTGTGGAAGCTCACTGCAAAACACTGCCTGCCTACTCATTGTAAAAACAAATCAAACATCCAAACATGATTTTTAATACAAGTTTGAGATCAAAGGACAAAGTGGCTATGTTCTTTGGAAAACAGCAAAGAATCCTTATTTTAATGTATTTGAATAGGGCAGATGGCACTAGCAAATTACATTACAGTCCTTGGGTAACACAACAAGGAAAATAAGCAATAAAGTACACCTTATTTGAACTCACTGCTACAATGAATAGGTGATTTTGTTTTAAAAAGCTCTGTCCTTGTCACTGTACTGTCATTAAAGACAAAAATTGCTTGACACCTGCTTACATCTTACCACCTTTTCTTTTCAAATAAAGATCCTGTTTCTCTTATCCCAACTAGTTTCTGCAAGGAACCAACACACAGCTATATTTTAGCTAAATCATGTTTAGACTGTGGTATGCAGGGGGCTGCCCATTTAGTAAGGCTTCCAGACAGTAGATAATAGGTACTGGTTTCTTATGGGCCCCCGAATTGAGTTAGGATGTGAATTTTGATCTTTAGAGAATATTTCTAATGGGATACACTATTCACCACAGCCATCACTGTAGGCAGTGGCAATTCACTACCTGCATCGTCAGAAGTTTCATGGGGGATGGCTGTGAGTGGACTGGGCTTCAGAAAACCAGACAGAGGAAGGAAGGTCAAAAATAGCCTGAGCTGTTGGGCTTGACAGCATGCAAGTAGGAAATCTGGGGAAAGAACAGAAGATAGGGTAGTGTCTGCAGAGGTAAAGAGGGGTTAGATTCATGAGCGGGAAGGAAATCGTGCTCATTTTGTTGTAGGCAGAGTTCTGCTGGGAGACTGAAGTAAAAGATTTCTGATCTTTGCTTGTGCCAGGGCTCAAGACGCTTTATGCATTGGAGAGAGAATGGATCCCAATAATTGCCATAAATTACTACTGGGGGGAAGGGGAGGAAGGCATGTCAGAATTCATGGCATTTCTATACCTTTTAGTAGATAAATTAATGCATATGACTTACATAAAATTCACCCACATATGCAAGATAAAAATGTGCTACAAAAACACTGGGCCATAAAAATAAATAAATAAGTAGAAGTCAGTAAAATTGCACTTGATAAAAATGAACTAAAGCCAGAAAAATCTAACTTGACTCAGAGCCAAAACACTTCTTTTCTTTGGATTTGGCTCTTAATTGAAGATGAAAATATAACAGATGCTAGAAATGTCAATTAAACACATTTTTCAATCTGTTTTTTATAATCTCTAGCTCTTTATACACAGACATATTTCTGCTTTTCAAATCATTACTAGTCTTATTTTTATTTTTATAGGAAAGGAATTATGCTGCTTCCATAGAGCATGACTCAGCATATATATGGTTAGTATGTTCTTATAAACCTGTTTTGTATGCCACTTTCCAGCATTTAATGATTTCTCTTAATAATAAGAGAACATTGCAATTATAATTTGTAAGTATTTCCACAGCAGTTAGTGCAAATTATTGCTACCTCTACTGATCACCTACTTGCTCCTGTTTTATAAATGCAAATTGTAGCTTTGGACCCTGTAATATCTGCTACACAGAGTCATCGTAAGATGAGAACCTGAGGAAGTTATACCTGAGAGACTTCAAAATTTCATTTACTTTTTGCTGTTTAATCTGTTTGTTTACAGTTTTCTTGCACTAAACAATATGATCTGAGAATTCTGGTTTCTTGTTTACTTCCCTGTTACGTGTCTTGTGAGAAAGTTTTGCCAGCGTTTTCTCATGAATTTATACATCAAAACCTTAGAAAATATATACAAATTGCTTTTTTTTATTTTTTAAAAAAGGGCTCTTGCAAATCAGGAACCGTATTTGATGTTTTCATTTGCCTAAAGTTTACTTCTTTGGTAGAATGGTTTGAAAGGCTTGATGTTCAATATTTTTACAGTCTGGCAGCTGGTGTATAGACACAGCTGAATTTAGCGCTTCCCTGCCATGTGATGGGAACTGTGCATGGTCTGGGGTGCTAAAGGGAGGGAAGGAGAGGCTGCACCACCTTCCTTCCATCACTCCTGTGGGGAAAATGTATTGCAGAGAGACGTAGCGATCCCCTACAATATGTTGTAGCTCTGGGAAAAATTGGCCTGCACCCTCAAACTATTATTTGCAACTCGACTATTCACAGCTGGAATAGCTATGGGTTTGTTATTTGTAAAACATCCATGAATTTCACCACAGGCCTTTCTAGCAATATTGAAGCATCTGTGAATCAAACTGTTCCCCAGCTGTTCATTCACTACCTGTCGACTCCTCCAGCACCACAGCCCTATTAATGCTGATGGTTACACTGTACTCCTGGTGAGCTCCTGCCTCACAGCTCCACTCTTACTGCAGCTACAGGCGTTAATTCTCAACAAGAAGACGAGTGTTATTTCTTTCAATAAAAACTTCTTGCCAGTGGTTGGAGTCCTTGCCAATGTTTTCTGCCAGCTATCGATATTTAAATTTCAACAATTTTTTGGTCTCATCTTTGTAAACCAGTCAGAAACACTCAAGGTGATTTTATAGCTTAAAAAAGAAAAAGAAAAAAAAAAAAAAGTATTTCCTTTAGGAAAGGGAAAAATAAACTAGAGGCTGTGGAGAATATCATGGATAACCAACAAATGTTGTTCAGAGCTTATCTTCAAAAGAGCAAATCAGCTCACAAGTCCTTAATAAATGTCCTTATCAATAAACCTCAGAAACTGTAATATTTATTTTTTTTACAATGCGGATATATTTTAGGTTTCATTTAAAAGCTTTTAGTGATAGCTAAATCATTGCAATCAGTTACTTATTTTTAAGAAGCACATTACATTTACAGATTGTAAAAACTCTTTGAACTTTTATTTTAGTTGGTTCTTTGTTAGATGAGGGTGCTGGAAAAAGAGACTAGAAGCTAACCAGTATCTTCACACTTGGAGAAAATTCCTTGGCTTTTCAAGAGTAAATAGTGTTATTTTAAACTACTAACACGTGATATCTGAAGATTGTGATGCTCAAATAGGAATTCAGAAGATTAGGGGCTTTCCCAGGTTTCATCTGAGTGTGTCTAAGGCCAAATCTCATTGCAAATTTGCTATGATTTTTGTATACTTCATCATGAAAGATACAAGGAAGTTCTTCTATTTTAGAAAGCTTAAAACTAATCAGTCTGTGCTGATCAGGGAAATATATGTTCTTCTTCTGTGTGGTGCAGAAGTTCTAGTGCCTTCATGCATTGGAGAAGAAATTTGTAATTTTATTATGAGAATGGCCATGTCTGAAATGTAATGGGTTCCTACTAACTTTAAGGGAAGTTTTGCATTTGACCATGATAGAGTCGTCATTTTCTTTATTCTCAAGATATCTGCAAATTTTTTCAAGGAAGGGACTCACAAGCTCTTTGTTAATTCATGATTTAAGCTACCTTAGACTTCTCAGGTGGCAGCAAAAAAATGTAAAAGGAATTAGTGAACTGAAAGAAGGTGAAATTGCTTTTTCATTTTTTTTTTTTAATCTTGTTTTCTGTCAAGGTAATTTTGTCATGGGAGGTAGCAGCATCCTCTTGCTGCTCATCTGTCTACCTGGGCGGGGAGGAAAAGCTGAGATGACTTATACATCTTGTCTGATACTGCCTTTGAAGAGAGCCATCAAACACTAGTGACCACGCATCCTCTGGCAGATGTTGCCTGGAATCTGAAGTAAAATGCCCAAACACTTCACAGAGACTTAGCTGGAAAAGATCTTTTACCTCTGTTTTAGAGAAACTGTGCTACTGATGTGAAGAGTTAGAATTTCCCACATTAAGGTGTGTGACTTTCTTTTTTTGTATGTAACCAAATCTATTTTTATTATAATAATTATTCCTATTACTACAATGACAACAAAGGCATTTTTTTACTAATACTTACTCTGGAGGGATAAGTTCACAAAAATACTAGGCCAATCATTTTATTCTGGGTGGTGATCTTCAAGCTCTGATTAAGGGAATTTCATGCAGTCTTCAAAGATTGCACTAAATGTGTTGGTTATTTACTTCTTAAAATATGTCCCCAAGTATTTTTTCTATGAACATTCGATATCTTCAGGAAACACCATTATTTTTAAAAAAAATCCTTGTGCTGTTTTTTTGGAAGTCCTTTGCCAGTGATAGCATATAACACAAGAATAGGTTTCAGTCTTTAAAATTCAGAAAGGAAGAAGTGACTATCTGTGCAAAATCTGCCATGGTTTCATTTTGGTTTGAAGTAAAAAAAAGAAAAAAAAAAAATACACCCAACAAGCAAAAAAAACCAACCAAACAAAACAAGAAACAAACAAACAACAAACCACCAAAAAAAAACCTCACTCCATACTTACTATTTTATCCTAGTTTTGATGTAATTTGTCTTTGGTATTAGGATACCTATATCTTTTGGATCATCTCAGATGCTCTAACACTGAAGTGGATCCATTTATTTATTTTGCAGTGGTCATTTATTTCCTTTTCTTTCCATTCTTCAGGTTTACGTTCTGACCTTCCACAACTAAAGGAGCTAGATGGTTTATCTTAAGTTCTCTGAGGAAGTTTTTTTATCAGTTTTTGTATCAGAGGCAATACCAGAGAATTCAAATCACTTCATTTTTATTTCAGAGATTTGTAACAAGCTAAAATATTACAGATATCAGGTATACTGTAAACAAGGGAAGATACTTTTTCATCCCATTGTCTTGCAATGCACTTTGATGTATAGATTTCATAGAGAAAATGGGAACAGAATAGCCAAGTGGTAGCCATATTTTCTACCATTAGCAAAGTATATTTGTGCAGGATTTGTCAAAGGCTGCCTTTTATCCCAGCTCGGATGTTGCACCGCCATCCACAAACTGATGCTGGACCAGCTCTGACTGCTGCAACAGTCTGTGCAAAGCCCCTCTCCAGGTTCAGCCAACAGTTATTAACGACTATGCTCAGCTGCATGTCGGTAGTTCTTGTCTTAAGATAATATCTTGGAAAAGTTTTTCATTTTTCTCAATTAATTACTGAACATTTCTCTTCACTCCGTTTAGAAGCTGAAGATTAAGAGGAACATCATACTGCAGGTATTATTAGACAAAACCAATGGATATTAAGCCATTATTTGTACATTAGCAAGTTTTCCCCAGGTAGGTTTTATCATTTCAAGACATTTTGTTTTGTGTTGTTCTTTTATTTTTGTCTAATCACCTCTAAAATTATGAACACTCCAAGAATAAAACATCCTGAATAGCAAAGCAGCTTGAAATATTCATAACTAAGAATGCAACTGGTAATGCTCATAAACAAAGTTGTTTGGAGACCCCTTTATTAATTTTTAATTTATTTTCAGTCAATTCCTTATTACTTCCAAATTCCTGTAGGGGATTCTGTTAATTAGTCATGTGTAAAATATTCATTAAAAACAGCTTCCTATTTTCTTCTTTTATTGCAAATTTACATTTCTAATCTTATAACCAAAATAAATGCCATTGGGTAGAGAGACCACATTAATTTTGATCAACCCCTTGAAATAGAAACCCAGAGAACAAAAGATATGGTAATAAAATCATAGTTACATTGTGATTCCAACTCACTAGAAACAGGTATACATATTTCAAACTGTTGTCTACTTGAGATATAGACAACAGGAATTTTAGATTATTTTAGGAATTATTTTTAGGGGAGAATAAAAAAAAACAGAAAACAACAAGCAAGCTGAAAATCACAATCTTCTATGGGCATTTACCCTTCTGAATTTGATAGATCTAGGTATAGAAAAATGAAACTACTTTTGAAATCTGGCCCAAAAATGGGGGCAAAAATGTTTCCAAACAAATTGAAGTTAAGTTGTTCTTCAATCTCACTTTTTATCTAATGATTAAATAGAAGAAATGTGCTCTTGTGATTTAGGTGGATGACTGGGTCTCAGGTCTGAATTCAATTTTGTTTCTGATATATAGTCACTTCTTGGCAACTCAATCCCTTTGGACCTCAGTTCTCTTCGTGTAAATCCTGACTCATATTTCTGGCCTTGGGAATTCTTTGCTCTTATACTCAACTTTAAATATGTGATGAGTCCGGTGAGAAGGATTGATTACTGTTAGTGGTAGAAGTTAAATTGCACAAACGTTTCTGGGGTCAGAATCTTCAGATTGTTCTTATGGATAGAAAAAGGAAAAGTTTCTGTCTTTCAACTCTATCAAGAAATGTGGAACACCACCATGTTTTGGACCATTTTGTAATATTATGTTTATATTATGTTATTACATTTATGTCATAGGTCACTTCTATGGAGGTAAGTCTAAAGCAATGTTTCTTTTTTTTTTTTTTTCTCATCTGCTTTGGCATTTATCAGTATAAGCATAGAGGAAAAGTTCTGACAAACCTGTACAGATAATAGTCCTGTGAGTGGATCAGATGCCAAGCCCATAGCCTGGCAAAGATCTCCATAAAATCAGGGGCTATTCTTTTCTCTCAATGGGATACATGTCCCACAGATGTCACACATATGGTTAATCTGCTAAAATAAAGCCAGCTTGGTGCTTCTTTCTCCTTTGTTGTCAGGATGGCAGACACTCTGAAAGAAAATGTTGTTATTCTTCATTTTCCTGGAGAAAAGACTCTAAAAAAGCAGGGAGAAATACTCTGGAAATGGTACCTACTGTTGAGTAGCAACCTCTGAGAATATAAGTCATGGCAAAATATTGGCTAAAGCCACAGTCTTTACTCTTTAATCTCTTTTTTACATTAAATACAGAAAGGTTAACGTAGTTTGCTGCCAGGCAGAGGAGTCTGGAACAAGTAAAAACACATCCTGTTAGAGGGATAGGAGTACAAAATTTTGTATATACAAAGGAGAAATCAAGACAACATCGGACAACAAAAATGAGTATTCCAGTTCCAGCAGATCTGGACTTGAACCAGAATGACTGATTTCTGAATGAGGAAATGAACATAACTTTGCTACTGCCAGCATTTCTGGTTTTGAATGTTTTTTTTCCCCCATCAAACCGATCCAATTGTAAGAAATCAGGACTGGTTCAGTGTATTCATATGGTGATCAGTGTCTCCTATGTGCTGTTATCTGCTCTTCTGGGGAATACCCTGCACTTCAGAAAGGTGGCCAGTGTGGGAAACAGTAAGACCAACAGTGCAGAACGCTGTTCCTTACCTGAGGAGAAGTATCTGAAGCCCACTGCAGCAGTAACTACATCAGGATGTAGCAAGAGGCACTGTTGAACCTTCCCTCTACAAAAGTGCAATTAATTATTTCATTCTCCAAGTAGTAATACACTTCGTTCTTCTCCCAACCTGGGCACTACAGTGCAGGATAAAGGATGGGGTTATGTGGAACGGTATTATTGGCAGGCAAAGTAGAGCTTTGTAGGTCTGTTGTGGGGAAGGAAGACTCAATATCATCTTGACTAGAGAAATTGCATTTCATGTTAAATTTCCATTTCATGAACTGCTTTCCCCTCTGTGATGTCACTTACACAGAGGAAAAAAAATCCACTTGGACATAAAATGCATAGTTTGTGGTATTCTAAATATAATTGAGGCAATTTAGAACTGCTTTGAAGCTTCTCTCTGGATCAGGAATATTACTGACCTGAATTCTCCCACTCAGCATTGCAAGCAGTCTGTCACACTCCTTTAAGTGGTGAGAAACTACAGAAACTCCTGCTTGATAGTGTTCTATACTCAGCTTGTGCAGGTACATATTACTATGCAATAAGTATAGCTTATGTCCCCATCTATTCATCCCAGGAGAAAACTGGCTTTTCAATGACCTTTTTATGTGTATTCTTCCCTACTTTCCCTACTTCATGCACTGCTTTTCCCCCATCACTATCTTTGTATTCATTTTCTAAATAACACTTTAAAAATGGATTTATAAATTGTGACTCAACACCTCTTCCATTCCTTGACATAAAAGCTCATAACTGCTGTTCCATCAAGACCCAGAATCTTCCTCAGATGTATTTAATGTATATAACATCAACTCTGAGGAAATAATTATTTATTGCTGCTCCCAATTCCGACAACAGATTTGATCAAGACCAAATTAATCACTGCCTTAAAATCATTAGAGATTATGTAGTACAGTGCTGGCTGAGCTGAACCACGACTCAGCCCAGAAGTACTCTATCTGAAAACTAATCACCATCCACCACATCATCATCTTGAGCCAGCAATCCATCCCCATTATCTCAGTGGTTCTTCTGATTGTAACTAGATCAAAACTTCTTGCTGAAGTCCAGATTAATTTTACCTTATCCTTTTTTGCCCAATTTAGTATGTGGAAAAAGTCAATCGGTAATGTTAGCCTGAGTTCAGCAAACTCAGGCTGACTCCACTGACATGCTTTCCACTCCATCAGTTCTCATAAATTACTTCCTCTGTGATCCTTTCAAGTTCTTCACCTGGAACAAAAGCCAGGTTAAAAGTTTACCTGTCCTGGTCACTTATCCTTTCCAATCTATTCAAACTTGAGCATTACATTTTGTTCAACATTTGGGTATTGGAGCCTGGTCTGCAAAATCTGTCAGATGCCACCTGCTAATGTCTCTGCTAGTTCCTTGTCCCCAAGGAGCAAAGTCCTCGGATCCTAAAGTCTTTTTTTGTTAACTTCTCTTAAGTATATGTTCATGTTCCCTTTACAGAAGATCAGTGTTACATTTTCCCTCTGGTCTCCTGGTTTTTGCTTCCAACAATACCTGCTTCTGAATCTTTCCTACTAGAAGTATGAAGAGAAGTATTTACACAGGAATTTTGCCATGCCTAAGTCCTTGGTGCTTGCTTCCCCTTCCTGTTATTCAGAAATGTTAGTCTTCTGGTTTTCTCTCCCATGGACATTTTTTAAAATCCTGTTCTTTTATTTTTTGGTGGGGTTTTTTTTGGTTTTTTTTTTTTTTGTTTGGGTTTTGGGGTTTTTTTTAATTATTATTCTACAACACAGGGGAGTTCATTATATTTTTAAGCATCTCATTTTCATCCTTCAGTTCTTGACTGCTAGCATGTATTTCAGGTGTTAGGGGCATTTTTAATCGCACTCACCCTCTCTCTTAAGTCTTATGCAAATCTGCTCTGCAGCTAATACACTTCTGTTCTGAAGGAGAGCAGTTTTAATGTTTTAGTTGAAATTCTTCAAATACAAAATCCACAATGCTAAAGTGTTAAATAATGAAAAATGTGACTTCACATTGGAGAAAAAGTTTTAACAGGGGACTTCCATAGGTCTCAATGAAATAATTAAGAAAGGAACTGTGAAATATATTATTCTTATGGCAAAATTACAAAGTACATGTCTTTTGAGGCACTGTGTATATATTTGTACAGGAACCAAGACCATTTCCAAGTAAGCTTATATTTTCATTGCTTTGCCCCATCAATCCAGTCAGCCAGTACAGGGACAAGTTGGTATGGTTAAGTGCAGGAATGGCTGCTTTAATTCTCTGATTGGGGTTTGGTGAAGATTTTCCGGTTTAAATGTTTCCTGAATATTGATGATTCCTTTAACCTACCTCCTTATTTACTATTGATTCCGTGCTAGTGTACTAGGAGGATAATTGTGCTAGCAATTGTATACAAAATACATGTTAAATTTTTTCAAGGTTATTGTGCATACGCTGTAGGCTATAATTGTTTTGGAAGATTGCACTGAATTAGACAGAGTACTTAGATTCCAAATGAGATGATATTGTACCCTCTAGGACTCCCAAGATGTATATTTAGATCCTGCCTTGACAGAGACTTCCTACATAACCTTGGCATGTCCCATCACCTCTCTGTTCTTCAGCTTTCCAGCTACCCAGCCAAGACAAAAATACTCCCCATCTTTCATCTTTTGTGGGGCAGATTGTAGCATGCTTATGTGTTTTTCTTGATTTTTCCCCAGAACAGTCACCTTGATTTCAGTGGAATAGATTCAGTGCATGAAAATCTGACAATTTTTTTTCTAGAACTAGAGCTGACCAGCTGTTTAAGAGGTAGATGAAGCTTTAACTATAATAATTTTAATCCTATATGAATAATGTGGTCTTCAAGAAAACACTAAACATTTTTCTAACTGGTGCATCCTCATTACAAAGCTGGAATTGAATTGTGCTCTGAAAAGAAAACTATCTGATAATTTTCTTATACTTTGTACTAAAGGCATAAATTTTGAACTTTTCCCCTTCTAAGCTTAATTCCTTTCATTTAGCCCATTTGTTTTCTTCCAAAAGTGTATTTCCCTGTTATGAGAGGACATGATATTTTTATCTGAAGTGCTTAATATACCACATTGTAAAAACTTTCCCAAAAGAATCAATCTTCAGCCTTAAAGGTTATTTCACTTTAGTGTGCAATATACCACAATTTCTGCTGTGTTTGATCCATCTGAGCTGTGGAGTTGGTAAAATTATACATGGTTTATACTGCATGGATTTTTAATGTTTCACACATTAGCTTTTAAAAATTGCCTTCATATTCCCTATATTGATTTTTGTGGGTCCAAACGTACAGCACCCGCTGAGTGGCTCTGCCAAACTCTCGTGATGAAAATATGATATAGAAATCCTCAGCAGGGACAAAGACAACCACAGATTAAAAAAAACACTAGCATCCAGTTGACCATTTTTCTTAAGCCTCATTCTAGGCTTTTCTTTTTCTTTTCTTTTATGATGGCATGCACAGTATAACTGCCTAAGGGCATGCTTATTATAGACTGTATTTTAAAGCTGATTAAAAATAAATTCTCCATGCCTGTCTGAAACTTATTCCACAGAGAATCTTGTTTCATATCGGACAAGTAAAAGGATCTGTTGCTTAGTTAACTAGGTTCACCTTTTACCTCAGCACACATTTAAAAACTCATATCAAATTTCCATTACACTTCATTTAATATCCAGTCTCTCTGCTTTCATCAGAGAAAGCAGTATAATGGCTGTGACTTTGAAAAGTTTTATAACTAATGTGTGCATGTGTGTATATATATATTATTATTATTATATATTATTTATACTCCATATAAAAATTAGGCTATCAAGTCTGACAGAAAGATCTTGGTACCATAATAAACAGACTTGTCTTCGCAATCACTCTGCAGCACACGGGACTTGGCAAACTGTCAGATGGCAGGATGAAGAGGTAAAGAGCAGAATCTGCAGATTCTGGCCATTCACGTGGGAATAGGTTCTGGGCTTTCCAAGAACTTGTGGAGAAAATGAAACTTGGCAGAATCCATGCAGAAATTCATTTCATCTGTTTTCATTTTACACTATCTGTCATCTAGTTTTTGATCACTAAATGAAAAAGAAAAATGAAATTCTGCCATATGCATTCTATAAATTTCAATTTAGCTATCAGGTGTCACACCTGCCACAATTTTTGCTTTTTGCCGTGTTTCAGACAAGAGACATAATCATTTGTTTGTGTTACCAGTGTTGGCTTGGGAAAGTTTATTTATGGTAGTATTTGCAGTAAATCTGCTCATTTCCAACCATTGCTGTATAAACCTACCACTTGAAATATAGACAGTTATGTCAGCTTGTATAGGAAACATGTTGTATAATGTTAATTAAATGGCAATATTTATACCCTCTGCTCCCCTACTGCTCCTCTACTGAGCCCTGAAACTGGCTGCTATGATATTTTGAAGAAAGTCACACTATACAAGTCTCAGGCCCAGGTTACCCTAAACAGGGAGGGATGGTTTACATTTCTGTCTTGTCTGTCCCAACCAAGCATGTGTTGGTCGCCCTGCGAGGCTGCGTAGACAGACAGGTTTGCTGCCCACCACCTCTCCATGGGACTCATTTTACCCGTGGGTGAGGTCAGTGATGGGCTGGTGGGTGTGTGGACGTTCAGAACTTTCATCTTGCTGCGGTTGCTTTGGCCATGAAATGCTGGCTGGGGCCAGCCCCTCATCACACACCTTTGGGTGTCACAACCCACCATGGCTTTGGACTTTGGTCCCCAAGGCGTTGCCCACACCTTCCCCACACTCAGAAAGCCTCAGTGCACCTGCATGGTAACAAGTCAGTTGCTTTTTACTTAATGTCTCCAAACCTAACTGTTCCTACACTTAGAACGGGAGGACTCTGTGCAGGGTAAATTTATGCTGTTATTAGCCAGCAGGATTAATGGCAGCAAGTTATGTCTCCATAGGCTGTCAAATATATTTATGCTGGCACTTCTCCAGTCATAGTTTTTTTTCTAGAAAAACATAAAAAATAAACTTGAAAAATTCATAAATAAATTCATGTCCTTGCCAAGCTTCAGGAGAAGGGTCAAGGAGAAAGGTAGGTAAAATTCTGTTGGTAAACAGTGATTGGGTGGCGATGAATTTTTTCTTGGTTCCGTTTCAATTTGTCTGAAGTTTTTATGTCAAGAAGAGATGGATAGAAATTTAAATAAAAACTGAAACAGAAGTCAAAAAATGCTTTGCTCTGATGCAATATCTTGATATTTCAGTATTTCAAATTGAAAGGATTTTTCTATTTGAAGATTTTTTTTCTTTACTATTTTAATTTTTAAAATGATATGTTTTCAGGCAGCTCATGCTTTCTCATTTTGACTTAGGTTTTTTTGGAACTGTTTCAGGCTTTTTGGAATTGCTGGAAAATAAGAAAAGCTTCATGTGGTTATACACAGAGTAGAAACATAAGCCTATTGATTTACCTTTTTTATTTCCTCTTTTCATATTCTCCTCTTTAAAGAATAAATCTCTAAGCTATGATGTGAGACCAGGTATGCAACACAAAATGCAAGCATAATCTATAAAATATTATTCCAGTAATAAAACACAAGTCATATAACAGTCATATTAATGAAACAGCATTATACCATACATCATGCTATATACCTGAGATACCTGAGTTTTGTTATTTTGGATTACAGGATCATTAAGTCTTTTTTTTTTTTTTTTTTTTTTTTTTAATGCATTCTAGTTCAGCTTTAATTTATACTACAGTTTTTAATGACACTTCATTACAGGATTTTATACTTGCCCTTGGATAGGTAAGGATTTTGCAGGCTTTCCATTAATTACAGTAATTTTGAAAAGTTCCAATTCATGCTCTGATAAATGTTGGTCCAGGATTTGAGAAAAATATAATTCGCTTTGAGGAAATAAGGGAGAGGATGCATAGGGTGAAAGCGAACATCTGTAGAATGACTTACTCAAGATATGATTTTTGAAACTATCCCACCTGAGTTATAATGAGAAAGCAGCTGTGGGGAAAGTTGTCATGTTGCACACCGATAAGCATTGTGCAGATGGGCCAACATTCTCCTTGCACTCATACACCCATCCAAAGGTGAGTACATCACTCAATACATGATGCATAAATCTGTTGGATTCTTAGAGTAGAAAATTTGAAAAGAATATCATCATATTAGTGTTAAAACTTACTTGGCAATGAAATTAAAACAACAATTAGCGTAAGGTAATGCCTTTTATTTTTTTTCTTTCTCTTTGATTTCTTGGTATTTCACAAGCTTGCGTGTAATACGTTTCATTGTACTTTCTTTCATGGAACAATGGCAAACCTCCATACTTCAATGATACTCGATCGCTGCCAGCCCCACCTCTTGCTGTTGTACACCTCTGCTGCCTCAACAGTTCAGCTGGTGACAGCAGTGCCAGCACCGCATTGCCAGGCACATTCCAGCTCATGTTATGAATCAGATCCTTTCTTGTGTGCCTTTCACAGGAAATCCACTTAAGTGTAAAAAGATACCGTGTATTATACCGGCATGTCTAAGGAAGCTGAAGCACCATATACCTATTAATAAAACTGTTGAGAGTCAAGTATATCAGAGCATGTAACTCCTGCTTGTTAGAAACCGACAGATTTAATCAATTAAACTGCAATGCTCTATTCATAACTCAGGCTTTTTTATGGTACAAAGATTTGCATTCCAATTAGTGCTCGCAAAGAAAGTTTTCATGTTAACCTGATCGGTAGTATTTCCCCCTCCTCAGTGCCTGTCTAACTCCGTTGAGACTGTAGCGATGTGTCAGGAAGAGCATCTCTGTTACCTTCTGATTGAACAAAACTCTCTTAGGTTTCCTTTGAAATCTTGAGGGCTTGTCACTTGAGGTGTTATTTTTTTAAGCATGAACAAATCTTGTCAGCCTAAGCTGAGAAATCAGCTGTATTTTATCAGCACTTTGGGATCAAACTTCACATTCAGTATTCAGCACTGGGTGCTGTATGTGAGACAAAACTAGAGGTTACAGTCTGCTTTAGGAAGACATCTCTGGTGGCAGGGGGGATCAGTTTCTTACTGTTTACAGAATACATTTACAAAAAAATAACTCAAGTCCTTCTATTTGTCTGATATATAAAGTGCTTAATATCTTGCAACATTTGCTTATTTATGTAGGTACATTATGTTGTATTAACTACAGCTTCTTTGACTTAAAGTGCCTTGAATCCACACACAACTTTTTAAAGAGAATTAATTGGCATCATAGGTCTTTTGTAATTAATCCTCCTTAAGGCTGAGGTAATGCTGCTTTGCAGCAGGTCTATCACTTACCCAATTACACACTGATTGCTGCGCTCCCTAGTCTTCCATCTGGACATCTGTAGAGCTCTGGGACTCAAAGAGCTGCATGTTTAGTCCCATCTGGAGGAGTGTCACAAAAGCAAACATCTACAAGATGTTGTTGGAGTAAATAAAACTGAGATGGTAATTCTTGCTTCTACTCCCAGTGCCAAGTCAAAGAAATAATGTTCTGTGACAGTGACTGAAGACAGGACAGGACCAAGCCTCAGTCAGTGCTCCCAACACCTGCCTGTTTTCTTGGGAAGCAGAGAGTACTTTGGCAAGCCATTCTACCAGTGCACATATACAGTGAGTTTACCAACACACTGGAAGGTTTCTCACAAATTGCTGTAACCAACGGGCACCCAAAAAAAGGTGACAGGCTCCCAAAATAAATAAAGGGAAGAAAAACATCCTTTCTACATAGATTCTGAGGTCTGAACAGAAGTAGACTTTTAACAGTGATCATAAATTATATGATCTGGCAGACAAGCAAGAGCTGTTTGTGCACCATCATTTCTGAGCTGTGCTGTGGAGCTTCTAGAAGCCAAGAATGGAAGCTGGGTCCCGGGGCCAAGCTGTAACATGTCAGTGCTATAGTGCACAGAGAGCATTGGGGCTGAAATGCTGTGTGGTGTCCACTGATCAGAATGTAGAGATGTGGGCATTGATGGGCTAATGTTTGAACTAGAAACACTTCTTAAGAAATTTTAATAATTTCTGAAACATTCATTATACTGTGCGTGCAAAGTGAGGTGTGGATATGGGTGTTATAAAGGACAGCTCATGGCAAAGCAGATGGTTTGTTTTAGCATGCTCATTTCAAGACAGGTTTTATCCTTAGGATGGATCTTCTCACCAAGTCTTCTTCCATTTCTGAGGCAGTCATTTCTTACCCAGTGGCAGCACTGTATATTACAGGCCTGGCTGAATTTGCTTAATGCTTGTGGCGAACATCCAGACTACCCAGTATATTCCCTGCTTGTTGCTGCTGCCTGTCAAGTTTTTCCTTCTTTGGTATTGTAGGCAACAAGGGTATGCCGCTGCTTTAAATTTTGGGAGAAAAAGGGTTTTCGCTTGGATATTCTGTCACTTTAAATGAGCACCTAACAGTTTAGTAGGATCATCACCTTCTCCAGCATAAAATTCTTCAGTACTGTCTTTCCTCCCAGGATTGTGTCCTACGAGACATTCACATCTCCCCAAGTAAAGCAACAACGTTGCACATTGGGAAAGCATTTGCAGAGAAATACCTCCAAGGAAAAAAAAAAAAAAAAAAAAAAAAAAAACAAAAAAAAAAAACAAACAACACGCTAAACAAACACACACTGCTTTTTACTTCATCCTCCAGATTTCCTTCTCCTGAAACCATAATGCTACTTCTCTAAAGCTGCAAAGCCAAATCATCTGACTGTGTGAGTGCCAATACAAGACATTATCCTGTTTATATTAAAGACTGCTGTAAGTGAGCAGTGTGTCTTCCAGGCTGCTCGCATGGCAGTTTAGAAATGGAGCTGGCAAAACACAGCTGAGTTATGGGAGTTCATCATGGCAGTTTAACATAGCAAGGCTCAGGCCTCCTGCCAGTTCTAGGAGGCATCTCATAAAGATGGTGAGAAAAATCACAGAGCTGACACGCAAAAGTTTGCACTGGGTTCCTTGCCAAAATTGCCAACTATGAAGTCAAACAAGCAGAATCTGTAAATTAAATGGTTAACATGGGAATTTCTGTAAATCAGCTTTAGGAAGTGGTGTGGAAGCCCTTGCTTCCGTTTAACGTAGTCTAGCACTGACTCCTTTTCCTCATTTTAAAATCCCCATGAAGACAAGCCTAATATACCAATAAAATATCAAGATAGCTTAAAGTTTAGGAGACTTTATTTTATCCAGCATAGCTTATTTCAGATTCTTTTGGCCTTTTATACCTTACATCAGAGAGTGAAAAATATTAAACTTTTCTTATTTCATCTAGCATCCTGAGCACACACATAAATATATATTTTAAAGAAATGCTTAAAACATCTTTTTCTTATAATGTAGACCAGTATGAGAACTCTAAAAAAAGAATAAATTACAAGCATGTATAACAACCACACGTCAGTTTAAAAATGATGCAATAGCTAAACATGAAGGGGAGAGATAAAGGTTTACATGTGAAGCAGTACCTCTAAAATTTGTATTATGCTAGGTTTAAGTCCCACCATTATCATTATTTTTATTGGTGTTTTTATATGCTGTTGAGTAATAGTTTGTCCACATCCTGGCTTTTATCGAAGGAACTGCTTGTGCAGAAGTTATGCTGGCAATAATCTCTAATACAGTTATGGTCACTTAATTAAACAATCTGAAGTTTACTTTAGGTGACATTTAAAACCGAAATTCTATGTATGTTATTCTACCATGTTCTCTCTTGGTATTGTTCAGTAAAATGCTGTATTCAAGGAAATGCATGAAATTACAATTCAAAGACTGTGATAAGAATGGATTAGTTTTGTACCATTTTTAGCTCTCATTACAATTTTTGTTGCAAGACTAAGTCTACAGATTGAGTATAAAGTATATCAGGCTTTAAATTCAGTGATAAGTCATTGTTAGGACAGAGAATTTTGTGATAACACAGGCAGAAGATTAATCCACTCTGATGACAGCCTTGCAAGTCTATGAGGAACAGAACACAGAGCAAGATTTATCCATTGCATTGACAAAGACGGTAAGGGGAATGGGAAATGGAACAAAATGAGTCCATTTGCATGACAACCTAAGACTATAATCATATGGTTCCACTCAAATCCTACAGTAATGGACCATAAAGAAAAAAACATAAACAAGGCACATCATTTAAAACTATATTGTACTCATCAACCTTTCCAGTGTCTGTAGAAAACATAATCAGGGAAGAAAAATTAATTTCAGACTGCTAAATTACACTGTAAATGCAGAGGGGATACAAGAGAATTGTTCAAACAAAGTTATTCATGTGGCTTTCATAAGTTTGAATAAATTCATTCTGCTCTGTATTCACAAAGATGAGACTATCAAACTAGATCCTCAGCTTGCATAAAGCAGCACAGTTCCCTTGACTTCAGTGAGCTCAAAATCTTCTCAAAATCTCCAAGGGAACCCTTTTCTTGATAGGGTGGCTTTGAAAATACTGGAATAAAAGATAATTCGAGATACCTAGGGGAGAATTCTAAAGAATGGGGATTGCAAACAATGTGAAATATAGAATAGCAAATGCACGTGTGCACCTTTCCACATCCCTGCAGTTCCCTGAAACATACTGGAATGCACACGCATCCATTTGTGTGCCCAAAAGTTTCTAGGATCATGGCTGTACGGCTGCGGTGAGGGGGCTTGTGAGCTGAAGTCCAGCATAGCATCATTTGAATTAAAGCAACTGTGATGAGTGTTAGGATTATAACATATATAGCATGTCATAAATATACTGTAAATCTACAGTTGTTTTGTTCTTTAAGTAATTAAAACAATGCAGACTAAGGCATAGGCACCAAGTAAATATGATGTCAATATTGGAAAGCTCTTAAATGCTTTGTCTGAAGGTCAAAATCAGAATTAAATTAATTTGGTCATGAACCTTTGCACTTTCTCATCTAAACAATGGACTCTCATTTTAATTTCCTTTCACTTTAAATACAGGCATTTTTGTGAAGGAAGTTGCATATGACTATCTGCACGTCTCCTTTCCTGCAATATTATGAAAAAAGCTGTATCATATGGTATAATCAGCACTGACTATGCCACATACATATAGCAGCAGTGTATTTTGAAAACATTTAAAATAGTTAATCTGAAAACATCTGAATTAGTAAGTGATGACTTTAGTGTACCAGTTCAAGCAATACATTAATAGACTCACTGTATTTCAGTTCATTTAAAGAACAAGTCCTATAGACATGCATAAGCAAAATTTCCACTAACTTCAGCTTGCAGGCAGGAATTCACTCAGGAACTGCTTGCCATAGCAGGCTGTTCACATACTGAACCATATATGACTGAGAAAAATACATATTTCTTGCTGGTTTTGATCATTGCAGACTATATTCCATTCTGTTTTCATCATTATACTAATGTGCAGAACAGACCTTAAAACAATTTAGCCTGATCACTCCAAAGACCAAATGGTCCTCTGTGAGTGTGTGTATGAGAACTTCAACATTGTGTTCACGTGGAGCATAGATCTGAATTTACTGAAGCGACTGAAGAGGCTCTTGTCCTTATATGCACACTTAACATAGTATCAGTGCTACTTAAGAATAATAAGGAAAAAAGGATGGGGAGAATCGAATTAAACTGCTCACCAGCTCCCTCCATTCAACCTCTTCTTGGCATACGGAAATCAAATAAATTTCATCTCTCTGCTACAGCAATATTTCTCATGCATTATGTCACAGTATTGCAAATTCCCTGCCTCATTCACAGGCTTTGCTTCTCTGTTTTCCCTTTCTAGCATCTACATGGATTTCAAAGATAACCTTGATCTAGATTAGTGCTGCTGTGCAATGCAAAACAGAAGTGGTAACAGACTGGATGTGTTCTTAACTGCTATTATAAAATATCTCAAATTTTTATGATCTTGCTTTATGACATATCTTATGATGTTGTTTTAGAAACACACAGCGTAACATTTAAAAAGAAGCTGCCTCTCACGTAAGCAGTGCAATCTCTACTTGTATGGGTGAGGGAGACTGTTACTTCTTAAAATGGCTGAGGTTGGCAGGGTCCTGCCAAACCCGGGTTTTTGCCTGGCTATGTAGCTGCAGAGAGCAGAGATGTCAGAGCCAGCAGCGTGTTAGCAGGAGCTGTGCATGGCTCAGCTGGCCAATACCAGGTAGCACCTATACAGTGAAACCTGCTGGGAGTCCATAATCCCCTACCAGATGGGACTAAACCAGAATTCCAGGATGCATGGAACAGCCAATCCATAAGCCAAAACAGTTGGAAATATGGGATTGGTCAGGAGCCAGTGCAGATGGCAACGGAGGGCTGGTCAGGACTGCAAGTCTTTGCTTGGCATTGGATGGGCACTGATGCAGACGGCGAATGGGATGTGTCAGAAATACAGTTCTCTCCTTACTTGTCTCATGTCAGATTGTCTCTGCATGAGAAAGAGAGGTCTTCCGAAACATACTCCTAGCTTCTGGGGCTCTGTTTCCTCTCTAGAGATATCCCCTCTACCTCTGAAATGTGAGATTTGCCTAGAAATATGCGGGTTGAATTTTATTTGGAGGGATTATTTGTATATGGGAGTAAAATGTGAATTTCCTGCATGCGTTTGCACTAGCAAATCTTTAGCACTCTATTGTTTGCAGAAAGTGAACAAGCACTAGTCACGAATGCTGTCAAAATGGAATTTGCTTTTAACTTCAAATGAATATTCATGAAGAATTTCTTCCGCTATTTGCTCACCACTCATATTTAATGATATGGGAAATGGGATGAATAACAAGGTGCTGAAATTTGCTGACAATACACAATTATTTAAGTTAATATAAACCAAGGAGTAAAGCAAGGAATTTCAGGAGGAGCTAATAAAACCTGAGTGACTGAATAACAAGATACCAGATGAAGTTCAGTGAAGACAAGTATAAGACAATGAACACTGGAATAAATCATTTTAACTACTTGTACATATTGATGGGGCATGAATTAGTTCTAACCTCTCTGGGTTAGGATGGACACACAGTCCAGCAGTAGTGAGGAAATAAAAAAAGGCTGCAATCCACTCCTGGGGAATCACTCCTAAAGAATCACTCCTGAAGAGATCAGAAAGATCTCTTCTGTCCTATTTCAGCCAAAAGCAAGGCTAATGTAAGATGGAAATAGTGATCTTTAGACCTCTGTGCAGGAGTCCAAGCTGAGGAAAAAAATCACTAGATTCATTTATTTATAATTAATTTTTCATATCAGGGATGGAATTACACCAATTTAAGCTAAAAGTCAACTGTGAAAGGACATAGTCAATTCCAGAGGAAAGGGCAGATGTGAAAAGTGGTCTGAAGGTTACAAGTTAAATAGTTCACTTTCGGAGTCAATAGAGCATCAGCATCATAGAAAATAATATGAAACTGTGATGGGCATATTTTGAGTTTCTTCAAGACATGTCACAATCCAGCAGCTAGCATTAGAGAACAAACAGAAAGGTTTAGCAATGAGTAATTAGGTTTAAATTAAGATGCTAAGCTTTTCATTGAGGCAACAGTTATATTGTTGTAGTGGTGGCCTCTAGCAGAAGATCAAACTGGCATACTACAAGCTTTATTATTAAACTGCTTCAACAGAACTTTCCAGAGCTCAACCAGCCATCAGTGCCTTAACACCACAGTAACATGAGCCTCTAGCATGAAGAAGTGAGAATACAGCTCTGAGTCACTGTCCCAGGCAACCTGAACTTTTATGTAGATGCTACAGACCCTCTGCTGTGTAGTACTAGGGTCCAGAGGAAGCTCTTTCTGAGTCAGTCCACATGAGCAACATGGTTTGCCAAATGATTGGGATGCTAGAAAAGCAATCAGATAATAGTGGGGGTGCCTGAAGACCTGTCCCTCCCATTCCTTCTGCTCTACTCTCTTTCAAGGTGTTGTCCATGCTGTCATTGAGTGGAAGGACTTTACTTTTGCTCTGTGGGATACTGCCAACTTTTCTACAAACTTTACAACTTCACAGTGAACTACCATGTTCCTGAAACCTTGAATGAAGGAGATAATATCACAGAGAAAGAATATTACAGAATAATTGGTTTCTTAGCCTATGCATCACAGAGAGTCTTCTGCCTAGGAAGGGATAATGCAAAAAAGTCACTGATGATACAATTGTTCTTAATGCAGGTGGGGGTTTTTGACTTATAGCACCCTTGGCAGTTCATAGGATTAACTTTCCACTCTAAGTCCTAAACAATCATCCAATATTTTCCTTTTCTGAGTATTATTTTTTTCCCTGCCAGAGTCTTCAGGCATTTTTCATTCTGCAAGAGTTCTCAAACAAGAAATGCACAAATTCCTGAGAAGGAAGGGATGCAGGTGAGGAGAGGTGGTGAGGAAGGAATGGGGGCAGGGGGAAAAGAGCTCTGGCCATGGCAGGACAGTGAAAAGGGGGGCAAAACACAAAAGCAGCAGAGAGCCAGTGCTTCAAAAGCTGTTAACCAGAACATTTGTAATTGCGAGGGACTGAGAGGATGGAAAAGAGCATCTTTTGTTCCAGTACTCTGCATACTTCATCTGACCACAGTCTTCTCCATCCCTGTGGTCACATCTAGCTGGTCAGACCTCCTCTGCTCCCTTAGGGCCTGCATCTCTGCAAGGTACAACTTCACAGCAGCTGGAGCTTCCTGGGCAGTGTAAACTCGAATTCCAAGATTCTCGCTTAAGGTCTAGTTCCTCAACAGACATGGAAGTTAATTCTATAAAGACCTAAACCTATGTCATAATTTAGCAATTTTTCAGCCTCTTATCTGAGGAGAAAAAATCTAGGATGGCTTTGTGGGATATTGGCCTGCTGGAATATATAGAGGATAAACACCTGGGCAGGTTAGGACAGTGTCTGCCACTACTTCAAGTCTAAAACTGAATGATAGACAAAGAAGAAGTGTCAGAACATTTCTCCCATGTAAGTAAAACAGAGGCAATTTTCTTCTAGGAACTAGTCTGTTTATCTAGCAGTTAACATATTAGCACTGCACTGTAAGAGCCCTTCACTTCTATTGCTCTGGTATAAAATGAGTGTGGATTAAAAGCAACTGGTCATCTGGCATCTCATTGGTGTAATTATTCATGGGGTTCAGTCTATTCCCCTTGCAGAGATGTGACTATCATTACAACTAGTGTAGCATGACCAGTCCCAGGACAGCATAAACAGACATGGAAACTGAACTACTTTATCCCTTTTAGCTATGAGGATCTTCATACTCAGTCGGTATATCTCTTCTGTATTCCAGTAGATGCAGAAACAGAGCCAAATTTCAGGGCAGTTAATCTGGCTTTCAGAAACATTGCATTCGCTTTAAATTCTCTCATTTCATGACTTTATCCAAGGTAAAGCAAAGAACAGAAAGAAAATGGCTCTAAACACTGAAATGTGCAATTTATGTCAGATGGACATAGCTACGCAGATTTAGTAGGATGTGTGCATGCATATGCTTATGTGTGTTGTGTGTTTATTGCTTTAGAATTGCCTAGAGTTACATCATCCCAAGAGATATATTCAGCCCTGTAGTCTCAGATGGAATATGATGTTTGCACATAAAATAATAAGAATTTGTGAGGCACTCAGACAGGAAGGTGAGGTGAGGCAGTTATGAAACAGATGATAACACTACTTTTGGGCTAGAGTCCTTTGAGGTAGGCTGCTCTATGATACACTAGTCTGTATTCGAAAAATGTTTTCCCTGGATTTTTTCTTTGGAAATAATTTTAACCAACCATAGAAATTCATTATTTTGATCTGACATTTAAGTACCTTTTAAATTGTATACAGATTTTATTGACTAGAAAAAAAAACTATAATTGCTCTAGTGACTAGGATAAATGAAACATTTCTGAAGTAGTAGAAAGACCATCTAAATTCTTGAAGTGATAGGATTTGATTCAAAACCAATAAATTAATCTGATGTTTTAAAAAAAACAGCAAGCATCAGAGAAAAAAAAAAAGCTTTATCCAAGGCATTTGTGTATCCTCAGTCTGGTTAACATCCCATTTTCCTTTTGGCAGCAAACCTGGTGATTCAAGTGAACAGTCATTTATCAAAAAAAAAAAAAAAAAAAATATTGGCATTAAATATTTTTCAGCCCAATTCAGTAACAGATACATATCTGTGTTTATGTGATAGAGATAAATGTATGACCGTGTGCATGCACATGCACATACGGAGTGGATTATATTGGAGCACCCTGTTGATGGGTTAGATACTGGAGTCTGAGTGTGCTGAATATATATGGAACTCAAGAGCAAGGAGGCTGAAGATGTATGAACACTACCTGGAGCATTCAGGATCTCTCAGTCTGATACACACTCCCACCATCCCCTTTCAGGATGATCCATGGTGGTCTCAAACCAGCTCGCGTCCAAATTTGATCACATCAAAGGAATAAATATCTTTAATACAGTAGATCATGCTTATGTTCATTGAAAAGAAACACACCTAATACTAGCTCTGTTCAGTTTTTGCTCCTTTGTTGATACTATAGGCAGTTTCTGGAATGAAAGCAGTTGCTCTATATTTATCTATATTTATCTTTTGAAAGCTACCTGAGTGTTAGGAAGTGTTAGCTTCCCTCCCTCATCAGCAGTGGGTGTTAGTTTCATAGCATTGTCTGCATAATCAGCATCCCAATTACCTTTAAAACCACTGTGAATAAATATGTTTCTTCATGATGCAAAGCTTGGAAAATAGCCAGTAATTTCTAAGAGGAGCCTGATGTCTTCCTATCAGTTCACCAGAAAAAAAAAACAAAACAAAACAAAACAAAACAAAACAAAACAAAAAAAAAAAATAAGACTTCTACAGCCACACATAAGATATTGTAATCACAGTGATCAGTAATCAAAAACGTGTGGTTTGAAGTCAAGCATGTTAACCTGGGTATATTCATTTACTTATGCCCTCCTAACTCAGTCTTGCAAAGATAAATGAGCCCATTTACAAAACGAACAACATATTTAAGTATAGAATTGGGGGTTTGTTTCGCATCTGTAAGAATGGAAAAGCTGTCTTTTGGAGTGTTTCCACAAACATCTATTTTTAATGCTTCTTTATTTCAAGGCAAGCAGGGATGGATTCTGCAGTACTGACATTACACATTCTTGTACCCTTTTTGTTTCATTTAGAGATATTCTCCAGTCTTCCAGGAATATGCATATTTGTGCATGTCCCTCCTCCCTGTCTATAAAGGCACCCATCAATACTTCAGTTTTATGACACCTCAATATTTTTTTCTCAGCATATGTTGAAAATTTTGACAGCACAAATTTGAAAGTGTCTGCTTTCTCATCTCATGTGTTCACCTGCTCATCTCCACTTGTTTAATGCCTTATCCCTATATGCCAATAGATATTATCAGTAAATCCTCCTGGTTTAATCTCCAAAATGTCTCAGAAATCTTCCCTTTCCTCTTCATTCTCCCCATAAAATCTTTGTCAAGTCCATCCTTCTCCACATCCATGCCTATTGCGACCTTGCTGTCTTCAGCCTCTAAATGACACTCACATTAGCCAGTTTTTAAAGTAGTCTAATGCAAAAGTAATCCACTGCTCCCAGTATTGAGATCTCATTAAGATATTCCTAAATCCCTCTTCTTCACTGTCTCCCTATTGCCTTCTAAATCTGATCGAAGCTCCTTTTATCATCCAGAGCTCCTCTTGACCTAACCTTCCTTCTTCTGTCCTTGCTCTGTTCTTCCACATCTTTCTTCTTTATGTGCTCCTCCTCACCATTGCCAGTCACAATGTAAACCATTTGCCAGTTAGACATATGCACCACCTTTGATGTTATCCACTCTACCTGTGCATGGGGTAAGTAGTTCAGCAATACTCTTCCAGATGGAAAGTTTCCTGATGTGTTTGGCATGGTCCCCTTGATGAGTTTGAACCGCTGACTACTAAAAGTAAGTTATCATGTACTTTTCTAGCAAAAAGGAAAGGAAGCATTTGTCTTCTTATAGTGAGATTCTGTTTTCTGAGTCATCCACAATTTCTCCTGTGTCCTTAGGCCTTGAATCAGAAAAGGAATTAAACTTTTTACTGTAAGTTTACTATCACTATGATTCATGAAATTGCTCTCCAAGCAGTCTGAACCCTCCTTGCAGAAAGCTGATATCTAGATGTTATTGAAATGTACAACTCTGGCTTCTCAAAAGTATGTTTTCAGCTCTTAGAACCTGAATTTTAGGATGTAACTTTTTCCTCTCCCCACTTGCTTACTATTAAACATCTTTTAGTTGATTTGGGGGAGTACAAAGGCACAGGGCAATAAGATAGAATTTCTGCATTATAGGCTTTCTAAACGAAGCCTTTATTAGTCCACTGAAATTTAGCTGCAGGATCTTTAAGTTAGTTCAGACAAGCCGAGTTTACAATACAGTTCATGTCAGCACGAAGGACAGGACATGCAGATCAAAGCTCCTCTCAGTTCATCTGACTTTCTGTTCTTCTGTGTCTCTGTGCATTAGATTATGGGAAAACTTAACAAAACAAACTAACTCCTAGTCCCTTCCTCTCTTCCCCTTTAAGTCCTCCACCCCTCACAAAAGCAAACAGGAGAAAAATACTCTTCCCACACCTGGACCATTTGTTCATTATTCTGTGGTTCATCAAAAATTAACATCCGCTTACTGGAGCTTACTCTCTCTCTGCCAAGGTGCTACAGAAGTACTCTGTGCCAGCCAGACACCTACGTGCTATTTCTACATGCCTCACACCTCCCAAAGTTTAACCCGTTGAACTCCAGCCAGCAATGAACATGAAGCTGGAAAATGATGGTGAGCAAATAGTTCCTAACAAGTTTAGAAAAAAATGTTGCCATATCTGCAGATAATTCCTAAGAGCAGGCTGATGCTTTCTCATTTCATTCCATATGAAACTCCCAACCTCAAAACTGTCTGTCCAGATATGAGATAATTTGTCACAATGACATTCCACAGCCTCATGTCTGGTTTATATAGTTTAGAGAGATTGTCCATGCTTCTAACATCATGCCTGTATGTGCATGTCCCTCTGCTTCCATCTATAAAGACAGGCATGCATCAATGCTTCAGTTTTACAATTCTTTAATATGTGAGTTGCCATCTCCAGGAAGCTGGGAAATGATGGTATCTGCATCATTCATAACAAGATTAGAGAAAATCTTGCCATGTCCAGGCATCATATAAGTACACACTGATGTCTTGATTAGGATGCTATAACGAGGATAGAACTGCTCTCACATTTTACACAAAGACATGCCAAATGCTTTACTACATCAACTATATTGAATACGTCCTATTACACACACCCTGTTTCAGTCCCACTGAACTCATAGAAACTTTGGTTCCTTCAGTTCCTGAGATTCCTGGCCATACAATTGCCTTCCTGCCTCTTTCCTCCCTGATTATAACTCTTTGTTTTCCTCACAAAGCAGAGTTCAGTGGATTTCCTGTACTTCCTCACAGGCCATTACTCTTAAAGCAATATTGCTTGGCTGCAGTAAGGATCTGTCTCAAAACCAAAGAAAGCAGTAGGAAGAACGATTGCAGTCAGGCAAGATTGTCTCCAAAAAAACGAGTCTTGGGGCTCACATATATTCAGCTCACCAGAAAAAGGTGGAAGGAAGCATGTAGACCATACCTTCAAGCACATAAACCCTGAGTTAGTTACTAATCTCTCCCACCTCTTACTCACCCTCCCTGATCTGCTCCACTATTCTTCTGCTGCTCCTTTACTCCTTCTGACAGCAGGCTGCACCTCCTTCCATCTTCATCCTCCCCCTGCCCCAGGCACTCTCCCAAGCAGCTCCTTTAGCCTGTGCTCCTCTAACCCACTCACTCCTGAATCTTCTCTGACATCCCCTGCAAGATCCAGGCTATTGCTCCTCTTTTACTTTGTCGTTTATTCCCTTCTCATTTATTCCCTGCTTGCCAGAAGACCAGGTCCTCAGCCCCTCCTGACCCTTCCTGTCCTGCCTGTGAGTCTCAGGAACTTTTGGGAACGTGAAACTTGGGACAAAGGGCAGTGTTGGGGCTGTGCTTGCACCAGGACGTCACTCTTGATAGGCACGTGTGTGTATTTTGCACATGGTCTTACATTTTAAGGCAGGGAATTTTTTTTCTGTGACACAGGGGCTCTGCACCAGGCACCGTGCCGCAACAGCATCACCAATGAAACTGCTTCCATTCCTAGGTAGGTGAAATCTCCTTCCCTGGGGAGGGAGTGGAGGTGAGAAGGGAGTGGGGTCTGTCAAGGAGAAATGAGTGTGTTGGAGATGGTGGAAGGCTGCTGGGTACACAGGACTGAAAGTTCTTGTAGCTTTGGTCAGTGCTGCTACCAGATTCAATAATTGCATGGTCAGCATCATCCCAAAACCAAATCCCACAAATGTCAGTCTTTATTTCACTGCGGGTTTTGTTCTGTAAAAAGCAGAAACATTGTGGGTTTCCGTGGGTTTGTTTTTTCCCTCTCGCTATGTCTGCTTGGGAGATTTTTAGATTTCACATGTTATGAACAGTAAAATGACAACAGAGTCCCACAAGTTTCTGTTTTAATCTCTGGAAAATGGAGTCTGCTCTCAGAAACTGAGGGAAAAGATGAAACTTGGTGATACCTAAATTGATATAGATAATATATAATTGTTAAAAAATAAATAAATGTGTGTAATTTTTAGTCTTTCGAATCTTTCATGAAATTTTAATTTGTCCAAGAAAACAATGCTTCAGTGAGATTCCCTGAAGCAATGAAACTTGTAATTATAACATTAGGCTAGCAAATATCCAGAATAATATTTGGGAAGGGAAAAGCAGAACTGCAGGGGAAGACAGCATCCAAAAGGGTCTCTGTGTTCTGCAACTTTCATTATGTCCTACTAGCAATTTATAAATTACAAAGTAAAAAACTTACTTTCCCTTCCGAGCTAACTGCCTCATTTCTAACCTATTACAGGGTGTGTATAATTATTCAGCGAGTTGTTAGTTTTCTCAAAGGGAGAGAGTCTTTTTTCCTTTGTGTTGAAAACCTCATGCATTCATTCAGTGGGAAAGTAGTTATACCATTTAGGAATTATCCAGTGGATCAAAAAAAGAAGACAATACTTGGAAATGGTATTTTAAGAGATTAAATTTAAATAATTTTGGTAAATTCTTAAAACCTTATGTCATAATGCTGTAAATACTGTGACAAGTTCATTTCAATCTCTCAGACCATGCAACACAGGTTAGCTACACAAGCATGGAAGTGTTTATAAAAGTAAAAACTATGATCAGGGGAACCTTCTTTGGTATTTTTCACTTGATATGTGTAGGGCAGTTTGGATTACACTCAATGCATAATTCAGAGTGCAAATAAATGTCTGTTCTTTACTGGAAAGTAATACAGAGCTTTGAAAGCCTTTCAAATGTTTTCCCCAGATCACTGAGTAACTTCTATGTTGTTTACCAATTTTACGCTGGTTGAACATATACACAAATTCTTAATCTACAGTGTCTGCTGTTCCTAGCCCCTGGATAGTTTTAACAAAGAAGTCCCAGTACTTGGTGACCCTTGCCACATCCTGTGATATAGCTGAGTCTGTAATAATGTTAATTTTACTGGAGTACACCAATTTTGTGGATATGTTTTGTCCTGGTTTTAGAGCTCAGAATGTAGTTTTTAGATAAACAACCAAGTCTTATTTTCCTTTGTTCCAGTTCTGATTTGCAGTCTGCTAGACTATGGATGTACTTCTGCAAACTGCAACAGGACATGCCACAAAGATGCCAGGTGTGAAGTTCAGGGTGGGACAACAGGCTGCTATTGCTCCCAAGGATATACGGGAAATGGCATAACATTCTGTAACGGTAAAAAAATTTATCTATATGCATTTTTGGTATGTGTTTGCTTGAGCTCATGAGTTTGCAGGAGCTCATTAACTCAAGGTGTCAAAACACCTTACACGGACATGTTCTCAAAGCAAAAACTTTAGCAGTTTCTGAGAAATTCTACAACTTACTCTCAGCCTAGTATGTTAATATATCATTCCGTGCATCTCAGTTGAGTATGAGCTGTATAAGCTGTTTTGTGGCTTTCCTTTGCCATGAGAGTTGCTGATGTATCTTCTCTGATTCAGCTTCAGAAACTTCCCTTGTGACTCAGGACTTCTGAAGCTTGGCGTTGTCATGATTGTTACTTTTAACAGCCCTCACACCTCATCCACACACACACAGCACCAGGCCACTCTTCCTAGCAACTGATCATAATCAACTAATACAACTCCTGGGCTACTCTAGACTGAGGATGTGTGTGTGCCACCGAGACATGCCCACATGTAAGGCCATTGTTAATTTTTCCACTACAGCTGCTTGCAAGGGAAATATGCCAGAAATTCTACAGAGGGATCTGCCTCTAGATGCCTCTATCTTCCATCCAAAGAAAAAGATCTTTTCCCTGCCTTCATTTTTGAGTTATCCCACACTACGAATAGCTCTAGTACTTATTTGTACTGTTAGATATAGCAATGGCCCGCTCCAAGCAGGCTGAAATTCATATGAATCTTGTCATTTGTCAGTGTCCTGAAAAGTGGTTATGAATATTAACCATCTCTTTGGTCAGTTTTTGTGTTTCATGCATCTTGGGCTATTTAGCAATAACAAAGGCACTTTGGTTTTGTTATGAGCACAGGTATGCACCCCACCTTTAGTTTGGGTTTTTATAGCTCATTTGCCATGGTGTACTTGGAAGTGTGATTGTTTTAGGAAAATGTAGAACCTTTTTCCTAAGGAAGTTGTCTACCCTTTTCTAAGCTGGGAATGCTTAGAGAGAAATATTACTGGCTAAAATAGTAAACAATAAGGAATCAGAAAAATCATACCATAATATAGATTGGAAGAGACCTCCTGATGTCATCTGGTCCAGCTCCTCACTCAGAGCAGGTTCAGCTCCCCACTTAGAGTAGGTCCAACTTAGGGAAGGTTGCTCAGGACCTTGTCCAGCCAACTTTTGAGTATCTCAACCACATACCTCTCTGGGCCCCTGTTCTAGTGTCTGACTACTATAAATCTGAGAACTATTTTCCAATATCTAGTTGCAGTTTCTATTGTTGCAGCTTTTAACTTTTGCCTCTCATGTGCACTTACGGCTCTACATTTCTAATAATAGTTTAGCTTCATCTCCCCTATAGACCCCTGTGACCCCCCATTAGGTAGCTCTACACGGCAATATGATTTCCCCTTTGCCTTCTCTTCTCAAGCCTATACAAACACTGTTCTCTCAGCCTTTACTTTTCATCCCATGTCATATAGTCACTAAACATATTTCTTGATTTTAATGATAACCTTGCCCTAAATATAGGTCAATCATTATTTGTCTATCGAGCTGGTCAAAAGAAAATAAGAAATGGCCTTCACCACACTAGTATTGTATTTGCACTAATTCAATTTTACTACTATGGTTGATTTGAAAGTTAAGTGCATGTTATGTTTGCAGAGTCAAGGGCTTGCGCTTGTGAATAATGCAGAAAAAGAAGAAAAACAAGCCAAATTTTAGCAATACTACCTGGAACAAATCAAACCAGCATTTACTTATCTATCATGATCTGGTATCCACTACATTGTCTGTACTTTTCTAGAAAGTTGTGATTATGAGTCATCAATTAAATTTACAGTAAAGGTACATGTTGTTCTTCACTGACATTACTGATATTCTTAAGTACGTTATACATTATACATTATATATGTATCCATTATGGCATTATTAAATCCATTTGTGTGATGATGGATCTATCTTACCTTCTATATTCTTTTTTCTCATAGAGCATCTTTTTCTTACTTTCTCTTTTGCCTATATTTTCTTAGGAAAACTTAATTCAAAATTCATTTAAAAATTTATTAATCATTTAAAGAGCATTCAGTACAGTGAAATATACATTCACAAACCTTGTGAATCAATCAGTTGTTTATTAAGAATTATATTAAGTTTTTGAAAACTCAGTCTTTAAAATAAAATTTCCAGTGTCAGTCCAGGCAAACCAGCTACTAGATGTATTTGTGTTGCTCTGCAGTTAAGTGGCAATGGTTTGAAGCAAGCCTTATGCTGGGAGACCGTTTTCTCTGGTAAAATACCTCAACAACCGCCAAAGTCACTTACCCTCCAGCTAAGCAGCAAAGCTTGTATCAGAACTGTGTGGCTGTTGCCCCTGAAAGAGAGATGACGTTTCTCTAGGGCATCATGTTACATAGCGCATTATTAATATTGTGCAGTAGTTTTCTAATAGCATAAACAAGTAACCTGAATTTTAATTGGGTAGGCTCTAAAAAGAATTAGAAATATAGGCTAAACTCTATCATAAATAGTTTAAAGCTGTGAAAACATAAAGCAAAGCCTCAGTTGTTCAGTGATGTATTAGATCTTGCTGTTCTGTATGGTGAAAGCGGCAGGTGTATCTGCTGGTCTACAGATAGCTACCCATTTTTCTTCAGTTATTAATCTTAGCCTTTTACAATGATAGTCCAGTCACCTTCAAAGGATATCATCAATTATGTGCTAATACAGGCATTTTCTGAAGAGTGTATATGGTACATTGTGTTTACATATTTGCCCTTTTAGTTATTTAGATAGGTCGTGAGAGTCATAATTACTGTCGACAACATTAGTAATTTCACATAGCTAAGAACCAATTTCTTCATTGTGCTTATCCTGGTAGACAATTAAAGCAGAACAGTCATTGTTTTGAGGGTTTATTCTGGAACAAGCAATTCAAATTCTTTCTCGTATAAAAATGTTGAACAAAAAAAGTTTTACTTTTCAGGTCAGTCCTCTTAAGCTTCTTTAGCTGGAAAACTGTCCTTTTTTATTTATAGTAACATTCTTACTGTTTTTAAAAGGTTTACATTTGTTTCTCTACTTCCACTTGCTTGTAACACCTCTTAAATACTTGTAAAAATTATTTCTTTGCTAGCTCTGTCTTTTCAATGTGATACACTTAGACATTTTCCCTTGAGTTTACTGTGCTGCAAAAGGCAATAATGCCCTGTTACATTTATTTCCTAGCACCATTATTGATGAATCATGAATCACTGATGTCAGCATACCTTGGGAATGGAGTTTGTTAGTTTTTACTTTGCTCCCTTTGCCAGCTGGCTAAGTGACTGCAGAGAGCTCAAGATTATTGGATTTGCTGTGTATAGATAAAGACATATAGATATGAATTTAATTTCCTGGTGTCAAAGTCATGGCTTTTAAAATAATTATCCTCTTACAATCTTTCCCACAAGATATCAACCACTTTAAATTAGGTCATGTTTTGGACTTTCCAAAGGCATACTTTGGCCAGTCTAACAAAAAGCTAATCCTCTCCATAATCTCCTTGTCTTCAGTAAGAATATGTGTAGGAATGCACATATTCAGGAGAGTAACTGATTGTAGGATCTGGCCTCTTTTATATATTGGAATTATAACTTACATAGCAATAAATTCCTTCTGTACGGTAACTTTCAGAAAGCCATAAATGAGTCACCTTGTCAAGCTTTACACCTCTGAGGTACAAAATACTATCCCACTCTTCTTACTTCTTCTTTTGTATTTATATGCCTTGCTTTATGTAGCATTAGAGAGAGAGAACAGCCTCTGAAAATATAACTATTTGCCTTTTAGGACTCCATCCTCGGGCAGCTGTGTATTCTGCATGTAATGCATGAGGCTTTAGCTTCACATTGTCATACACCCTATCGAAGCACAACAGCTAGAGCTCTTGGCATATAAAATAAAAATATATCCAGGGAACACTGATTTATAGACAAGTTAACTTCCTCTTGTGCAAAAATGCCATGGATTTTTTTACAGATAAATAGTGTATATTTGCCACTTTTTAAAATCCATTTCTTTATACAAAAAGAGTCTGCCATATAAATTAGGTGTTGCTCAAAATCCCAGCTTTCTTCCAAAACAAAATTAAAGAAAACAAACAAAATTTCAGATCCTTTAGAGAAGATTGGACTAGAAGTAAAACTTCATAGAAGCCAATATTTTATTTTTAAAACAGGAAAAAATGAGTTGGCATCATTGATGCTTTCCTAAGCAGCTCTGCTGTTTCAATACTGGCTGCTTCTTGATTGCTGACTGCCAATTTGCTGCTTTGCTGGCACACTGCAGGAAATTAAAGTAAACAGTGTGATCACAGTGTTTACTTTAACTTTGTAAAATACGGAAGGAAAATGAAGCAGTGCTGTTTGTTCCAGGAGGGTAGGCAGGCAAGCAGGAAAAGTCTGAACGCAATATCCCTTCCAGATATCCCTGCACAATATTCCCTTGTAAATGTCACTTGCAAATTATACTGCAAAATTAATCAGTCTTACCTGTAAAATAGTTACAGCTCTTCCAGAAATAGTGAGCAAGGATTAGGCTATCAGGGAAACTCTGTGCTGAAGGAAGGCACTGACTCTCTTTCTGAAGTGCAGTGTAGGAGGATTTGTCATTTTCCAGAGGCAGAAAATACATTAGTGCAAAGTGGTATTTTATATCAAAATACAGAATTCCTGTTAGAACACAGGGCAATTTGTGTAAACTCAGCTGAATCAAACTAAATGCCTACTCAATATCTGAACACAAACATATTTTCTTGTGTTTCTGAGGGCCATACGACCAACTCTTCTTTGCCAGCTGTAAAAAGAAGCTTTTCTATGAGACATCAGCTCCTTGCTCTAAGATGATGTCACTGTGTCCCAACTTTTATTGCAGTCACTGAATTTGTTTTGCTTCACTGTTGTCACCATTGCTATTCTGCAGCACCCAATCAGTATATAGTTTTGAGGAAAATTTTACCTTTCAAATTAACATGACCCTGTAAAACATTTGTGTATAATCATTTCATTCTATTCAGAAGTGTTCTTCAACAGAAAATGATCTAAGCCAAATGCTGGTTCACCAGAGAAATTTTTTTTTTTTTTTTTTTTTTTTTTTTTTTTTTTTTTTTTTATGTCACTTCTGTGTTTACCAAATAGTCTGAAATCACTGATATGAAAGATCCAATCCACACACTTCTTAAATTCATTTCACTGCTATCAGTTGCCACAAGCTATAAAAAGGCAAATTGCAGCTGCTCTAGCATAGCACAGAAGGAGAAAGATATGCCTTAGCCAAACACAAATAACAGGGCTCAACACAGGGGGTCACAGCTTGGAAAACTTGGGATGTGCTACTCTGGAGGCCAAAGCAGATCACCAATTTTCAGCCATTTTGACTTGCTTCTCATAGTCTCTAGGCTTGTCTCTCACTCTTTGTGCTGGTTTAAGCCCTGCCGGAACCGGAGAACACCTTAAACCAGCACACTCTTCCTTATTCTTTTTCCTTTTTGCCCCTCCTCCTGTGTCTCCCAATCTCTGCTGCTTTCCCTCGAAATTCTGCTGGATCTTTTACATGGTTTCAGGATAGAACACGTTAAAACAAGAGCATGGGCTGTGTGAAAGTGCAGAAGTCATCTTTGAATTCAGAATTCCTACTCCAGCATTAGTTGTCTGGCTTTTTGGTGATCTCAGGTGTTAGGAGGCACCATACTGTTTGTTGCCTATGTAGGTATTATATTTAATTAAGCCCATGCCTTTAGTGTTCCTCTCCAGGGAACAGAAAGTTTTACTCTTTCCCATATTTTCATTGGTTATAATGTAGCTGAATGTTTTCACCTTTTCTTGAAGTGAAGAGACTAAGCACTGACCTCTGCAAAGTTATGCAGCTGAGGTATCTTGATCCCACATTCCAGATTAAAGCTGTAGGCAGATCATGGAATTGAAAAACCCGGACAAATTAGCCAGGAGGATTTGATATTCTGGTGCATGCCAGTCCACTTGCCTGGGAAAGCGTGGATGTCAGTGTACAAGGTCAGTGTAGCAGGTTCCTGGCCATTTGGGGACCTATGGCTTTATGTATGGCTTTGGCTTTTTCATATGCAAGATGTTACACTTTTCTGTGAATTTGGGAAGGTCTGATGGCTATGATATACATAGACTGCTGGGGACTAACCAGCTGTTACAGGGTTGCCTTCCAGTCACAAAGGACAGAGATGTTTGTTCCTGAAAATAGCCATACCCTTGGCTAACACTGTCAAAACAGCTTTTGTAGAGTTTACTTTTTATAACTTAAATTGCTCTTTGTAACTAGCTACTATTGAAAGTATATTTTAGTTGGAGCTTTTAAGAGTAGATCGGGAATTTGAACGGGGATAGTGTGTTAAGACAGTGCATGCATCCATGAGAATATTAGTCACATGGAAAGCAGTGCAGGATGTTTGAAGTAACAATACAATCCTGCTGAATAAGACACAGTGGAGACTGTCTTACTCCAATTTCCTTACCTCTGTAAATGTCCGAGTCCATAAAATTTTGACTCAGAGCATTTTATGCGTTCAAAGTGCCAAATCCAGTTTTCTCACTCGTATGAAAAAATCCCTCCCGGTTTCTCACTTGAATGAGATAGAGAGAAATCTTCAGAGCGTTAGCATTCTTTCCTACTGCCAGAAAACACAGTTTGCCTGGGCCAGAGATATAGTCCACTATAATCATTTGTAAGATTGACCCTGACTTTAATAAGCCTTGGACCAAGCTCCTGATAGACTCATTACATCCAGACATTTGAGCCAAAAAAAGAAAATAAAAGAAGCTCTATCTTTTTTCCCATGGTTTTTGTTTACATTTTCTTGAAATGGTACTTTGAGCATGACTAAAATACAGTAATGCATATTTTGTATGGGCCAGGAAGAAACAAAACTTCCTCTTGTTACATCTGTAATCATATCCTCTTTTAAATTAATCCTGTTTGCATCTAAAAAGAGTTTTTAAAATGTGTGTAGATGATGTGGTAGAAAAGAGTTATTTGTCTCTCTCAAAAATGTACCCACACTTTCAAGCTGATCAGCTGCACATGGCTGGTTTCTTATTTGTTTAATTCAAAACGTGTTTTAACCCTTGCCAAATAAAGCTGATTTCCTTTCTTGAGAAGATACTCTTTTCATCCTGCTTTATGGTAGTAAGAATCAATCAATATGTTACGTGTTTAGAGGATGTGGGAAAATTCATGTAAGGAGCTTTTAACTTATTATTTCAGAGTCTGCTTACTTCATGTTTACCAGAGATATGATTCACTTCCTATATCTCTAGCATCTGAAGCAGTCCCAAAAGGTCCAACGGTAACAATACATTCTTCTCACCTGCTGGTTTGAAGTTAATGGATGGAAGATATTTCCAGAACATGTATTCTCATACATGTATATTAAATGTACATAATTGCATACGCAGGGACATATATGTCAGTAGGCATGTGAATAAAAGCAACCTTTTCTATGAAAAAATGTAACGCAATCTCAAAATTGTCAGTTTTATTCGTTCTGTGGTTGTATAGTTGAAATTAGGTTTTGTTAAGGAAAGTCTGGGATTTATTGGAAAGAAATTGCTTCCATAAATTCCACTTCCTTGAAACATCTTCTGTGCCTAGATTTGCGCAGGGCAGAGCCTGCTACAGCCATCAGACTCCACAGCTGCCTTTGGGGCAGTTAGTGTTCCCCATATAACAATGAAAGTATCGTCGGGAATTACACATGGAAGAGATGATGATGTCACTTCTGCACAGCTACATCGATTTACATATAATATCCCACCAATATGGCATACTCATTTTAACTTGTCTCTGTTCAATAACTCATAAGAGTTCAATGGCAGAGGAGTGTTCTCTTTAGGATTGTTTTTCCTTTTATTTTGTTTGTTTGTTTTCCTCTCACAGAATAAACTGGCTAGGAGTGGTGAAGTTGTCTGCAACCTCATATGAAATGTGTAATTTATCTAGGGTGATATGCTGGTGCACAATTTTTCTGTGTATGACTGTGAAAAATTGCCGACTGAGCTGCTGGCAGACAGAATATCAAACCCCACTCATCCCTGTGTGTATGAAAGAGTTTAAGAAGGTAATTGACACTTTGGGCCTCTATGTGCCAAAGAAAGAGATAATGACGTTCTCCAAGAAGATTAGAATCTAACCAAACATTGTGCTCTAAATATAGAGCACAAAGCCAGGTGATGTTTGTGAAAAAGCTGCTTGGCTGCAGGAGGAGGAGGGGGGCAAAGGACTGCAGTTTTGCACTGTATATTTTTTAGGTACACAGATTTAATTTAGAGATTATGGCTTGAAAATGAAATTTACAGTATGTGTGTTTTTCGGTGATAAGAAATTGATTTTGTGACCTTGGTACACACTAATTGAAATATCTGGCACTGTGTTTTGCTGAGGTTAAAGGAAGCCATACACGCCTGGAACCGCATTCTTCTTTCACCTTGAACTGCGCAGTTAATCACAATCACAATCGCTGGCAGGAAGGAAGCTGCTGTTTTGCTGTGGTACAAGGAAGCTGAATAATCTCTGTTCATTGTCTAATGGATAGGTTGTTGTGTGATTACTTTGGGCTAAATTTAAGAGATTCATGATAACTTCAAAATGGAGATTTCTGGTGGGATTAACATTCATCGAGCACCAGGGCGCAGACCTTCACCTGCTGCCATGCAGCGGACGGAACGAGCGGGCAGGTCTGCACAGCAGAGGTGCGGGGGATTCTCCTTTGATTTCCCCACTGCAAACGTGGCTGCTCATTTAGGGCTGAGACGGCTCTGTCCTGTGCTCCTTGCCGCTGTGCCAGGAGATGATAAAGGGAAAGGGGTCTCTAGTTGTGCTCTTCTGCATGCTGTTCCAGTGGCAGGGAGGAGAGAGCAGCACATGGGCTCCTCTGCCCTTGGACTGTTATTCCTGTGCATCCTCCTGCTTGAAAGGCCAGTTGTAGCATTTAGGAACAGCAGCTATGCCCCAAGGGACTCTGCTGGTGGGGTTTTGATTCAATATGTCTGCTTTATTTAACTGGGTTTCTGTCTTAGTTTAGACTTGTACAGCTGTGACAGTCTAAAGCTGTCTATAAAATAGTGTGGCAGGGTGTCCCATTATTTTCTTTATTACTTAATGTTACACATTTGTTAGGTTGGCACAGGATCATGTTTTTTCAAAAAGGAAAATGAAAGCTCCTGAAAAGCCTTGACAATAAATGGTTATTTGTTCAAAAACAGCCGAGTCCAATCTTTGTTTATGTTAGTAGACTTCATGTAATGGTGTTGCAATAAAGAAAAATAGCTCTTCAGGATGTGCATTGGCTTTTATGTTTTATTTGTAATGAAAGCTATGCACATAGGCAGCAATCTACATAAGTTACACTGAAGGAGAACATAAGCATAGATGGTGACTTGCATGTTTATATAGTTAATATTTATTTGTGGCAAAGTGTCTGAATCTCAGCTTTAAAGAATGTGAAATTAGGCTGAGGTATTGCAGTTTTCATTCCCAGAAATTTACCAGAGGGGAGACTAAGAGAAAAGGTGAATTCATCCTGCACCAAGAGACCACTTCTTCTCTCCTGCCCCATCTGCACAGAGGAGCTGCAGGTCCGTTCCCACAACCGTTGCCCTATCTTGTCATGCTCAGTCCCATGCTGGGAGACAGTCCAGTGATCCTCACTGCTCTCCTAATGTTGTAATGGTTTTTGGGTATCCCCAAAGTTCCAGTGGGCTGGGGGCAGCATAGCCCTGGCTCACAGCTTGAGTCAGGAGTGTCATGGGGGGGCAGGGAGTTATTGTAGCAGCGGTCTCTGCATTGCATTAAGGTCTTCATCGCTGATCTCTGTGGCTAAAAAACGCCAGAGAAACTCTTCAGGATGTTGGCATGAACTGAAAGAGATGTTCAGCTAAACTCTGTGGGCCTAAACAGGAGCTCTAAGACTTGCATTAGTTCTTTGTGGTGATAGGAAAGGAGTAGGTGGAAAATTGTATTAGAGTGGAGGCTTTGCCTTACTTTTTGTCTTGACTAAATCATTTTGTTGGGTAGCATTGATGCCAAGGAAGCTTTACCTTTTCAAAATCAGCCTGTAAGAAATTCAGAAGGGAGATCAGTGGAAACTGGAGGTACTCAGATGAACATGTTCAGGCACTTTGTATCTATCCAAAATGTTTCATTATTTAGAGCTATGATGAAGCATGCATCAATTCATAAATATGACCCACTGTGCAGTATAAAAATATCAATATTTCTGTCCCATTGTGTAAGGGATATCTGGTGCATACAGAAAGAATTTTATCTCCTTAACTACCGCAGAGAAAATGGGAAAGGCAAATAGCCTTCAAAAGTGTATTGACTTGAAAGCAGAGATGAGGAGAAGTTTCTAAAACTTAACATAGCTTTTCATCTGCGCCAATCAAAATAGAAACTATGCGGGGTAACAGTTGTAAACGATGCAGAACTGTGATTTGGCTGCTTTTTTAGGGTTGTCACGCAAATCTCAGTACATTGATTTCACAAAGCTTTCATCATACTCAGTTCCATGGTTAAAATCTAGGAAATTCTTAGGAAAGCTGTCTTTAGAAAATGAGGTCACTTCAGGGGTGCATCATACAGCATCACTGCTCTCACAGCAGAAGCCATATATTCAGTCCTAGGTGTGTCAGGACACAGTGGTGGGCTACAGAAGTGTTGAGCTTCATTTGTATCATTTTGCACTTGAGGTCTGAGGCTTAGATGGATGTCAAAGGAGAGGCTGGGATAATATTTACACAGCTGTGGGCTGCGAAGAAAAGAACTGTTAACTGAACTTTTTGTACATCCTCTTGAATAAACAGGTAGTACACTAATCCCCCCAAATGCTTCTTGTTGGAGGGGCAGGATGTGCTAAAAGGCCTCAGGGCTGTATTCTCTGTTCTCAGAGAAAGCTATTGCAGGTTTTATTAGCTGTAAAGTGCTCTTGAATTATTACTCAGGTTTTGGCCTTAGACTGATGAACATCCAGAAAACTTTTAACCTGACAATGGCACATTAACCTCAAGGAATGCCATGCAGACAGCAGCATTCAAATTTGAGCCTGATATTCAAATTAATAAGAGGTCTGTGCTGCAATATAAACATCTGGTTTTGAGTGCTGCAACAGAAAACCAAGTGCAGGGCTATTGCTGCTTTCACTGGTAGTGTGGTAAAAATAGTCTCTTGATACACCTGCTGCCTCTGTTCTTGTTGCAGTAAGCAATGGCAAGAGCATGGATGAGTACAGTAATGTATTTTATTATAGTTTCCTGCAGAAAGGGTGATGCTGATGACTTTCCTCCAACAGGGAGGTGACTTACGATTGACTCTTGTAAGCCACAATGGCTGTAGGACACAAAGCCACAGCTGGGGGTGGATTTTCCAAAGAAATATATGTTGAGCACTTTTGAACTGTCTGGCTTTATCCTAGGTGCCTGAAGGAGGACTGAGTTGTTTCAAAAGAATAATCCCAGTTGTGGGTGCTGAGCAATTGAAAATCTGTCCCTGAAGTGCTTTTTTTTTCCTATCATCTGTTGGCAGTTTGGGCTTTTGATTGATTTATTACTTTATTTTTAACTGCAAAGACCCTTTAATTAGGGAGGGGAACTATGTGAATGAGCTGGAGCTGCTGGTGGTAGCAGCTCCTTGCCGTCGGAGATTCGCTAATTAAATAAGTAGATAATATCCTCCTTATTGAGAAGATTTAGAAAATCATAAGGACTTTACATTATTACAGTGTTTAACATCCGCAAATGGAGGAAAAAAAAACCATAATGGCAATTTTCATTAGCTGCAATGCATGTGGAGGGCTCTTTTCCTTTCTTTGAACAGCCAAACACTGAACAATTCCTAAATCCCTCCTTGTTACTTATGTTTTCTTCTCGGTGGTTAAAAACCCCATAAAGGAGAAATTGAAGACTTGCTATTAAAATACTTGCTGACAGCTCCATTCAAAACATCCTTTCAAATAGTGCTATTGCATCATGATTCATCTGCTATTCTGATATAGTTGCTTTAACACAAATACCTTCCTTCTTGGTTAGGGCCCATCTCTTTTCATTGGAAAATTCTTCCTTCAGACACTTTATTGAATCTCTGCTGTAAACAAGTCTGTCTCTGGTGTGGTGCTGTTTGTGTTACAGAACGCATGTAACCCTCGAAAAAGCACAGTAAGAGGCTTATCGGGGATGAAAAATGAAAGATGGTCACAGCACGAGAAAGAAACCCTAGCCCTTTCCACCTAGTCACCTGGAGTGTATCGGTGCAAGTGCCCTGTGCAATTATCGTAGCAAGTCAGGGGTTCTGGCCCAGCACAAGGACCCCACATCCCTGCACGCTGCCCTGCCGGCTGCAGAGCTGGCACGCAGCACTGCGCTCCTCTGCGCTGGCTCTGCCGGGGCACGAGATCTTTACCTGGTGTAAAGCAGAACAGCTCTACAGCAGAGTGATGCAGCTCCCACCAGGTGAAGACCAAATCCAGGAACATCCTGGGGATTAAGTGGTCCCCAGTGAAGCAGGGGGAATTTCACTCTTGAAGCTTGAAGTTAGAATTATTTACAGTCACTTTAACAGGACAACAGCTGCTCTTTACCTAGAGATGAGCCAACAGCACTGAAAGAATTTGGATCTGAATTGCAGATGGATGGATTTCAATTTGACTCAAGTAGCTGGACTGCACAATTCTGTACTGTAAGCTCTCAAAGTCAGAGCTTGAGAGAAAAATCATTAATTTGGAAGCTGATACTCTGAAAGACTTTTATGAAGCAATATATTTTCATAGCAGACACAGATCAATTTAAAAGCAGTAATCAAGGGCCATGTGCTACGTGTTCACAGACAGAAAATGTAGAGAATCCAGCCAGAGCCAGACACTTAACATTCAGAGCATTCAGACTAGCACTGAGGATGTTGCCTCTATGGAAAATAATATGGTTCAGAACTAAAGTATTGTGAATTTGTGAGATAATCACAATGCAGTGTAGATATAAAGGTGCTGCTGGATCGCTGCCAGAAACAAGCTCAACATAACTTTTCTAGGCAAATTTGGGTTTAACCTGTACAAATTTTGGCGGAAGGAAAAGTCTCTGCAAATATTCCACAGAAAAGATGTGTTCAATTATTGAGACAGAAGATAAAATTATAATATAATAGAACCCATTTAAAGGACTTTTAATAATCTTTAAAATGCATTCTCTAAATTCATATTAACTACAGCAATTTTCATCAAATGAGACTCAGACCCAGGGATTTTTCCCTTGCCAGTCCTAAGAATTTTATGTGATGTAACATTCCCTTAAAAAAATAAAGCATCCATGTACAACTGGTTTATGTCATGCAAATAATAGCATTGTACAAAACCAAAATTTATATTTACTTGGATACTACTACAACTAAAGTCCTCCTGGAAATTTTTAACCTTGCATCCTTAGTAGTCTCTTTTGGAATACTTACATGAAAAAATAGTAGCAAGTGGCAGTGATAGATATTTTAGAAAGCTGATCCCTTTAATCTCTTACAGCAGTCATTGACGGACTCTGCTCTGTGCCATGCCATATCTGAAATCAGATCATCAAGCATTCAGTATTTGTACTTGGAGCCAGACATGTTTTTCACTTGTTTGCTGAAATTGTCCTCTGTCATAACTTGAAGGAACCTGAAGGCATCTCCATGTGCTTTACTTATGCCCTCTCAGGTTGATTTTTCTCCAGTTCTTCCATGTCAGTCTTTACCAGCCAGGACGGAAAGTACGGAATAATGAAATCTTTAATGGGTGGTTTTATTTTACTTGATGAGTTAAGGTTTTCTGTGGGAGTGACATTGAAGTGTACCTTTTGAACTCAGTTGTCTTCCACTAAATTAAAAAAAAAAAAAAAAAAAAAAGTTTTTTTAAAAAGTTGAACATTTTGCCTATATAACCTGATGTGAAAAGTTATACTGTAAATTCACATATACTGAAGAATCCCACATGGAAGGGTAATTTTACTTTGGATTGGACCATGAAAATAATTTGTCTTTGAGTTTGCATTTCCCTAGCCATCAAAGTCAAGCAAACTCAAGATGTAAAATGGTAGGAAGTCAGATCTCTACAATTACAGGTCTTGAGGAATGTTTTTTCTGCTGCAAGTATTCCAAAGCATTTTTATTTGAGATGTTCCTATCTATTTTGCTTGGCTTCATTTTGAGTAACATAACATTATCTTAAGAGGCAAAATTTTATTTGAACTGAAGAGTCTGATTAGACTTACAGTCTACTTAGATTTTTCTACTCCTTGGGCTATAAATTATTAGGGAAAGATTCTTTATAAATGAACATGTGTACATGGATCGTAGTGTCTATGTACATTTAAAAGGCATTGAAACTATCTGAAATCCTTTAATCTATAGAAAAGGTCCAAAGCCTTAATTCACCACATTTAGATCCATATTCAATTCATCATGCAAATGTGTTCTGTAAATGGAAAAGAAATAATAAAAATATGCTGTAGTTAAGCACTCTGCACATAGTTTCACTCAAATAGATTAGGACAATGGAATACTTTCACAGGTCTTTCCATAGCACACAGAGCCTAGTGCTTGAAAAAAAAAAATCTTTTTCTCATTCAGTAATGTGGGATCTATAAGGCAGCTGCTGCAAATAGCTAGAGAATTTGGTTTTTGTTTTAAACCTCTAAGCAGATTCAATTTGGGGGACTTGATTTGCTTGTGGAGAGTGAAATTCTTGAAAGAGTTTATTACCTGTGTCAGTTTTTACTACTTCTGTTCTCTTCATGTTAATAGTATAAGTAAACAAGGTATACAAAGAAAATGGCAAGATTTTTACCACTGATTTCTCCTCAGAGTTGTGACATAATATAGTGATGTGAAGACAGATGACTTTGTATTATATTACATTGCTGTATGTTACTCCGTTGCACATAACCAGACAAAATCTTAGAAAATCCCAAACATTGAAATTTATTGAGACTAGAAAATGAGTGAAGCCTTTTCTGGGATCTTTTGGGGAAATGTCATAATTAATAATTCTCTCCTAGCTGGTTTTGTTGTTATTGCTCTGCTCCAGCCTTTGACAAACCAGATGTAAGCTGCTTTGGGCTGATATGTCAGTGGGCTCCTGTTATTATCAGGTGGGACATAAAACCCTCTCTCACATATTTGTATAGATAGATCTGGTCACTGACTTCCCCTTCCCATCCTCTCTCCTCTCCCTCTCTATAATAGCTCTGTCCTGATTGATGTTAACAACATCTAGTAATTTAGTATCATCTGTGAATTTAATTCTCAGGCTGTACATCTCTTTTTCCAGGGTGTTAATAAATATGTAAAATAAAACTGGGCTTAACACCAACTCCTGTGGCAACCCAACTGGATACCTCTTCACAGCTCAGCGCAGTGCTGTTTGTCATGACTCATTATCCTTTGTTTACATTTCTTCAGCCAGTTTTCAATCCACATGACAGCATTTTTATCCAAGACATTATAAATTATTTTTCTAATAAGAATTTGTGAGCCACTGTATCAAATGCTATACTACAGCCCGGATATACTGCAGCCACTCTGTTCCTTCTGTACACTAACCCAGAAAACGATGAAGAAACAATTACATTTATCTGGCATGATCTGTTCTTTGAAAATACAAACTATTTATTGGTCATGCTTCCCCTGTTGTTCCAGATGATTTTATCACTCATGATATTTATTCCATTATTTTAGAAGAGATTGAGAGCAGTCATACCAGAAGATAACTGCAGGTTCACTCTCCCTCTCTTCTCTTTTCTCTTGGAAGACTATGGGCAGTTGCTGAGATTCACACCTGGGGTTTTAAGGCAAAGTGGGCAGCATATCCCAAGTGCACACCCTTCAGCAATGAGGCATCGCATGTGAGGAGTACCACCAGAGCACAAGGAATGGCAGAGAGATGAGACTAGCTATTATCTAGGCAATAGAGAGAAAGGACAGGAAGGTATCGCATGGCTGTTAGGAGGCAGAGGACTGTCATGATGGTCTGAACAGAAGAAAGGAGCAGGGGAAGTCAAAGAGAGTGTCAATACCCGGAGTCAATTTGACAGAGGAATTCTGGAGCTGTCTGGCCTAGGGGAGGATCCTTAAAATGTCATTCATTCAGTGATTTTATCTTGTGTTGTATAAACCAGGAGCCATGCCTTGCTGTCATTCATAGTAATTCTTGTGCTGCTGTTTGCATCCCATGCCACTTGGGGCTTTGGAAAACAATTTAAAAAATAATCCAGTTTCTCTGTATGAATTCAGATGTAAGCATCATGTTTGTGCACTGCACAGTTTGTATCTGTAGCCCATCTCTTCTTATGCCATCTGGGTCATGTGGATTACTGGGGACAGGAGCTTCTGCTCTTGTAACTCCATGTCTGGCTGGTCCCTGACTCAAAATGGAAATACACAGACAGACCTTGCACTGGTTTACAGAGAGCTATTCTTGCCTGAGAACAGCAGGATCACACCAAGGATCAAATCGTCTTTGTGGAGGGATTACATTTCCTGCCAAATATGTGACATGGTTCAGTTTCAAGCACATACAGAATAAATCTATGACAAGACAGACATTTAACTGCGGCTTAGTACCCAGGACTGTCATGGGACACAGCTCTCAGCATCTGATCTAGCAAGATCTTCTGGTCAATGTCTGCGTGACCTTGGGATCCAGCTCTCTAAATAATTTCTAAGGATGGTGTCTAATGAAGTTTTAGTACTAATTCATATATATTGCACAAATGTGGATTCGCACAGTCAAATTATATTGTGAGATGACCCTGGAGAAGCCACTTCTAAAGAAACTAGTTTTCCTTTCTGCCAGCTCTTGATACTGCTCTGCAAATCTTTACTATCTTCTGTGTGTCACTTACCTATGCTTATCCTTGGACTTTAAAACACATTCATTAAAGAGATAACAGGTTTCGTTTTGTATATCATTAAGGATTATCCTGTGAAAACAATGCTACTGAAAATATGTGGTGGCTGACTTCTAAGGAATGTGTGGACGCTTTGTACATATCACAGAAATTTTAGTCCAGCAGCTGCTAAGACTATCCACTTAGGAAAGCATGTGGAATAGTATAATGAGATTTTTCCTTATATATGCAACAAAAGAAAGACAAAAAAGAGGAAAAAAAATTACAAGGAAGTTTTAAAACAGATATGTGAGCCTTAAAGATTTTGCACCACTTTCCTCCTCCAGAATTAAAGAATGTTTAAAGTAGAGTAACTTGGGGAATGACAGCATGGCTATATGATCCCAGGATCTAACCCATACTTCAAGATTTCACAGATTGGAATAACGCTCTCATGAATAAAATAATGCAGGATAAAGTGGTGTTTATGATTTCTTTTCTCAGCAGATTAGCTATGTACATCTTGTAACACAGGCTGGCTCTGTGGAATATCAAGCACAGCAAGAGACCTGTTAGAAAATGAATTACATTATCCAGACAAAGCAATATCAGAAATGTCCCAGAGTCTACACTGTCTTAATGTTGATTTAAAATCAGATATTCATATTACCTTTTTATGTCTAGTAAAGCAATGTGATGGAGCCTTTCTTTTGCCAAAGTTGTATTAACCCATTTCTCTGAGTTAGGTAAACTGTAATGTGTCTGCTTTACAGATGGATAAATTTAGCATAAAGAGAGGGAAGCCATTGTTTTCAGTCAAGAATGCCTAAATGTAAGTGCTTTCATCTATATTGGCCATCCATAGTGTCAGTGGCTCTGAAAATGAGCCCCTTTCCATTCATTTATATGACAGATTATTTTACTTTAAACAATTCTTGGGTAAAATACATTAGGCATCCCTAGGGCAGGAACTTGAAATCAAGACTCCTGCATGAAGACACTGTCTGCCTGGCTGGAGACATGTGCTCATGGGATCGACGTGATTGAACTGCTTTTGCCAACTGGAGTAGCTTCAGTAGGAGGGATGGGGTATGTTTCTGCTGAGGTACTGCCTGCGGCTGGGTGATTAGGGTGCTTTTCAAGACCAGGGGAGAGTGGCTTTGTTTAGGACTGCCTTTAAACTCCTTAAGGGTAAAACACTGCTTATGAAGAGAACATTGCCACTACCTCCTTCTCTTCCTCCTTTTCTTCTTCCTGTGTTTGAATAAAAGTGACTGCAGCTGCATTGAGCATAGTGCAGGTTCTCATAGGTGTGTTAGGCATATTATGTTTACAGGACCCCATCCCCTTGGCAAGGAGTTCCCAGTGGTATATCAAGGATATCAAGGAGCACAACACAGGCATTTGTCAAAGTCCTGCTTTTGGTGCCAAAATCCTTTTGTCAAACTGTGACTAAAGAAGTAAGTAGCCACAGAGCAAGGAATTAGAGTACCCCGGTCAGTAGCCAGTCTTTTCCAGCCAACATTCTGATAAATGTTGTGTAAATTATAGTATAATATAAATTATAGTATAATATAAATTATAGGCATATAAATTACAACTTGTAGCATGGAATATTGGACCTGCTGGGGGTTTTAGCCTGAATGTATGGCATAGCCAGCATACTGTTTCCATCATTTTAATAACCTTTATAGAGCAGGTGGCTGATGCAGTTAATGCTGCTATCATTTTTCTTTCCTTGTGTGATTTGCTGTGATGACAGTTCCGTCGTTTCATTTTGAGTATTTAAGGCTATTAGGAAGCATTTTCAGGCAATCATCTAGTATAGCTATTTTCAAGCATGCCTAAAGCATATAGGGAGTCACCCACTTTCACACTGCATATTTCTAAATAAGTATATGACATGTTCTGTGTTAATCTGTGGAAAAACTATGGACAAGATCACCAGCTGTGATAAACTGCATAACTTAATTCAGTTAGATAGAGTTAAGCCCTTATGTTCCAGATGGGGATCAAGACCAACATCTTACAACTGCAAAAATTTCAAAGATGTGAAACATTTCTAAGATCATTGAAATATATATTTTGCATTTCAAAGATAAAATACAGAAACCAATATGTCATCAAACCATTTAATTTCCTTCCAAGTTTGAGAGAAAATTGACAAGAGATCAGCAATTGGCAGGAGAACAAATGAAACATATTGAAAGAGCCAATTTGCTAGTATCGAGGGAGGCAGATATGTCAGTTTTACATCTGCTCAAGCAAAGTCCATGTTGTTGTTTTTTTCCCCTCCTCCTTTTAAAAAAATATTTCATTATCTAAAGGTTCAATTAGATAACTGAATATTAGATAACTGAATAATCCTTTATAAGTGACCAAGGAGCACTCTGTTCATTGAAGAGCCCCTTCCATCACCATGCTGTAATTCTGGCAGTTGCAGTTCATTTGTGGAAGTTTCTGATTTTTTCCCAGAACTTGTCACACCTGACACACACCAGATTTCAATTGCAGCTGAGTAGTTTCCTGGGCCCCAATACTCCAGATGCCAATTTACTACCTCTTTCTTGAACTAGCTATTAAAAGGGAAGGAAGTGGAAAGAGCACTGAGATTTCCACTGACAGTCTACTTCAGAATATAGGCAGGTATCATGGCAATGAGCAGCAGAAGGAGAGAAAAAGGAGGCAAGGGTAAGTGCTTCCATGTTTTTAAATGCTGACAGCAAGGTGGGACCCTTATATAGTTACTTTCTCTGTGAAGCAGGTAGGCAGTTGTGAGCTAAATCTGTCCATAGGTGTTAGTCAGAGCTGTAAGTCTGAAGTATGGTAGTAGGTGTTTTTTGAAGGAATGTGTATGGGTAACGAAATGAGCAATTCTCTGCCCTTGACTTTCCCAGTAGCTATTTGGTAGTCTCTATTCTTTTTATTGTTAGCTTATCATGTCAAATTCTTGTGAGAAGGATCTTTAAAATGTTAACAAAATGAGGTAGCGCAGTTATGTAATTCTTAATATTTTATTAATTTTGAAGAGGTTGTATATGTTGTATGCCTAGGGAGTGTATGCAACATTGGAATACCAAAGAATTTAATGAGAGAACCACTAGAATTTAATGAGTGGGACCACTGAATGTGCAGAAGCTTTGTTGCCAAGTTATACAACTCTGAATCAGATCCTATGTATACGTGTACCCTGCAAAGTGGAAACATTAAAAAGTTATTTTATTTAAAATAAAGAGTGTTGCTAGGAGTTTGAAACTTGAATTTTGTTTTGTCTTGTGTAAGCTTTGAGTATCTGAGTAGTTAATGTGACTTCATAGTTAAAACTTCGAGTAAAAAAATACTGAATATTGTGAAAGTATTAATTCCACATACTGAAGGCATTTCTAACATACTGAGTGCTGTAGCCTTGAGGTGCCCATTGAGGCTTAAAAATAACAAGTAATTCTGCTTATCAATAGACTATCACAGCCCTCTTTCTTGTTCACAGTTTCTATCTTGAATTCCATGCCAGAAATTTTTTTCAGCAGGGAAGAAACTTTGTTTTAGGGAAGGGTTTGGTCTGCTTGAGAAAGATGTGTTAGTTACTGCAAGGAGAGCATCCAGTGACTGGGCTGGACTCATCTCTGTGTCTCAGACTATATCCAGTGCTCAGCAATGGGAGCACTAGGTTCAGAAACAAGTATGTCCAATGTGGAACTTCTCTGCGATATCAAAAAAGGTATTCAAGGTTAAATCTCACAACTACTTGAATCCATGACAGAATGTCCTTTTTAGGTCTGCTTGTTAGTGGGGAAACAAGGTACTCTTCTAACCATGCAACTTTTGCACCATCCTTCACTCAAAGCAAAAACATTCTGGAGAGCAGTGCTTGAAAGGAAGTTTCAGTTTGTTTCATTTGTTAGGATTCATTATTTGGTTTATGCTTACCCAAACAAGATCAAGGTGCCAAATGAGTTCATACTGCTATTGAAGTACACATCACCTTTGGGAGTGTGAGTCTGTTTTGTTTAAATCAAAACAGACAAGGTAGAAGAAAGGATTTTATAGATGGGGAACTGAGACAAAGGCAGTTTAAATGATTCCCCAGACTTCCACCCACAGTCTATAACAAAGTCAATAAATGAAAATGAAACCTGTAAGTCTCTCAAGGTCAAGTCTTCAAGGGTGCATCCAGCTCACAACCTCCAGTTGTGAAGGTGGCTTCAGGAACATGAATGAAGGTGGAAAATCAGGAGACTACTGTGTAGAGGGATAAGCAGGATTTGCCTTCCAAGAGAAGAGTGAGCAAGATATATCTGGAAAAATGTGGCAGAGCCCACCTGGAATTACTTGGGGGGGAGGGGGTAGGTTGTCATTATGTCAGGGCTGTCGGATTCAGCACCAATGAAAATGCCTCAACTCCCTAGAGGCATATTTTATGTGTAGAACTGTGAAGGCCAATAGAGACGCCTGTATTTGCCAGAACAGTTTACACGTGCCTCCATTGCCCTTTGTTATCAGGGGCAACATCTTGCTGAGTACCCACCAAAGATGAGATACCCTGCTGGGCTGATGGCTTCTAATTGTGCTGTTTCCATTATCATTCCAACAACATCCCTCAGCAAAAATTGGTGTGCTAAAGCACTGCTGACATAAAAGATGTGGACAGTATTTGTCGAGCAGTCTATTGGAGAGTCCACAGCCTTTCCCTGTGCTTAGTATAGATGGGAAGTCTTTGGTAGCAGCTGGCAAATGTTGAATTATTAAATTGTGTCTACAGCACTTCATATAATTATTGCCCGAGTGATAGTACAGTCAGATAAGCCTGGTGTCGACAAGCAGACTTTTCTACCTTCAGAGTTTGGTTAACTGGCTTGCTGTTTTGAAATTCAGGAGGAGTCCACTCTGAAGAAGGATTTAAATAGAAAATTAAATGGGTTTGCATATTGCTCTGTATGACAGATTTTTTTTTTTTGTTAGCCTTCAAAGTCTGCATGATCTAACCAAGCATGTGGAAGTAAGATACATATTTTTGAGTGCTGTAATAGTTGCTATTGTGGAGAAGAGTTAAATATAAGCAGTTAGCCCAAATTTTATTTTAATTCACAAAACATTTAGTGGTTTAATAATACTGTATGTGGAGGCAGGATAACAGATGGCTGAAATAGCCAATTGAGAAGACACCCAAAAACTATCTATTCAGAGGGAATTCACTCTCCAGTCATCTTTTTTTCCTCAAGGAAACAAATGTAGACAAGAGATGACTCCACAATTATGTCTTGACTAGAAATAACTGTGGCAGAAACTCTGTTTGCTCTTCCCATCTCTTACTGATAAAGTGCAATTAGTATACCCCTTGTCTCTGAGATGTTTGTAGGCAGTGTTATTGTGAAGGAACATAAGCTGCCACCACAGCAGTTCTTTAAACATGCAGTTGAAAACGACAGCTCTACTATGGTGACAGAAAACATCAAAGCAACAAAACACACTATTTTATCTGATGGGGGTAACAATATCTCAGCTAATAAAATGGTTGTCATCCCTGCCCATTGTATAGATAAGGAAGCTGAGGATGTTTGGATGCTCTTTGTTGGTACGCCAAGTTGCAATTACCCTATGACAGAGCCCTTCTGGGCTATGATTGATGAAACATTTTGAGGGGGAAAGCACTTCAATAAGTGAATTTCATTGCGAGCGATGTCATCATCAAATCAACAATGGTTGGCAAAAACAAAACCACTTTGAGTAGAACTAGAAAAACATGGCCTTATTTAATCTGCCTGGGATGTCCTTGCCACATTCATTTATTTGTATTTTATGTTGGATGTAAACAAGTCTAATTCTGAAGTTCTGTTGACCTTTTCTGGCTTTGACATCAAAGTACTGTCTGCAATAAAGATGAGAAGACTTTAAAGGCTTCAGTGGCTTGTCAGAGTAGGGTATGTTTAAACATAAAATAACACAACAGTGCAGCCTTTGGCTAAAACAGGCACTGAGTGAAGTTCTAAAGAAATTTGTTGCTCCTCAAGAAACCCATCATTATCTTGGAGTTTAATGGATTAAAACTGGACCTGCTTAGGAAATAATCTTTGCTTCTTTCCTGGGCCTTAACTCACAGGGTTGAGTTAAGGCCTCTCGCTTGCCTCTGACAGATGTAACATGGATGTTGCCAGTTAAGAGGAAAGAAATGCTCTGTCCTTACTCAAATTTCCAAGTCAGCCTTTCCAAAGCATGGCGATACCCTTTTCCAACAATGTGTGCTGCTGTCTCGTTCCCCAACATGCCCTTTCCCCTGGCTTCAGCTGTCCCCTATTCCAGATGTTTCAATGAGTCTCTGGAGGAGATCCTGGAGGTTGACTTGGTGCCTGATCTGGAGCCAAGGCAGCTAGAGTAAGAATTTAAGCGCTAATCCAGTATCTTCAGATTTAACAGCTTGGCCATTTGAAAATAAATGTCTTTTTAAACATTACTTTTCTCTGTGCATATCTGTATTTAGATTTGAGATGTAATCCTACTCCACTTGACTGAATAAACAAAAGAAATGTTTAATGCTTACTGTAACAAAGTTTGCAACAAACCCAAGCTCAGAGAACCTTTCCCAGAAAACTATTCTGGGATCTTCAGTATCTTGACTGAGCTGGGACTTTTGGAGCAAAACTAAGGATATCCTATAGAACTGCCTGTGCTGGTACATCCAGAGATGGATGCAGAGGACAAAAGGCAATGACTTTTTTCTAATGAACAAAACATTTGATACATGATGTAATAGTTCTTCTGGGTTAAAAATAGAGTAACAGTATTTACTGCTGCTGTTTGTTAAACCAGTTTCTTGTCCAACACTAAAAAAATGACGCTTGCAGTGCTTCTCCACATATCTAATAAATGGCCCAATTTTCAGGGATACTTAACATGTAGAAATCTACCCAGTGCTTCTGCAAGTTCAGTCTATTTGATAATCAAGATGTTTATCTTGATTATGTTTGCTTGAACTAAGATTTAGGCACTCAACTTTGAGAGGTTTATTTCAATAAATGAAAAGAAGCTACATTCTTTTTTTGAGTGATTTGCTTGGGAAACAAGTTTTTAGAATTTCCTACTGAGACCTTTACAGATGAGTAATAATTAGAAAAATACTAGTGAAGGTTTCTGCAGTGCCTCCCTCTCTGACAGATCCTCAGTATGGCAGTCTGTGGAAATCTGTTTACATGCATATATTCAGTACCTTATGACAATCTCCCTTTTCTGTGGTTTCTGCCCTCTTAGTATGTAAATTACACCCCTCACTTTAATCAGTGGCAACAGTGTTTTCTCTGTTTTGTAATTGGGACTTTGTCTCCAAGTGTCTGCTGAGCTGACACAGTGCAGTACTGAATAAACCATGTCAGGCAACAGCAAGCAGTGTGGCTATGCAGCATGCTGCTATGTCCAGGCTAATAGAGACTGTGTTTAAAAGGATAATTAGCCTGGCTACTGAGCAGCACTAACTGTCCGCAGTACAACCTGCTCGGAGCTTGGTGCAGCCCTCCACGGAGGTGTACAGGCATATCTCCAGTTGCTGAAAAATACAGTGTTTATACACCATATCTACACCCTCCTGCCTGTCAGTGCTCCCAGGGATAAAATGCACATAATAACAGTTTTTGTGGCAGGTTGTATTATGGTGGCAAACTTAAGTGTTTTCAGTTCTGACTTGTGCCACGTTTCAACATTATTCCCTGTTATAAGTATTACTTCTGTCCAAACTGTAGATATGTTTTTAATGGAACTTTCATATTTTTGCCTACTAAGCATGTTTCATATCTTTGGGATAATAAAGTCCTTAGCCCCACTTCCTAAGAATAAACACCTTCACTAGAAAATGACAAAGTTGTGTAGACAGCAGTGATTACAGATGAACAGAATATTTCAACCTGTTATGTAATAACTATTGAAGATGAGAGTAGTTGGTGTATCCAACAAGGGAAGTCACTTTAGAGTATATTAGGATGCTCTATACTCTTCTCACATTCAAAATCCATTAAGGAACCTGAGTGGGGTAACTTGTTCTGCCATTTGTCATGGAGCTAAAGTTTGCCAGATTGTATGCTCTTTCTGGACCTTTCTTTCTATCAAGACCATTTGGTATGAGAAGACCATGGGCTACATCACTTTAAAGCTGTAGAATTCAGGAGGGAGAGATCAAACAGGAAATATGGCCTTTAGAGCCGTCTGGGTTTTTGGAAGAGGTTGCTCCAGAAAGGAAGAGGGCTATATATTTTCAAATGAGTAAATTCCATTAAGATGATATCTGACTATTATATGGTAAATTACGATGATTACCCAAAAATCTGCAACACTTTAACTGAGCCTGAGAAGTACCATAGACCAAACTCCTGAGTTTTATAACCTCAAATTCCACTTGTATCATTACATTTAGCTTTAATTCATATCAGAAAAAAAAAAAAAGCGGGGGGGGGGGGGGGGGGGAATGACAAACACCAAATACTATAAGCTTTTTATAGTGACTTTTGTTATTAGAAACTAACTGCTGGGGTCAGTCTCTGAGAATATCTCTGTCAGTAGTTAAGATGTTTACACCATGGAGTTAAATACTTACAGCATTGACAGTAGCTGGAAATACTTCAGTGGTTATTGTTGAAGTCATTAGTCTAAACTGAAGTAATGCTGGCATGTTTTCCCTCTGGGTAGAATTCCTCAGTCTAATTGTCTCCTCCTTGCCAGACCATATTTGATATCTTCAGGTTTGGAGACTGGATGTTTTCCAGTAATTAATGGCTTTTCCCAGTTATAGATTGAAATTATTTCCTTTTGTGAATTATTTTATTATCCAGTAGTGAAGCTATTGAATTCCAGAGCATTTAAATAGGATAACTTACAAATAGAGCCCATATAAAAAACACACTCTCGCTAAGCCACATGAAAGCTATGTTGGGCACTATAGAACATGCTTAGTTCACATGTAGTGTTTGACAAGAATGAAACAGTATTGACTTTAAAAATATTTTTTAAAAAAAACTTATTTGTTATTGGTGTTACCTTCTTCTAATGATCTAACTTTAATATTAAACTTAGAGCAATATAGATCTATGCATCTCATAGACTAGCATTAGATCACCTCCTAACCTCCTGAATAGTACTGGCAATCAAATTTCATCAAGCTACTCTTGTCTTGAGTACTGTAACTTGGGTTTGACAAAAGTACATCATGAACTCAGTGTCTCTGATGGCCAGACTGGACTCCTTAAAGTACTTTGTCCACTTGGAGCTTAATTAGCCTGTGGTTTCAGAAATCAATGAATACTGTTCCACAACGAAAATAAATAACTTCTGTAGTCACTGTTTTATGGCCTTCCATGTTATTTGAGCTATTACTTTGCTCAAAGCAATTTCACCACATCTTTTATTGTATTCTGCTTTTTACATTCAAAATGGAACATTATGCAGATCTCAAAGCTAAAAGCAAGAAATATTTTTAATGCTGTTTCAGATATGTTACAGCAAATTATTTTTCAAAGGACAAAATTTATTGAAGATAATGTAGTACAATTACACCTGCACTTCATAATGTACCACCTATTTTTAAATAGCAGATTCAAAAGCACGAAGAGGGACTTCTAGTTAAACATTGATGAGCCCAGCTGTCCTTTCTATATATGGATCTGTCCTGTTGTCCAAAAAAAAGATTTCCTACTGAAGCTGTTGCGTTATATCGTGATTTAGCAAAAACCTTTTCAGGAGAGTTCAGTTTTCCATTTTCCTTCCAAATATACTGCTAAATTGGTAAATGTAAACTGACAGAGTTTATCTCCCCAGGGCCAGGAAGGTAGTCTGGAAACGAGACCTAGGAACTCATGTTCATACTGACTTCCAGCCTTGTGTTTCACTTGCCATTAGATGGGGTATTATTGAACAATCCAGACATATCACCACCTGCGAATGATGACCCTTGTGTAACTGGTTGTAGGAGACACCCATCTAGGAGCTGTTGGGGATTAGATATGGATGAGTAATCTTGTTATGATTATACTACCTTTCTTTAGATGCATTTAACATCTGTTGAATGCAGTTCAGATGGATCCTAAGATTTGGTGCATGGTAGCATGAATCTCTTTGCAGCTACTGGGGAACTATTTTCTCTATGTAAGAAGATGGCTTATAGATTCTAATATAATATGCAGAAGAAAGTTTGGGTTTAGACAAATACCAGAATGTGCCATATGGAGTTTTTGTAATTTGGTTCAGAAAGTTCTACAAACAGAGTTTTTAGAAATTAGTGTTGAAAATAACAAGAACCAGGCGCACTGGGAATCAAGCAACAACTCTGAGTCTTTTTTACTAAATGCTATTATACAGTGGCTACTGGAGTATTGGGGGGATATGTGTACACAGCATAAATTGTGACATTTATTTATATAAACTGAAGAAAGGGTTAAACAATGTAATCAAGATTTCAGCCTCACATTCTGATACATCTATTTTCATGGTGCTGATTCTATGCCAATGTTATGGTAAATGGAAAATGCAGTGGGAAGTCTGCAAGCAATTATAGTGCAGATATTGTCTGGCTATATGGTTTGGTTTCATGGGAGTTTTTGTTCGTTTGTTTTGTTTTGTTTTTTAATACAGTTCTATTTGCAGTGCTGAAACAGAACTTCTGCTTGGGCTGCCCATTCAGTTCTTCAGGGGGCATAGTCATCCACTGGCAAATCCTTCTCAGTAAGGGAGTTCTGTGCTGCTCGCTTTCCTTTAAACAAAAATATTCTTATTGCACATGTGCTGGTTTACTCTTCAGTTAAAAGATGAGTTTTGGGTGAAAACAAGTAAGTTAGCAACAAAAGTGAAAGCTGAATTGGGAATGATGTAATTTAATAGCAAGGAAGTTTCTAAAACCCTTCTGCTGGTAGCATTCAGAAAAACATTGACACCTGCATACCGCTGGCAGTTCCAATCTGGCATATTCCTATTCAGCTGCACTTCACCTTGTTTAAATTCCATGGTTTAAAAGGAGGCAAAACAAGAAACATGATGTGTCTCAATTACACTCTGTCTAATCCTTGAGTAGTAAGCTTGCCACAGGGTGTCTGCCGGCATGTTGAGGTTGCATCTTTGTAATTAGAGCTCTGTGGGGTGAGGGAAGGAAGGGCAATGTGGTCTTCATTCTTGACTTCTTCTCTTGGCAGGTTTTTCCCCTTTACTTCTATAATAGCAAAGATGCAGGTTAATGGGAGTCACTACTTGGACATTAGTGAGTTTGAGGTCAGGCCCTGTTATGGAAACACTCTTCTCACACACTTAAACATGAGAATGTTCTGTTTACTCAGAAATAAATGGAGAAACAGTTCTGCTATTTCAGAGCCTGCCACAAGAAGGAGTGATGGAGCAGGTCAGCTGGGGGAAAAGCCTTCAGAATTAGAGATGAACCTGAGCTTGCCCTTTAGTTCAAACACACCTGTCTGCCCACTCTAGGGGAGGAATTCAGCAACTGGATCTTCATCTCTGGCTCCCAAATGTGTAAAATGAACCACCCCAAACAAAATGACAGTCAACTTGAATTAAAAGTACCTTTAATATACAACTAGCTCTGTGCCTGGATTATTTTAGTCACTTTATAAATCATTACGGAGCTCCATGTACTCTCTGATTTGTGTTCACCACCATGTGCCATCTGTTTGAACTCACATGCCTCACCGTGTCACTGGCATTAAATACTTGAAACAGCCTGTTGTGCTCTGTGGAGGGCTCCTAGAGCAGCAAGCACGGCGACAATCCTCCACGAGCACCTGGGTGCTTCCAGCCCTGGCTCCCCAGCACAGTGGGAATGCAGTGCTACTGCTGGCACATGGTGTTCGAGATCCCAGGATTTGGTCCTGTGCGACTGAACGATAAGTCCATATCCTGACAGAGAACAGAGCTATTTCTTATCACAGTCTTTGATGCATGCTTATAGCAAGTCTGATAAAGCTCATCAGATAATGCTTAATGTTCCTCTACCTCATTCAAGCTGTGTTGTCTCACCCCCTTTTTTCACATCTTGTTTTCCCATACTATGATGGCGCCATGGTGGTTTTCATATATAAACTGTAAAGTGGTGATGCATTTCCTGGCTGTGTTTTCTGAATAAATATCTTTTTTGTTTTGAAATTTGGGGAAACTGCTGCCTGGAAACTTTTCTTCCCCCTTAAACTGTTTGCTAAGCTGTTTTCCTTCTGTCTTATCTCTTGCTTGGGACCAAAATGTTTAGATTTTGGTGGTGACATATCACTTGTTCACATCCTGTCAGATGGGAGACTTGGGCTGTTTGAGTTCACGGTATGGCTAACCAGGAGCTGCGTATGACTGGAACTGAAAATGGAATTATTGTTTTATCCCCTCCTATTCGGTGTCTATAATCCAGTTATGCAGCAAATTCATCCAGTCATCACTCCTCACCTCCAAACTCACTCTGATCACTCCAGCAGGCCATCTTCATCATGGATTTTTTTTTCATTTTGCTGTCTCTGACATTACTCTGCTACAGTTGCTCTCTTTCTTTAGCGTTGCATTTTAACTGCTCATCAAGCTAGGTGCTCAGCTGGTGAATTAATGCCACCTTCCTAGGAGGAAGGCAGAAGGGGAGCCTGGAGTCTTCTAGGTGTAAGGAGGTTATGGTCTGCTTCCCTGAAGTGAGTGGCAGCTCCCAGTCCCTTGTGCCTGAGCTGTAATGTGGGTTGTGCTCTTCACCTGCACCCCTGACACGTATCCTGAGACCCTGCTCACCACATCAGCAGGCGATGCCTGACCAGCATTGAGTTTTGCCTGTAATAGAAGGGGGGAATCTTCATAGAACAGGTCTTCCTCTCATGACCCACTCAGGGAAGGGGTGTCAGCCAGACAATGAATAACTAATTGGGGATTTCGACATCCAAACTGAAGCTCCACACTTGCATCTGCATAACTCTGAAGGTTTGTTGTTGAGTCTCTGCTGGTCAGTGCAGGTCTGAGATCTCCTCGGGGGGAGCAGTGGGGGTTCATTGCAGCTGTCTGCAGTGTATGTTAGACCCCTGGACTACAGAGGAGGTGAGGAGGAAGTGCTGGGGAAAAGGTGGGACAGGGCCACTCAACAGGTATCTATTCCCCCCTTTCCCTCTGAGCACTCTGTTCTTTTTAATTCTCAAATTCCTGCAGATGTTTGTATGGATAAATGGTTTGTTTCTAGCCAAGGACTAGCACTCTTTAAGATTCCCCCCACCCTGATTCCTCACATATGAGGGATCACAAATTATAGATTTTGGGTTTTGATATTTCAAGTGTTGAAAAGGCAGGTTGTTCTTTGTGGCTAAGCAAATGACAATTTCATCACTGGCACTTACACAATAATACATGCTTTTCATGTTTAATTTGTAATGTCCGAAAACACCAGCAAGAGGTGAGGAAAGCAGTTTAGATAATATATTAACCTCTCCAAACCTTGTCCATTCTCTGAAATTCAACCTAAGTGTGTTTTGAATATGTAGAAACATGCCTTTCCTTCTTTTAGACTGTTCTGCCCTGTTTCTTAAACCAGGACTAAGGAAATTTTCTGTTGTTTGAGGCTCTTTAATGTAGCCAGACAAGAAAGAACGGCTGAACTGAAATCATCTCTGTGTATACACATAGCCTGTGAAGAATGTGGGAGAAAATATTTGTTTGCTGAACTAAGGGATTTTAGGAGTCCAGCTAACTGCAGAGCATTCAAGTTCAAACCAGTTAAAAACTCCTGCCAAGTTATAAAAACTTCCTTAGAAGTCATTGTGAAAAGCTCTTGCAAGGAGGTAGGGAGTTATGAAATTTTAGCAAGATAGAGCTTGCAGTGGCAAGATTTCCCATGCAGCAACTGCATGGTCCCCTGCCCCAGTGTAGGACAAAGATGAATCGGGCCTATTATGAAAGCAATTCATATTTAAATGAGATTTCCAGCCCAGTTCTGCAGTCTCAAGTGGTTTTTCTAAGCATCTGCTCTTTCATGCTGATTTAGACCAAACTTGAATGCTGAATCTTTGGAGAATCATAAACAAATTGTGTTAAATTACCATTAATGGAAACTCATCACAAGGAAGGAAAGGCAAGGTTGTTAATGGTATTGCTGTTCTTAACTCAGGCTGTGATGGCTGTAGATGCACAGTCCTGCAGCACAGAAGTAATGTATGTAAGATCACCCACTGTTCCGAGACCTCCAGACAAGCTAAGCACAGCAGGGTGAGTAGCACTGGAATTTGTTTTACAGGAAGCCTTTCATTTCCTTGCTTTTGAGGGGTTAAGTGAGGCACTTCAAGTACTGTTCTCCCATGAGGGTTGCACTAGGGAAGGGTAGTTTTAGTTTCCCCCAGGGGCTCCATAGCAGCTTTGGCAGCGGCGGCTGCTGTCGAAAGAGAACAGCCGGATGCAATGAATCAGTGAATTCCCCAGCTGCTCCGCCTGCGTTTCCTTCCTACCTAGTGCTGTCCACTTTTCAGACTACTGTGCCTGAGACTGGTCCCCAGCCCTGTGCTGCCACTGCTGTTCTTGATAGAAGGGCATGCCCCAGAGGCCTCCAACCTTGGTTTCAAAAGGCCTGGATTGAGGCAAAATTAATTGTTGATGTCTTAATTGCTTCTTTTTATGTCATCTGGGCAAGGAACTGAATAGACTGTGAATGTATTGTAGTATACCGTAATGGCCTCAGTGTGCGCTCCTTATGATCCTTAGTAACATCAAGTGTTCATTAAACTTATGAAAATCACACCATTGTGCCTGTGCTTGCTCAGGTGTGGCTTTGGGAAAACTCAGGTTATCAAACTCAAGCTGTGTTCTGGAGTTTTTAATTCATTAAAATCCTTGTCTGGAATGTCAAAGTGTCAAAAGAGTTCACCTGCAACAGCCAGATTTCTGCTGCCCTGGGAAGCCTGTTGCCTCTTTGGCCAGCCTGGCTGGTTATCCAGGTCAGAGCCCACAAAGCACCCTGGCCACAGCACAGATTACCCTGTTGAGGAGCCAGGACTGCAGCCTCTGCCAAAGAAGCAGAGGAACAAGAGCCTCAAGTGTTCTACCTGTAGCAAGACCCAAGTAGAAAGCCTTGGGAGATGTAGGTCTGACTGGCAGATTTTGATTCAAGACTTTGGGAATTCCAGCTCTTCTGCAGAAGAGCCAAAAGCATGGATGTCAAGGGCTGGGCTTTCAGGCTGTGCAGCTCCATGCCAGGCTTTCCATGTGGTGGGCTCGCAGGTGGTAAACTCCCGCAGCCGTAGACCATCCCACCTCAGGTGGCTCTCACCAGTGACCAGACTCCAAGTTCAACATTACTAGTTTTCCAATCAGTTGACTAGCCAATTAATAAAGGCTATCAGCCTGACTGGTATCAATTTAATTCAGTGACAGCGAGCCCAGAACATATTTCGTGTCTATATAGATTTTTCTGTAGAAATCTCATTTTGCATGGATTAGTGAGTACTGAAAATGCAGTGATTGTTCTGTTTAACTTGGGTAGTTTCAGCCTTGTTTGTTGAAGTAAAGGGAGAAGCTATTTACTTGAAAATTTACAAAGGAAAAAAAAAAAAGAAAAACTTCTGTGTGATTGTGAATCAATATGACAAGTTTCACCCCAAAACTAACACTTCATATTGTATGTCATCATCATCATCAAAAAGTCTACCATGGAGATGTGCCCAGTGCAATGGAAAGCCTTCAAAGCTGTTTGGATAAATCCGCTACCATAATACTCTCTCTCTCATGATATTTTTCATGTAAAGTATGTAAACAGTATTAAAAAAACTTATATATCTAAAACTGATAGTTCAAAGCTTTTTCTCATGCTTGTCACAATAACTAATTGTGTCATCTTGTAGCTGTAGTTGCCCTCATGTTTTCTTATTGTATAATTTTATAACCACCCAGTATTAAAACAGCATATATGACAGGGTAAAACTTGCACTTTAGAAAGGATATGGAATACGATAGAAGAAATATTCTCTATCCTTTTTTCCTAAAAATTTCATCAGATCCCACTAGCTTCCAACTGTATCATGCCCTATAATCCACAAATATTTCTTCCTTTTCGTTTTAAAGTTTCTAAAAATTGAATCCTCTTTATACAAAAAATATATCAATACTAAACAAAATTCATACCCACTTTCCTTAATGAAAAAAGTTACCTGATGTGAAAGAGTGATTGTTCAAACACCAGATCCAATTTATAACCCTCTGACAGGGGGAGACTTCCATCAATGCCCAAACTTAATGGAGCTACTCAATCCTAAACCAATAGTGTTCTCATATTATTGAACACAAGCAGCTTCAGTATAGAATTACCATCCTCAATTCAAAATGGAGTTTGAAAGGGTTATATCTTTTCAGAATATTTTCTGCTTTTGAAGATCCTTATATATTTTTAAGAGGCTAGTAGAGATATGATTACATGCAGCTAGTAGCTAACTCCATCTAATGATAATTACATTTATGTACAGTAAAATACATGGTATCTTCATTTTTACGATGAAAATGGAGAATTGGGTTTATTTTGCACCTGTATCATGTAAGCATTCTACCAATATTAAGATACGTATAAATACACATATCTGTATCCTCCCATATTTGGGTTATTTAATTCATTTTCTAGGAAACTATAACCTTCATTATTGTGACTTTTTTTATATATATAATGAGATTTTAGAGGAATACAAATATCATAGAACTACCATGTTAAAAAAAAAAACAAACCAAAACACAAACACCTGAACTAAAACAAAAAAAAAACAAACCAAGCAACCAAAAAAAGACCCAAAAAAAAAAACCTTCTTCCCAGCCCCAAACTGTCATTTCTCAGGACAGTTCAGCTATTCAGGACATGTGTTGTGTAGCAAACATACTTGAATGCACCATTGCCATTTATCTGCAGCAATTAACCTTGTCGTTTGGCCAATCTTGTCTCTAAAAGTCCAAATTTTTCATCAGTTGCTGAGGAAGAAAGAAAAAAATCTTTAAAGGATTGTGCATTCTTGAAATACTGACTGCAGTGTTCAATAGGTATCTGTGCCAGCAATGAATACATATACCATAATTAAATTAAGTAAAAAAAAAGCAGGTAGATTATACACCTGCTGTCATTTAAAGTATCCTCTTTGTATAGACAGAAAATTTTATTAAAAATCAAGCAAACAAAAAAAAAAAAAAAAAAAAACCTGCAAAGATGCAAAACGTTTTTCCATTTATAAATCCTGTTGTTTTTTCCTGATGTCCTTTAAATCACAAACCCAGTAATATTATAAATCATGTAAAACTTGAAAAATTACTTTACGCTCCTGGGCTTCACATTGAACTGCTGCCTGGAAAAAAAAAAAATGTTGTTTATACAGAGAACTCCAAGATATTTTTGCCGTCATTGTTGTGTGAAAGTAGGCAGATCAAACACATCTAGTCAAACTGTATATGAAATTCCTTGTTTTCCTTGAAAACTTCTTCCTCACTTGCTTTTCTCATTGACCCAGTAATTTTCCATAGCAAGCACCACCCTGGACCTACTTACGTCAGTGACTTTTATGCCATTAATTTCAATAGAAGTAGGATGTGGTCCAGTAAATTATCCCTCAGCATGGTCTGCTCAGTATTACATTAGACCATGGGAATAGTGAAAAGAAAGCTTGTTATAAATTTAACTCTTAAAATATTCATTCTCGTGTTTTCATTATAAGTTACTGCTATTCTCCGATATTCTAAGGGTTTCTCAAATTGTCAGAAAGGTGCACTCAATAGGTAAGCCTCCTAAGGCAATATAGTCACCATTAAACCCCTTATAGACATCCTAAATATTGAGAAGAAACACCAATAATCCAGTAAATTTAATCAGGCGTAATTGTGAAGAATTTATTGATGACCACTGCATGAGTCTTTTTAATATTGCTTATAAACTCTTTGGACCACCTAAAAAAGGTAATATAGCTGGATTTTGAGGACTATGGTTGAGCTCCTAGAAAACAAATCCAAAAATTCTTTCATGTAGCCTGTAGCTTTTCTCTCCTTAGCTCTGTTATCCCTCTACTTTGAATGAACCTCTGCAGTCATCAGTGTTCTACTTCTTCCATGACTCCTATCCCATGAGTTTTCCAAAGTCAACACATATTGCTTTCCAGGATCTGTTATACTTTCCCAAGACCAAGTTTACTTGGCAGCTAAAACAGGGTAGTCCACTTCCTTTTGTCATGAAGTACCAGGGTCTGGGAGCAAACTGGAATTGCAGAAGAGCCAAATGGACACACACAAATAGTATTTGAAGAAGTGGACCTTGTTACTAAGATTTTTAAAGTGTCCTGGGGCCTGGTCTCTTCAATGCCACATGTCAAACTGGATTTTTCATGTATTCATGCTTTGCTTTTGAATTTGGATCAACACGACATTTTTTTCCTCCTATCATAATTCCACTTAAAATGATTTGGTTTTACTTTGCCATTGTTATGATCCAAATCATGTACCTTCTCTGCTGTAGTCTCATGAATACCAAAGCTGTAGAATAAATGCTGTGGATGTGTGTTGGCCAAGTGCTCTTATACTTGGATTCCTCATTACATTACATTCAATTTTAGTTATAATGAGCATAATCCATTTGATACTGTTGACCTAAATTCCCCTGAGAAAAGCTGGAGTTCTGAATTGATATTTGCATCTCTGAGTCAACTGAGTAACATTCAAAATCACGTCAGAATTCAAATCTGGAAAATGGCCTGTTCTAGGGTTATGCTGGAGGACACAACTAAGTTATATTGCAGAAATGTATTCCTGCAATGCTTTATGGCTCATGGTATAATTTAATCTTGGCACTGCCCTAGATTACATAACACTTTACTTATCTGTACCCTATCTATGTAAACACCTTATGAGAACACTGACCATCAGGAAGGCAGAAGCACCTTTCTGAAATCATCCTTGGGCATCTCTTCTGAAATCATATTTCTTTTCCCTGTCACGCTCCTTAATCATTCCTTTTCTACAATAAATTGTTATTTGTCTCCCTGTTGGAATTCTTTCCTGTCATTCATCATGTTATGAGTACCTTCTGCTTGAGAACAGGAACAAAATCCCAGTAGACTTCAGGAAGCCTTTAACTCTTTTCCTTTCTCACGATGTAGGAAATAGAGAACTCCACTCAGTGTCATCTTATTTGGGAGAATTTCATTGATTTGTTTGTTTCAGAGTTTTGGAGTGCTTTGGGAGAAATGGGTATTTGGAAAGACAGAATTATCAGTATTGTGGGTGTTACTCTCAGTTTGATAAGTAGAGTGTCTGGGTAAGGAAGCTTTTGAAATTTTTTCTTAAGTTCGGTCTGAAAATTATTTAATAGACAACAGGGACCTTGGAATATTCTGGAAAGGAAACAGTTTTACTGAGTCATAGCAGATCAACTGTATAGCTCAAAGCATGAGTTTGATTTCATTTGACCTGTGATCAAGCTAGCTGCATCCCCATGCTCATAGTGATAGCACATATGCAGAGTCTCTGCAGAGGTGAAGTAGTCTTAAAACTTGTGTATATAGTTTCTTTTTCTTATATCTCTGGTGGCACGGAATTAACCCTGTAAAATAGATCATGTAAATTTGCCGATACAGAAATGATGACTTGCACAGCAATTGCTAAGAGGTAAAGATCAAGCCATGAATCTTACTTATCTGTTTGTTAAGATCTTTGGGATAACTAATTCAAAACAACATATTTGAAGATTCAAATCAATCATTAGGACAAAATTTGTAAGTTTGTTGTCTGCGACTGCTGAGAAATACCACAAAAGTTCTTCAAAAAATGGCCAGAAAACAACATCTCAGTTTGATCCTGCTTTGGTATTAGGGTAAGTGGGTGACTTCTTGATATGCTGTTGAGCTCTTTTTTCTGTTATTCTAAACCTGAGGTTACTCTCTACCTGTAGATATCTGGGTAGCAAAAACTGTTATCATATACAACCCTAGCAGAACATGTACTTATCTCAATTCTTTATTCCAAAGTGAGTATTCAATTAAACCATTCAGTTCAGTATCCTGCTGGTTTTCTCCTTTGTTGACTCGCACAGGATGAGGGTAGAAGAGTGCTGCTGAACACGATTACATCCTTGGCAATGGGAAAACCATACAGACAAACACCAAGAGTGCCAGCTCAGCATTCAAAACTTACATAAATAAAATACCTGAGGCCAAATTAAACTTTCACTTTATTGTTTTCTTCAGTTGGCAAATGCAAATATATTTCTCTCTAATTTATGTCTTGACAGATGATAATGAATGTGAAAACGCTACGCAGCCTTGTGGAGAGCATGCCAATTGCACAAACACCGTGGGAAGTTATTTCTGCATGTGTATGCCTGGTTTCAAATCCAGCAATGGTCAACAAACTTTTGTACCTAATGATGGAACCTCCTGTGTGGGTAAGTTATTAATGTCTGCCAGCTAGCTTTACATTGTCACTCTTCTCTTATTGCTTCTGTTTAATTACAGAAATCTAGCAAAATGCTTTCAGCTTTGTGAAGTTTGGAGTCTGAATATAAAATTCCCATAATTTGGACTGGTACAGATTTAATATTCAAGTTCAGGACCACACTTCTTGCCCATAACACAGCAGCTGCCACTGCTTTCACTAACACTTCAATCTTGACTCTAAAATAATTTAAAATCACATGTCACAGTTTTAGATGATTAATATATAGTTAAGGTAACACAGAAATCCCCAGTAATCCACGTATTTAATGTAATTATTTCACTGATCTGTGAGCAAGGTGGTCATATTCTTTAAAAAAAAAAAAAAAAAAAAAAAAAGTTGCTCTGGACCAACAAAATTCCCTATATGTTTGACCTACTATGCTCCAAATATCTTCTGTTTGGGGACTTTGGTTGGAATATTTTTGGTCATTTTTCAAGTCTGATCAAAAGCAATGAGCAAGATCAAGCAGTTATCCTACAGCCTGTGCCATCCATCAACCTCTGTTTCTGTAATAGTTGGATGGAACATGTTCAAGATTACAGGGGAGGAAAAGTTCTCTGGAAAAATGTTATTTCTGAACAGCTATGCAATCCTTTAGGATTTCCTTTGAATGGAAGATCTGTAACTATTTTTCTTTTTTTTTCAAACTCCTGGTAATTTTCTCTGTATGTTGCAACAGTCCTCAGGGAGTGGGAAAATGAGAAATAAATCTATTGCCCTTTACACCTTTATGCTGACTGTGTCTCATTCTAGATATGTCTCCTGTGAGCTCGTGAGTGCTGACAACCTCTCTTCTTACTGCTCTTAATATCAGCAGAATGACTGCATATTAAGCCAGAAAGTGATCTAATCAACATTTCTTGCCCATTGCTCACATCCATCTGAAACATCCATCTGCTTTATCCAGCCACTATGAATCGTTCTTAAATTAGCTGGGATTGAGTCTGTTAGCACATTGAGCTGTAAATATTCTTGCTGTTTCTGGTCCAAGCTTTGATTTTTTTACATTATGACATTTCCTCAGCTTCACAAGTTTTGTCTTCAAAGTTATTTCTCTGACTGTTCTCATGTCACTTTAGGTTTTTACCATTAGGTTGCTAATTTCTCGATCTTTTTCTTTATCCTCTACTGGGGGTTAGTTTACCATTCTTCTTCTCATATTTGCAAATCCGTATGGGAGGAGCTGAGAGATTTCAAAATTTACACTGAAATAAAAAATTACCTGTGGGCACCTTTTCTCATTAAACAAGTGTACCAATTACTTTACTAAGCAGTGAGTCCTAAAGACAACCTTTTGATCCACAATTAATTTTCTACTTTATCTGTCAGGGAAACCATAATAGGATATTTTGTACCCAATGGATCTGCCGCTCGAGGTAGTAGATATGACTTGCACACAAGCAGCTGACAGTAGTGTATTCAGGGTGTGCTACATGTAGCTGAAACAAACACTGAATTCGCAATTGTAAAGACAGTGCAAGTAATTCAATACAAATCAGAAGACAGAGCCACAAAATATCCATCCTACCAAATTGTACAGGGTCCCAAAATATTTTCAGATTCTGTAAAGTCTTAAAGGTTTTTTTCAGCATATGTGTATGATGTATATGGCAGTAACTGGAAGAATACACTAGTTGAAATTTGGAGGCAATGCCATCATGCAACCTATTTGTTTATGCCGTCAAACCAATCTGGAGTTCCCAGTGGTGCAAGTGTGGTACATCACACTCTGTGTGTGACACTCCATTTCAAAGTCCATGTTCATACACATGTGTGTTCCTCCCCTCTTTTGCTACTATATTAAACTTCCTAATAAAAAGTGATTATAAATCTCAAGGTAGTAGATCAAAAGAAAATTTCAGACAATGGTTTTGGGAAATGTCAGTTCACCCTTAATCCAACCACGATGTTGAGTTTTGAGTTGAGGGTCAGCAGTATTTCATCCATGTTATCAGGAAGAATTGGTGAAGAGATAACAATGAAATATGCAGACAGGAGAGGAACTGGGGGGGTAGTAAGGGAGAAACAGAAAATGAGAAGGAGAAAGGAAATGGAGAAGGAAGAGGAATGCAGTGACGATGACATTTTTCTGCTGTCCTGAATGTGAGCTATTAAAATCTATTTACTGTGTAAAAGCCATGCTTTTTCCTTAGGCTTCACATTTTATTGAATGTTTGGCTGCAGATAAAAAGGTGAAATATAAACCTACTTTTTTTCATCCCGGTCAACAGAGTAAAAACATGAAAATGGCCATCTGTAAAATGAAAGTGACATCCTTGCCACTCTGCCTTTTCCAGGAACATGCTATTAGTTTTCTTCAGGTATTTCTGAGAGTAGTGGGAATTCAACCATTCTCCATCACCTCCTCTTCTGTGACAGGGGAGTTGTAGAGTGGATGGGATATAGCATTATGCCACATTGCTAACTTTTCTTTTACCTGTGCCATTTGTAGGCTTTTTCATTTCCACTTTGTGTGTGCTGCTGCCTTCCACAGTATGAAGACACAGGGAGGGAACATCTAGTCCTTTGCAATTGGACTTTTCAATCACTTGCAAGCTACTAATAAGCAGAAGGCATAATGTAGACATCAAGCTGTCTTGACTGACTGGTGAAGAATCAAAGCGATGTAGGTACAATCCAGTAATTGGCAAGACTGAACATAATAACTGTTCTCAGTACTTTTAATTTAATTGGAATTTCCTTGCCTGCTGCAGTAAATGAGGAGTGACAAAGCACAGAAATAAAATAAAAGGTTATAAATCTATTTTCACACTAGCCTAAGTGGTGTTGGTGATATTATTTTTCTGATCGGAGCTATTATAAAAGCTTCAAAGTTCAGCTCCAGGATTTGTTTTGAATATTTACTAAAAGGCCAGGGCTTTTTGCAGAGCTATGGCAATGCTCTTCTGTTTAAAAAGCTGCTGTTCTTCAACCTTTGCTCAGGAATTTTGTCTGTGAAGACTGCTCACGCAAGCCTTGGCAGCCCAGTCCTGCTCCCATAGTAGATCAAGGAGGACAGTTTGAGCTCCTCGCCCCAAAGCTCCAGTAAAATTGGATTGCTGAAAGCACTGACAAGCTGTTGTCCCTGTGTGGTCCAATTGCATATTCGGTTAAAAAGACATAACTACAAAACATAAAGAAACGAAAACCTACAGCTACTGCACACAGTATTTCAAAGCAGGAACTTAAAAGCAGCATTTGTGCAACTGTCACATATTGTTGGCTGCCCCTGACAATCTCATTGATTTAAAAGGGATACGAAGCTGATTAGTACCTTGCAAGATCAGGCATATTGCCTTTTAATTTTGTCATCTAGGAGATTTTTTTTTCCCCAGGAAACAGTAAATTAGATAGGCGTGATATGGACTCATTCCATATGGACAACTCAACTGCGGAAAGTCTATTTGCATATACTCAACAGGGTGTCTTTATCAGACTTTAAATAGCCATCCTGTTGCCAGAGATGCACCTTGGTGCTTGAGTTGCTGCTGTTGTTTTGGTTAATCCTGACTTCTCATTAAAATCTCCATTATACTTAATACCTGACATAATTACAAAAGGAAGGGTAATTTGCGTGACTGCCCAATAATAAATGATTTATCAAACTAAATGTTCATGAAAAGCAAAATATTATAATAATTTTGAAATAGCATCAGTAAAGCACATGGAAACCTGATACTTAGGAATGGTAGTCTGGAAAGTATTCAAATATTTACTTAGAAATAAGTCATTGTAAGTTTTAGCAAAGCTCGTTGTCATTTCCTGGTGGTGTAGCACTGCATGACATACTGAATATCTTGTTAAGTTGTACACGTCCATTTCTGTGTAGCTGACAAGGCCAAAGAAAGCTTTGGTATAAGGCTGGTGTGTGTTCTTGTTATACAAACTGGTATTGTCATGGCTTTCACCCTTGCCACTTCAGTTCATTCCAAGTTTGTCTGTCTTACACAGAGTCACGCAACATGGCACTGACAGGCACCCATTTGTTTCAAAAAGAGCTTTATAATTTACTGATGTGAGAGGTTATTTAAATGCCAAGAGTAAGAACTTTAGCCTTATGTCTTTAAACGACAGCATTTAATTATGAGGTAGCCTGTGTGTAGCACTATATCATGCTTTTTTCACTCCTCCTCTTCACTGTTGCCAGATTCATTGATGTATAACATGGTTAGCTCCATGACTATGAATACTGAGGTCACAGTAACCATACTAATATAATTCAAAACTCACTTCATTAAAGAGAAACATTTGCAGTTTGGGCTATTAAATATGGAAACAAGCTATTTCCCTAATGCAGATAATTATAATTTAACCTCATACGTTAAACTTCAGTGCTTGCATCAACTCATTCAAACACAGCGCCTCCTTGGCGGCTCTCCCTGAAGAGCAGAGGTGGTTGTGCTGAAGAGGGCAAATGCACCTCCAGCCCCACCTCTCCTTCCTGTCTGCGCATGTGGGACTCTGAGTGGCTTTTCAGTGGGAGCTTCTGAACTCCAGGCTTTAAACACAGCATTTCAGATGCAAATCAGAACCGCAGCTCAGTGAGGAAAATAGGGATATAAAAGTGAGGTAGAACCTCAACCATCTTGAATCCCAGGAGGACATCTAGGATTACAAGCAGAAGAAATGGAGCTGGGGAATTAAACACAAAACAGAAGAGGAAAAAAAGAAAAAGAAAAAACATTCATCTGATTATTTATGGAGACTCTCTTGCCACTAGTAAAGAATGGTCTGCAAAGTTGCCAAAACTGCTGTCCAAAGAGGCAGATGCCCCCCAGGTTTCCTTCAGACATCTTTCTTCATTCCCTGGGTATAACCACAGGCACGCAGTACATTTTTCCATTTTTCTACAATTTCCATTTCTCTAGCAACCTTATTTCAGAGACATTATTGCCCCTTTTTTTTTCTACTCCTTTTTGAAAACCACCAACAATTTTGTATCAAAATAAGAGTTCAAAACTAATTCCTAAATGCTAATAGTGCGTTTCCAGCCCCCTATATCCGCTTGCTTTCTGTCTGTCTGCACAAAAGCCTATCAATTCAGGTAGCTATTCTCCTCTACTAATGGGTTAATAATTTATTTTTCAGCAATTTCCTTCCCAAACTCAGTATCATGCCAGTTCTTAACTTAGGTTGTCTTCCTCTGTGGTTCATCCATTCCCCTCTCTACCTTTACTTTCCTTCAGCTCAGTTCTCAGACTGTTCCTTTAAATTTGCTCATGTATCACTTCTTCATTTTTCAACTCTTTTCGTCAGATATATACCTGTCCCAAAGCTGTTCACTTTTTTCTCCTTTCCAGCACAGCACTTCACAGTCCATTACTTCATTCTTCAGAATTATTTGGTGTTGTTCCCAGTTTACTTTCTCTGTTGAGTTATTTGATCTTTATCCTCAGCCAACCAAATAATGCAAAATAATCCCTATTGCAGCCAGGGAGTTAGTACCCAGCTCTCCTAAATTGATCAGTTCATGGATTCCCTTACTGGAATTCATCAGATTTACTCTTGGACTGTGCCCCACCCAGTTACTGAACCTGCCTACCTAATGGCAAATTATTTAGAAGCACAAAAGCCATTTTAGGCAAATGTAAATTAAATATGGATTAAAAAAAAAGACATGCCAAGCACTTTAAAGGGCACAGATCTTAAATCTTAGATTAACGAGATGGATAGAGTGATCTTTTGTAGCATCTTTTTAAAGCCGTGACTTAAAAGAAAAGGCTGCAGTTTCCTTTCTCTTTTCTGACTGAATCATAAGGCTGAGAAAATCTATTTAGTCTAATCTCTGGAAAATGGATTTCAGATGATTTGCATCATGCCAAGCATTTTGTTATGATAGAATTAATATTTACACTCATGATTTTAAAACATGAACAATGTAGTCTTATATAGTAATAAAAGTGGTGGTATAAAAATATGATCAATTATGATTTATCCTTCTAATCCCTAAGTATTATAATTGGCAGGTGTTTTGCCATTAAGTTTGCCTTTTTAGTTTTTGCTTTTTTTCATTCCATGAAATTTTATTATGAAACTGCTTGCAGTGTGCAGGGTTATTATCAACAAAGCAGCAAGGTGTTAGTCTGTAAATACTTAATAAAAAATTCAATTTCTCACGATATTTGCAGATGTAGATGAGTGCAGCAATGAAGGAACTGTTGCCTGTGGAGATCATGCAAAATGTGAAAACGTGGATGGAGGGTTTAACTGCTCCTGTAAGGAAGGTTATCAACCATCCACAGGAAAATTGCAGTTTAAGCCAAATGATGGCACTTCCTGCCAAGGTACATGATATTATAAAGGTTTATGTGTTATTATAGAGCTACATCTTCTGAGTAACCCACCAGTGCCTCTTTATCTTCAGTTAGATTAATCAGCAAGTCATGAAGAAGAGGCAAGGCAGTGGCATCTGCATTTCCCGAGAATAGAATCAGTCTGTAAATGTATTTTTACTAAACAGTGTGATGAAATCCATTTGAAATAATGGTTACATCCTCATAGTTGTCAGATCTGTACTCCTCTCTGTAAATCCGAGACATCTCTTAACTTCACCCGTGGAAGTCCCAAGGAAAGAGGCCGAACCCTCTACTTGAGTAAAACAAAAGCTCAGAGTCCAATCCACTGCTGTAACTTTGACCAAGATAAAGTCTTAGTAGTTGAAGTTTGAGAATGGAGTGCTGTGTCTTATGTGCATAAATTCAGAATGCTGGTGGTTTGGGGAAATTACTTAGACAAGGGCTCTTACAGTGAGTATATGTTGAGCATTGATTAAACTACAATATATAATTAGTTTCTTTTTAATTTCTACAGAAAATCCGAAGACCAAGTGTGAGTTATACAAAGACTGTATAACTGAACATATTAATAGAACTTTAACTGGAGTAAGTAGCATTGGTTTATAGATTAATTTCCAAATCCTTTAATTGTTTCTGTTCAAAACTGTTATTTCAATTATAATAGTTCTTAAGGAGCTTTTAACAAATGCTTGAAGCATACAATTGAACTTAAGCATGTTTACAGAAGTCTTTTTAATAATTTCAAATTATTTGAACTGGGTTGTATGTTCAAATCATGATAATAACTTGCTGGGAATCTGTGTGTTCTGTTTCCAGCGAAGTGAGTCGTGATGCATGAAAAATTCAGAAGTCTGGTAATCACTCAACTGTTTCTGTAATTTCTGAAGTTACACACTGCTGCATTTACTGATGTGCAATTATTTGCTTGTTCAGAGTGAAAGGCAGCAAGATAGCTTACAAAAGTAATGTCAACAAGTGACAAAATAGAAAATGGAGCAGTAACATCCTGGTATGCTAGTATATTTACTACTCAAAGCATAGTAGGCAAAGTTGTACAGAATTTATAGACTCATACTCTGGACTCAGGACTATTTTTTTTTTTTTCCACCAGAAGCAGAGATTCCTGAAGCAGATTAAAAAAGTATTAATGAATTCACTATTCATTAGTCTACAGCTACAGTATTGTTTAATTTAAAAGGATAAATGAAAGCATAAATAAATTAAAATCAATTTTATATGTTTGCATTTTATATTAAGCAGTTTGCTGAAGTTATGAGATTCAGAAAGATATTAAAAGTCTTTTATTAACCTAGTGTAAGATATACATTGTACTAACATGCTTTCTATGTTAACCTGCAACATAATACATTATTCTAAATATAATACATGCTTAACCACATTTACATGCAAAGACGTGGTAAATGCCAGAGCAGGATCTTGGAGTGAGGGTTTTTTTTTAATACATAGTCAAACTAAAATTAAATACTTCAATTGTATGTAAATAACAGTGTGTCAGATTTTAGCCTGGTTTTTAGCCTGTGTTCTAGTTCTACTCAGCTGCAGTCAAAGACAAAGCAAACCTCATAAAAGCTGTTCAGCAGCAGAGACTACAGATCTTACAAATCAGGTGTTGCAGGGATGGGGGACGTAATGGATAAAATCTTATTAGATTTCAGTATTGTGAAGTAAGAATTGTTTTCTTCAGCCATGAGACCGAAACTTGTAATCTTCATCTCACTCTCTCTAGCCTATTACTTTTTAAACTAATTGTTTTATGTAAATGAATTTAGTAGTTCATAAACTGAAGCAGTGAAGGTGAAATAGGCAGTAAAGTTTCACTAAACTATATGCTTCATAATCTGCATTTGAAAAAAAAATACAAATATTGCCCATCTGCTCCCACCTCTTCAGCTAAAATTTAACAGAAAAGAGTCAACAGAGTAACCATATCACTGATATTTAATTATTTTTGCAGAACATATCTTGGTTCATTTTGGAGCATTAGAATAAATAAAACTAAACCTCAATAATTAAAAATAAAAAGTAACGATAGTACATGAAACTTTTAACTGTAGATGCTTGTTAGGGTTACACCAGACATGGATAACACCATTACTTTATAGGTCAACCTGTTGATTTAAATAGCGCCTTTCTTTATGTACAAGCATCTCAAAAGCCAGTATGTTCATTCACAGGTATCAGTCATTTGCATTGGGTTTGCTTTCATTTGCAGAAATGTGATTTACTTGTTTCATTAAGATGTAAGTTCTTGTGTTTTTCAGATTAGCCATTTAAAAACACCCCTAGAGATGCTGCAAGAAATTAATAAAAATACTTTGGGACCACTTTTACCTGTAGATGTGATTTCCTATGTTGAAGCACTATCTTACTCATCATTGAACACCATGCATTACTCTGCTTTTGACAATGAATCACTTCATAATACAACCATTAATGTGAGTGGATCCAAACCTTAAAGTCATGGGGGGTTTTCTTATTTTACAAATGGCATATGACTCTTCTGCTTAAAAATATTCTTTTATTTACAGGTTTTCGTTAACGTTGTGAACAATTTTTTACAAAAAGACAAAATTACAGTCTGGGAAGCTCTTCCTGTAGAAAACCAAAGACGGAGCCTGACTAAGCTGCTGCACACTGCAGAACAAGCGACACTTCTCATGTCACAGAACTTCAAAAAGACAACACAGCTAGATGCTAATACAAGTGACATAGGTAAGATAAAGAACATTAATCTAAGGTATACTTTAGATGTGGATTACTCTGAGGAATTTTTCAGCACAATTATGAAAATTAGAAATGGTGTTATGTGAAACACACAGGTGTTAATTTCTATGAGTTTCATAACTAACACCTGACTTTCAGTGTAGGTATAATTTTCAAAGTTTGAATATTTGAGCTCAGATGCCAGAAAAAAACTTGAGAGGCTGTGGAAAGCTCTCCTTTCAGTTTCTCTTTCAATCTCTCCTTATACTGTCACAGTGAATCTGGATTCATCTTATGTGCACAAAATTATCCTATGCACCTTATATGCATAAAAACATCAGTGGAATGAAATTTGAATTTGCTTTGTACAGATTTTTTTTACTCTTCTTGGTTCAGTGAAGGTATTGTAAATGAGCTTGGAATAAAGATTATACCTCATCAGTCCAACCTTGACTGGCCTTACTTTCAGAGCAATTTCTCAGTTTAAGAACAGTTTCAGAGGAGAACTGATTAGTCTCAACTTCACCATTTTGCTCTTCTACCTTCTTCCTGCGTGCCGGTGTGTTCACACCAACTGCTGATGATTTTCCTGTGGTAATAATAGTTTTACCATTCCTTCAGTGGGAGCAGAGTAGGGCTAATTCCAGCCACTCTTGAAAATTCTAATACAGAAATGCTGATTCCTTTGGCAGTGGCCACTCTTTCATCTTTATTTTTCTGAATGTATCCAAACTGTATGTGATCTGATTTCTTAGTTTAGACTTAGTGCAATCTCTTACTTGTTTGCTGTTTTATAAGATGACTTGATGAGAAAGAGTCCTCCTTTGGTCCTGAGGCAGGTCAAACCACCTGTTCTTCCCTCACCTTTCTGAAACTAAATTAGCAAGAGAGGGTGGTGAGGAAAAAAAAAAAAAAAAAAAAAAAAGCAGATTTACGTAGTGCAGAACACCTCTGGGTCTGCGGCAGATCCAGAGTGGTGCCAGGAGGTGGCTGTAACGCCCCTGTTCCCCCGCCACCCTGGCCAAAAGCAGAAGCTCTAGTGACAGCAGAGCCAGGGCCACAAAGGTCAAGACAAGGTTTGGCTGCAGCCCCTGGTGGCAGTGTAGACAACAGTCAGGCCAAGGCAACAGAAAAAAAGCTGATAAAGAGAAGGGGGAGGAATTTCCATATTGAAAGGTCAATGATATTTTGGGTTGCTTTTGTTCTAAAATAGGAAACTGTGTGAGCTCTTGTCTAAATTGGCCCCAAACCCTAAAGTTTTTTTGTTACTGTTTTTCAGCATGATTTTCCACAGGGCTTATATTTGCCCCACACATCTATTCTGGGACAAGACCTACAACATTACCCCTCTTTCTCCACTGCTTTTTATGATGCAAGCTCTCGAAATACAAGCTTTTCAAAACTCCAGCCTCAGAAAACTATTTCTTACGTCCTGACAAACATTTTCTGACAGCTGGTCTATTGAATAGCTCATATTATTTTTGTGTGCTGTGCTATAAGCAATGCAGATGGTCTAGCTTAGTGATATTCCTCCATCAGTCAAGTTTTAGATTTGTTTTTTGTTGTTTTGTTTTGTTTTTAAAAAAAGGCCTGATTGAGTTTTTTTTGTTCCCATCCTGAGTGATTGAAAGTCAGCACTATAATGAACCAAGTAAAGAGCTCAATGTCCTCTAATGTAGTTTTTGTCCTGAGGGGTGATGCTTGTTTGTTTGCTTTTTGACAAGACACATCATTATTTCACAGTGCAATGTGCATTTGGTAGCATGGATAGATAACTATAAAATATATACTTTTCAAAAATTGGCTTTTATCAAATGTTACTATTCAGTGGAGAATTTTATGCTTTGCTTTTTATAATTGTGATTTGTGGACCCTTTCAGAAATGCATTTTTAATAAAGCAATAGCTCTTCCTAAAGTAACCTACATTGTTCTTTCCAGTGCCTAATTTAATGCAAGGTAAATAAAAGACTATATTTTTCATGGAAAAAGTAAAAAGTATGAGAGCAAAATGTATGCATGAAAATAACAAAACACAGAGGTTTAAGCAAACATGCTATATTAATAGCATTTTTCTTGAAATATTTGGCACAATGATATATTCTTAAAATTTACGGTAATTATGCACTCTAATAGCACATTTATTAACCCAACTGTAAATTATGGTTGACTATAATGGAACTGTGATTTGTACGGTATTTTTCTTTTTCAGCACTCAAGATTTTTGCTTTTGATTCACACCACATGAAACACATTCACCCTCATGTATACACAGGGGGAGATTACATAAAGATCTCTCCAAAGAAGAGAGAGAAATCTCATCCTAATGGTAAGAAACAAAGATTAGCAAGTAGGTGGCTTAATAAACCTCTTGGATACACTTGTACCCACTAGTATATAACCAAATGTGCAGTTTACCAAGACTGAACTTCAACCTTGCTAACTACAGAGGAGTCAAGGTATTTTTATTACCCTCTCCTACTCCTTTATTGTCTCAAGACTGATATTTCTAACACTTCCAGTGGCACAGTGAGTATCCGGTGAAGTTTAACACTGAATATTGCTAACAGAGACCCAAACTTTATCATTTTCTCAGCCAGAGATCTACTGTGTGACTTTGGACTGCCACCTCAACTCTCTGTGTTACTCCTTCAAAAATTGGTGCATCTTTTCTATTTAGAGAGTAGCTCGCTGGAGCAAGAACATGTATTCTTCAGTACAAAAACCAGCAGGGCCCAGATCTTGGCTTGGACTTCAGAGTGCTATAGAAATGGCTTACAACTACTGTCATCACTAAAACCAAATAAATGTGTTTAAAGAGCTCTGGAATTAAGCCACCTAACCTAATAAACATAGAAAAGATAGTTTAAATCTTAATCTTCCAGCTAATCTGAATCTTACCACCTATTAGTATCCCAAAATGTGGTTTATCTTCATACCAGGGAGAAAAATTATGACATTTTTTCAGATCAGCGCTGCATCGTAAAATATTTTTTCCTTTCTTTTTCCCTATGTGTCTTCCATTCTGACTCCACTGTAATGGAAGTCAAACCTATAATGGAAGTCAAACCAAGCCAGGTACTCCAGAGAGGCCCAGCATTTACCTCAGGTCTGAGCCGTTTTAGTTTGAGACCTGACACCACATGTGTAGCCAATTGCAGAACAGCAGCAAGCATATATTACTCTAGAAAAAAATATTATATGCATATATCTAATTAGAATTTCCAATGTGAACACACATTTTTATTTCTAATGGCAGTTACATTGTTTTAAATAAAGCTATATTTCCTTGTCTCTAAAACATTTTTATAAGTATTCCACAAAGATTCCATCTGTTTTGCATATTTTATGCAATGGCAGAAATAATGTCTATTGTTTATTGTTTCCTTAATGTCTTCAATTTTGTTCTTCTATAAAAAACCCACAAACTACTAAACATGGTCTGTTTGATTGATAGGCACCGTTGCAGTTGTCTTTCTGCGGTATAGCAATATTGGTTCTTTGCTTTCATCACCTAAAAACCACTCCTTGAAAGATACTTCAGAGCAGAGGCAGACAGTAAGCTCATCACTTATAGCTGTTGCAATTAGCTCAAATCCACCTACGCTCTATGAGCTCGAGAAAATAACATTTACCTTAAAGTATGCCAAGGTAAGGGGTTTTTTTATTATCAGCTTCAAATAAAACAAACAATAGCTAATTATTTTATGTGATGTAACCATACCTGCTGCGTATGATATATTGAGGCATAATTCTGTTGTTTGCTGATGTGAGTTTGTCATTTATTTCTCTAATAAGATTAATCTCAAATGTGACATCCTAAGTGCAATATACTAAACATGATAGCGCTGAAAATTGCTGTGGGACTAACGCAAAGACAACAATGCCATCTTTGCTGGTTTGTAGTATAAATAAAACATAGATTCCTGAACCAGAGATTGTTACAGGATCTTGACTATTCTGTATTTAAGTGGGTTTCTTTCTGAAATTTTATCAGATGTTTAAGCATGCATACTAAAAAAGTGAAGAAATGTTTTAAAGTTAATGCAGGAAGTTAACCTGAAGTTAGGAGGTAATAGCAGAATCTATAGTACTGCAACTTGTTATTTCTGAAATGTGAACACATTTATTTAAAACTGAGAGTTTTACTTCCAGTATATATATATTTTTGCTGACTTCATTTGTATGTGAAGAATTGCCTTACACGGCACAAAGAATTAACAGAAACATAACAAGAAAGTGATTCTGTAGGGAGGTGGGCAGTGGAACAAGGTGTTAACCTTGGTTATGCAGCTTTTAAATTTGTTACTTGCCTTCTAATATTTGAGCTAGAGATCACCTTTATATAAATTTGCATATGTTTATACAGCCTATAGTACAGTGGGGACCTTATCTTTGACTAGTGTTACTAAGTACTAACTGTAATAAATAATACTAATGGTCTTATTCATCGCTGTCATTGCACCTGATATAGCAGGTGTGATATGACCCTGGCTTTATCCCAGATTACTTTGTAAAATGCACAGAATAAGTCTCAATTTTTAAACTGCTCATTTGGAAGGGACTATGAGCAGGACAAGCAATGTGGCTGTAACCTTGGGGTTTAGTCCATGTTCAGCAGGTGCAGGTGTATATATAACAATGTTTTCAGGAGGTAAAAATTCCAACACCTTTGCAAGTGCCAGAAGGGCTCAGTAATCTGATTAGCCAACATGTTTGGTGGGGTGTTAGCTATGTGGATAAAATGCTTCCATCCCCAGCCATGTTTTTATTGCTTGGAATAGGCCTTGCAAAATGTGTTTTTTGTTTCCTAATCTTCCAATGGTAACAAGCAATTTTTAATGAATTGTGTTGGCTAACGTAAGAAAGGTCTCTTGATGGGTAATATCCTGCCTTTTGCCATCAGTAAAACATCTTGTTTCTGTTCCAGACTGCAGATAAAGATATTAAATGTGCGTTTTGGAACTACTCGGTAGACACAATGAATGGCAACTGGGCTACAGAAGGTTGTGAGCTGACACATTCCAACTCCACTCATATCTCATGCAAATGTAATCATCTGACTCATTTTGCTGTTTTGATGTCCTCAGGTGGCTCTGTTGTAAGTGCTATTTTAATTTAGTGTTTTACCTGATACTTTTTCATGTCTTCATTCCTTACATTTTTATTTCAATGCAACTTAGGTACTTTTCCCCCTTTAGGTTGTCTCTTGTTTTTGTTCAGCAAACACACAATTTATTGTGCACAGAGCAAACAAAATTCCTCCCATATGTGTTTGAATTTCCTTATGTCCTTTCTGCAGTATTACAGAGCAGTGATGCAGCAAAGTATCTCGTTCCAAATACACAGTCTGTTGTGCTTATTTTTGGTGCATTGCTTTTAATTTTAAATCCCGCTTTAAGACTGCTATGGGATTTAACTGGCATTCATTGGTGGTCAGTAACCATATGGCCCTATATTTCTCTATCACAAAACTTTGCCACCCATTTGTCTAACCTTGGCATCATTAAATCTGCTTGAAATTGTCTCCTGAGAGTTTATAACAGCATAATCAATTTGAAGTTTATGACTATTAAACACGGATGTTCATGACCAGCACAAAACTGTGAGAATGACCACTCAGTTTATGTGCGTGCCTCTTAATATAAGAGAGGGCCCATAGATTTCCAGGGTCTGTATGGGGATCTGCAAGAGCTCAGGTTCTGCCTCAGGAGGCAGCTTTATAAGGTATCAGAACTGACAGCAAGCAGAGTATCAGCATGAATATACTGTATTGAGAGAGTCCTCTCACACTGTGAACTTCATGCTGATAGAGGCTGTTTCCTGGTTGCTAAATAGCATCCTAAGTCTTCAGTTCAAATTTAAAACCTCTGCAGGTACTTATATAGTTATTTTGAAAAGGAAGGCTGGGAGGAGAATAATCTCTGGTCCTTTATTTAGAAAAAAAAAAAATACTTGTATATATTTTATGGTCAACTGAATACTATCCTTATGCTGATGCACAGTCATGTATTTCAGAGATTCTTTGTGCAGATACCAAGCAGCAAATATAACTGTATTCCTATACAGAAAATATTCACATCCCATATTAAAATAGCCTGTGTTTCTCTGGAGAATGTTCATGTTACATATCTGAATAGCATTTGTTTGAAGTGATTGTTATTTCAGAGTCTTGTTTTGATCATGTTGCAAATTCAGTTATTCAATTTTGCTTATCTAAGTCACCGCTGTGATAAGTCCTTTTATATTAGAAAATGTTCATGTCATATTAATATATGTCCTACTGTCAGTGTATTTGTCATTCACTAAAATGATCTGATTTTGAAATCATAATAGGAGATACTGATGTTAATAAAAAGTTTTGATAAAAAAATATCAGAAAATGCAAGAGCAGGAATATATACAGTGCATTACTGATTTTCCCTAGAATTATATCTGTCCCACAAAAAAACAATACTTTTTAGATTATCCAAAGTGTACATTTGCGGTAAAACTCTACAAATATTTTTGATTAATATTTTGTAGAAAAGAAGAAATTTATTATAGAATGAAGTCTTTCTTGAGAAAGTACAAAGCTATTCTTTTAAATATTATATTATAATTTTCCCCCAGGGTGTTACAAATTATAACATTCTCACAAGAATCACTCAGCTAGGAATAATTATTTCGTTGATTTGCCTCTCCATGTGCATTTTTACGTTCTGGTTCTTCAGTGAAATTCAAAGCACTAGAACGACAATTCACAAAAACCTCTGCTGCAGCCTTTTCCTGGCGGAACTTATTTTTCTGATTGGAATTAATATGAACAGTAATAAGGTGGGTAGTTTTCAGTTGTATCTTGATTTTGTGTTGTAAATATACAGTATAAGATGTGATTTTTCCATCTACTTCCAGTATTTCCTGGTGTCAGTATGAATATTCTAGTGACAGTGACTTCCCAGGCTAGTAATAGAAAATATAAAAGGGACTTTTAAAGAAGTAGGGCCTTCATCTGAGCTGGCGTATATTGACTTTGCTCTGTGGGTTTCATTTAAACTTTGTCACTTTAACTGAGGCTGTGGTCTCAATACGTTTAGCATTTTCACTGTTCACATCTGTTTGGATGCTGTACAAAGCTACACTGGTGGCTTTCGGTATGAGTTTTCCCTACAAGCCAGGCCAGAGCTGCAGTCCCAGGCTGGCATTTACGATGTTGCACTGTCGGCTGGAAGACCCCTTTCCTTTCTGCATGTGAAGTCTTGAGCTGCCCTTCTTGCTTTTCACACAAGTTTGGTGTTGATTTTTGCACCTCATGTTAGTTTTAGGAAACCAATTATGCATAAATTATCAGAATACTCCTACTATAAGTAGCTGAAAGGATTTTAAATTACTTGAAAAAATATGAGCTGCTATGCCTCAGGTAGTACTCCAGTACTGATTGATCGAGAAATATAATTTTGCAAACACTTTGTAGCAACAAACATTATTTCAGAAATAATTCCTTGTGATGCTTAATTACACTATTATCAAATTCATAAAAATGAACGTTGTCTAGATCAGATCAACTTTGTCAATTTGTCAATTTGTTTATACAGTTTTTCTGGGAATTCATGCACCAATTTTAAAAGTTTAATTTAGTCTCTTTATTTTGCCAGTTGCTACAGAAAACACTAATGAACAAGTGTGCTCATGGGTGTAGGCCAAGTTTTTGTCAGTCAGCATTACACCTGGGCTATTGGACCACCACTTTAGAGTCACTAGGTTGCTGTGCTTATGCTGTTACATTAACCGAGGCATATTGATAGAATTATGACTCTTGCTTTCTCTTATTGAATTTCTAGCTCTTCTGTTCAATTACTGCTGGATTACTCCATTATTTCCTTCTAGCTGCTTTTGCATGGATGTGCATTGAAGGTATTCACCTCTACCTTATAGTTATGGGAGTCATCTACAACAAGGGTTTCTTGCACAAGAATTTCTATGTCTTTGGCTACGTCAGTCCAGCCGTGGTCGTTGGAATCTCTGCTGCACTGGGCTACAAGTACTATGGCACCACAGAAGTGTAAGTCACTGTTTCTGTGTCCAAATCAACATACATAAGGATGCAATAGTCACAATAGCACATTTCAAGTCATTTTCTGCTGTTTACATTTCAGATGTTGGCTCAGCACAAAGAATAACTTTATATGGAGTTTTATAGGACCAGCATGTCTAATAATTCTTGTAAGTATAATTTTCATTTTTTACTGTAGTACATAAAAATGATAATAAAAGGTGTTTAATAATCACCCGCCCATTGCCAGCATAGCTGTGAGTGCTAATTATAGGGCAGAATTGGCTAATTTAGACCTTTTTATAGTGTCTCTAAATTATTTATATGCTGTACATCTAAATACTTTACTAGCCTGAAAAATGAATGTTTGACCAAAAAAAAAAAAAAAATCAGTATAAGATTAGAACGCCTTGCTTGCTTGCTTATTGCTTTTATCCCAGTGGTTTGAGAAATTCTGTGAAACACTTCTGGTTTTTAAGAAGTAGTATCTTTGTATGTTGCTGGCATCTCAGCACAGCTCAGCAGGAGGTGTACACAGACACTATCCTAGCAGACAGATAATCTGGTTTTTCAAATGTTGTGTGACTTAATCTCTTATCAGTGATCGGTCATCTTTGTAAGATTAGACTGTCATCTTTATGGTTTTATCACTCGCGTGTACCCTGTCATCATCAAAGCTATTTTAAACTAAATTGCGACGTCAGAGAAAAGAACCTGCTATTTCACATGGGCAGACAAGTCAAGTATTGATAGCCCTATTTCAGCTGTGAAGAGGGCCTTTTTAATTCTTATTGGAAGTGGTTTCAAACCTGCAAATTTGGCAGGTATTATATGTTCAATTCTGAATCGAGGCATTTTGGTGCCTCGGGAGCATTTCTAAGTGCTATAAAGTTTAACAAACCATTCCAACTGTAATGGGGCATTATTGTGTATGACTGGGTTGACAGTGATCTGGCAATAGCTGGAGCTAACAGGAGGAGAAGCTACAATAGAGAGGCCTCATGACATCTACGGTCAAGTCAGTTATAACCTTTGTGGCTTTTTAAGCTATTTGGTGATAAATGTGAGGATTTGTAAAAAGAAGTGGCAATGCATAACACACACAAGATGATGGTAAACCAGTTTTATTTCAACATATTAGCTATTTCAAAGCTTGAATAAAGGATGTGTAATTCTCATGAAGTTCCACCCCAGATTTCTACCGCAGATTGTGCATAGGCAGGCAGCAACCTGACAGATGCAACTGCAGGGTGATACCTCCCTATCTCACCCTCCTGGTGAGCACAGCAGAATTCCAGAGAGGCAATGCACCATAACTTCCCTTGGCTCAGTGCTTCTGGGGTCAGATGGTCCTGACAGCCAACAGGTTACTGTGGTAAAACAAAATCAGGGGGAGAGACCATCCTTTACTAAGAAATTCTTACACTTCTTAGGTTTAAGTTATCTCTTTCTTCCATGAAGGCAGCAGGGTTGGATCTTTTTTGTTGTTTTTGCTCTCATTCCTGTTCCTCATCTGCCTTCAGGTGAAGATTTATGGGCAGTAGTGTATCACTGCACTGTTAGCACAGGAAAACTGCATTATCAAAATAAACAACATGCCCCAAATTTATGCATCTGTAACCTTGTTTTCAGCTCTGTGTGAGCTGTGACGGATGAGGGATCTTAGGTACACAGTACAGAGGCAGAGCAGGTCTGCAGCAGCTTTGATGTAAGTCTAGCTGGCCACAGAAGCAAATCCTTCAAGATGAGACCTGTAGCCATTCTTTGAGCACTCCAGATCTTCCAGAAATCCCTGCAAATTAAATGAAAAAGGTGAGGTGATAGAAGTTGATACGGGCCCTATGCACCAATGCAGTCCTCCTATGGATGAGGATAGAAGCCAGACAGGTTTTTTTCTTCTCCCACTCCTTTGCCTAAGTGAAGCTTAAGTGAGCTATAGCTGGTCAGCAAATAGCCCTGTGGTTGTTTTGCTATTTTTTGTATGTTATGGAAGTATTCTGTGATAGCTTGTTTTCACAGTATTTGCATATTATTATCTCTCATAATCATGCACTACGAGCCCTGGGACGAAAGGCAACCCACTTACAGCAAGCTGCTTCATCTGCTGTGTGATTTTTTTTTTTTTTTTTTTTTTTTTTTTTTGTGTTTAGACAGCTTGCTTTGATGGAGTGATAGCAAATTGAAGCCTGAACTGCAAGAGGGATGTCTTCAAAGAGTGCAGGGAGATAGGTAATTTGCTCACACTCTATCCAGGTTATGGTCTAAGGAAAATATAGGAAACCTTATGAAAATAGGCACTGACTCTAAAAGATGAAGTTGGTGCTAGGTGTCTGCTCTGTGGAAGGCACGTTGCTGGTGGTAATTCTGTTTCCATTGTCCAGTTTTTCTGTCAAGCATACTGCATGGGCACCACCGTAACAAAGATTAAACTCTTTCCAAAGTAGTACCACTCTTTCAAATTCAAAAACCAATCTCTTTCCAAGATTTCTGTTCTGCCCACAGCTAATTAAAGAAAAAAAAATGCTAATTAAGGACTCTGAGAAGGAAATGTTATTTTTATTCTGGGATAACCAAGATAGGGCACCACAACCCTGATATAGAAAGCTGCAAAATCTGGCAGCTTCAAATTTATCTTTAACCCTGAGCTTCATCTATTAATAGCATTGAGTTTGCAGGTTTTCCAAGATAGCCTGGAGAGTTTGGATTCCAAATCTCTAGAGAGCTGTTCACCACAAATCTGATTCTTGCACAAAAACATTAAAGTCATTCTTAGCACAAATGCCCATGTACCCACATGGTGCTTTCAGTTTCTATGAATGGGGACTCAGGAGATTTGTGGTTTGGATTATACTGTAACATGCCTTTGAGACAGCATGTAAATGATGAACAACAGAACCAGTTCTGTACCCAGTGATCTTCTTCTGTCTCAGGGCGTGCCATTTCAAACACATCCTTGGGCTTCATATCTGCAGTAATAATGGAGCATAGGGAGCTCGAGTGTTTATCAGGAGTACAAACTATGTTCTCTCCTCTGACTGCTTAAGCAGAAACACTACTTCTGAAGGTGTTTGCTTATTAGTATTAAGGTTCTTTCAGAATTCTTAAGTGCAAAGTAATAGTCTTATTGATCCCATCTAAAAATTAATATTATTATTAGATTGGTGACTGTACATGAAAGCATATGTCAGAAACTCTTCAGATGTAGTTAGCAAAGAAAAGGCATTTTAAACCTTTAAAGCAAGCTGCAAGCTGAAGATAATTTCTACAATTTATTTCTTCCTCCTAATGCTTGTAACCTTTAGAACTACAATCATTTTAGTTAAAACTATGGGGTAGATTAGATCAAAGCATACAAGTATGGAGAAATTATTTATAACAAGTATTTAAACTTTTTCATAGAAAAGTGAGTTTATCACAAGCTTTAAGGGACATTCACATACACCACAAGCCATGCCTGACTGAGGCAAATACAAATATAAGCTCCAGAGATAAAAGGTATGAAAGTGAGGAGGAGAAAAAAAAAAAAAACACCCACCCAACAACTAGAACATTTTCTTTTCTTTTGTAATACACTCTTACAATAATATTCTCCCTGTAATAAGAAGTGTGTAGAATGAAAATAACCATTTATCTTCAGGGTAATGTGGCTGCAGTTTTGGTGAGCACATAATGTCAGCCAATAACAAACTCCTTCCCATTGTGGAGGATTTATATATGGTTTTCCCCCGCCCTGGCAGGACAGCACACTCTGTGTTGACTGGGACCAGACCCATGTAAGCATTTTATTCTGCATTGCTGACATTTTGGGGAACTTCCTCTTTTAAACTCTGAAGACAGTATAAGTCCCTCCACTTGTACCTATTGTGAGGGACAGCTATATATTAGTTGTCTAACTGGCAGTAGAAATGACGTTTGGAAGGGCTGGGCAAAGACTGTTAATGCTGTTCTTATGAAAGGCTACAAGCCATTAAAAGGAAAATTTGGAAGAGAATTGCTGCTACTCCAAGTGCAGCTCTAGACAACAATTCTAATATAGCTCTCTCCAACCATCTTCTCCCATTAAATCTGTTTTGTTGAGCTTCATGCAGCAAGTTCAAAGTCACCCATGATAACATGATTTGCACCTCTGCAGTACTGACAGTCATGCAGGCTTGACCATTGTACCCACTATCACTGCCACAATAAATTGGCATACCTCTGTGAGGAAACAGGATGCAGAAGTGCGACATGTTGTAACATTAACAGGTGCAATTTGCCATTTAACTGTATCAGTATCATTTGTTATCAGTATAATTTGTTGAGACCACCTCTGTAATAATAAAATACAGACTTGCTCTTTGAGGCTGGAACATTTCCAGAATTGAACATCATCCAAATAATTCTCTCTGTGGCTTTTATCCAAACATCCTAGCGCTCTGCAGCAAGGAGATAGATCCTGTACGCTCTTCCCTGTTTTACTCCTCCAATGTGTATTTTGGGGACCTTGAAGGTGTGTCTGGCTTGGCTTCAAGTTCCAGTTTCTTGAAAAAATTGATAATTGTAGTGTTTGCAACTATAAGAATGGCTTATAAATGGACCCTGCAATTTTCAGAGCATTCCTGTAAACTTGACTTGGGACATACAAGCCAAGAATAGTTCTTGGGAGAGGTGTCCTCAGAAAAGCCAAGTTCTTTTTATTAAGCATTCCAGTATGTAATAAATGTAATGAATAATCAACTGTAAAGCAAAAATATTCTAAGAATTGCAGTGATTGATTAACCATACTGTTTTGAACTTCCCATGTATAAATGAATGGGTAAATGAATAAAATATACAGATTGCAGTTGCAAAATACAAAAAAGTGACATATGAGTGATGAAAGTGGGCTAACAGTAGAGTAATGCTTTTCATTAAGGAACTGCCTGCATATTCATTAGAGCTAGTCGATTACTTAAAAAATATATTCATCAGATAATTTATTTGATGAATTTTACCATTATTTGTCAAATAATTTATTCAACAAAAAAGGTAAAATTAATGGAATAGTGCATTCATCAAATCTTATTGGACAGCTCTAATACTTATTCAGTTCCGTACATTTAGGTTGATTCAGGATTAGTAATACTGCTGCAATCAATGCAGAAAAATTTCCTGGCAAATCCATTACTCTGCTGTTTTCTCATATACTCACAAATTTCATGTTCTTAATCTAGGCCATTCAAACTGAACATCTTTCTTGTAGAAAAGTAAATAGTCAAAGAGTTTGAAGTTTTACATTTCCCAGACTTCAATATTGAGCATGATCTGATAGTCCTTTGCTCCCACTTAAAAAAAAAACAAAACAAAAAAACCTCTGAGGTCAATCACATCACACTGGTATAATCGAGGACACTGCATTTTTGAGCTTCTTCACATTATTATTCCTGTTCTTCAGTGAAGCAGCTCATGTTTGTTACTCCTGATATTTCTTGATATTCTAAGGATTACTACTGAAAAAGTTGTTTGACCTCTGACCTCCATCACAAGAAACCATATCACCATCTCACATTTTCAGTGAATATTTATGATTTGGAAAATTCTGGGTTTTCCAAAGGGTTATTCATGATAAATGTCTAGTTATGCTCCTTAGATAGATGAGAAAATTATCCTCTGCACTGTTTACTGTGCGTTTTTCAGAAAATAGCTGTTTTAAACATGTTTTTATATCTACTCCTGTTCCCCAGTCTTCCCTTTTAGTGGGAATAAATTTCCTACAGGGACTAGCAATGGATTTATTATTCTTTATGAAAGAATAATAGTCCCCTTTTCATTAGGCCCTCTGTGACTTCAGTTAAAGTTGTCTCTGTTGCCTTTCTTATGCCATTGTGGATAAAGCGGAGATAATTAATTATATTGTGGAATTGAAGACTGAGTCTGCAATTTTGGTTGAAACAGATTAGTTCAAACTGCAGTGTTATTCAGCAACAACAATACCTTGCTGTGCTAAATAATCACTGAGTTGGAAAGTACTTGCTTGCCCTGTTTAGTGGACAGGACCAGCTTTAATGTCCAAGCCACAGCTTCCGTACTGTCATACCCAATGGATGCAGTTTCTCAGCAAGACCAGGGCTTTGATGTGAAATTAAGGTTTTCCCTTCACTTCCTTTGTCATTAAAACCCCTGTTCTAAAATCCCTGGAAATACTTGAAAAAAGAGGCTGTGGCCATTAGTCTACACAATGAAAATTTCTTGCTCTTATGTTGTTACACAAGAACAAATTCATCACACAGGTCTCAAAGACCCTTGAAGGATATTTCATATAAAAGGGTTGGGTGGTTTTTTTTAATTCAGCTTAGGGGTGTTATAAGAAAAAGCATGTCGAATTCTCCCTCAGATGCACTGAAAAGACATTAGACTTGAAAAGCCAAGCATGTCCTCTGTTGTCAAGTGTGAAGAAAGCAGAAATAGCAGGTGAGGGAGTATGGATGCCAAGGGGAAGGGGAAGAGCACCCACAGGTGCCAACTGGCTGTGCAGATTTCCTCAAACATTCCACAGTTCGGTGTCTGTTAATGTCCCAGGAATCTTCCTTTCCTAACAAGATAAACTGTGCCCACTGTTTGAATGGATCCATGTATGTTAACCTTAGTGGTTTGGGGTTTTTTCAGGAAAGTCACACAAGTGTCTGAATCAGTCTTTTTTTTTTTTTTTTTTTCTGATTGCTTATTATTGTCTTGGAGATTCTTTGCATTTCCTTGTTATAAGCACAATTACTATAAACATATATCTCTACCCTAAATTGTTAATTGAAAGGACACCATAAGTTTGCTTTAGTTATATAGATTGATGATGTCTTTTGGACTTTTTTAGTAATTACATAATGACTACATCCACACTACATATTTTGTCACTCAAATCAGGCTTTCTTCTGCTATTCTACCGCCCTCTCATTCATCACTCACAGGCATTTAGCGAAACAAATTTAAATTCCCAGTAGTAACTGCACGTGAATACTCTGTTTGGGAATCTCCGTCACTGAAAGAGCTTTTTGTGGCTTTGAGAAAGACAGCTAAGCCACAGCATGGGATTTTATGACCACATCCACAGCAGAAACATGAACATTTCTAAAAAGCAAAGGGTCAAATCCTTTAGAGGATCTGGCAGTGTGGAAGGCATGGACAGCTTTCTGTCAATTATTCATGCCTCCAAAATAGCAAATATATGCCATTGTCAGACTCGACATCTCAGTCATGCTCCTGATGCTGCCTCCCTCCTGGTAGCTCATCCATTCACTCAAGTTAGTTGTGCTAAAAGATAATATACAACTTTTTCGCTCCTTTTTGCTAGGTAAAAATACTTCTGCAGGTCTCCTGCATAAGTCTCCAGCTGCAGCCTAAGACAGGTTTGCATTTATGCAAAGAAACCATAGGAGAGGTGAAACATGTAGTCTGAAACCTTTGATGCACCTGGAATCAGTTCATTAAACAGCCTGATTTATGTCATTACCAACTCCCAAGTACATACATCTTCTCAAAATCTTCTTGGAAGAGGAGAAGAGTAAATCTAGTACTTAATCACAGTGTAAGCAAGATAGACTCTAGTCCTACCACTAGATCTAGTTGGGCTAACATTTACAGCTGAGGTCAGATGCAGTTCTGTTGGTTCATCCCTCCTGCCCTTGGCTGTAGAACTGAGGCTAAATATTTAGGTTAGTATGTGATTAGCTTTACAATCCAATAAGAAACAACATCAAATCCAGAAGCTAGAGAAGCTGTTTACTCTGATGAAAAATATAGAAACCCCATCTATTTATTTATTTACAGCTTGAGATAAGTATTCTAAAAATATAAAGGCAACATTTAATTGAGTCTAAACTTACAGCCTAAGGTATCTAAAAGAACTTTGAAGTATGCATATATAAAGAACAACCCTATGTGAAAATTACGTATTTCCTGAGACAAGGTTTAGCTATGGTTTAACTTTTAAAACAAGTAAAAATATTAAAATCTTAGAATCACAAAGTCCCGTGTTATTGAAAATATTTCCCCAAAATATAGCCTTAAAGGAGGTTTGTTAATGTTGTTACATTTTCTACTCCCAGATAAGACTGCTGTTGTATACCTAAAGAATTTGAGAAGGTGTATTCACTGGGGACATCATAATGAGATAAATCAGTCAAGAGACAAACCCAGACTGTTTGACTGCCAGCTTGTGTCCAATTTTATGCAATTAATATAGCATACATTTTCATTTTGAAGCTTAAACTGTTGTATTGTTAATAGCTTATTTCTGTTCTCCCCTGACTGGAATAACGATGACCCACTGAATGTTGTCATTTTACCCAGCCATTAACCATACAGCCAGAAAGACAGAAATGTATTGCTCTCTATGGCAGAATTCAGACCATCACAAGCTCATTAATTCAAACACTCATAATGAGGGTCATTGTAAAGACTGATACAGATACAGCTGCTCTGAACTTCAGACATTTTTTGAAAGAGCCAAATTCAATATGATATATGTAAAAAATTCAAGTATATGCCTAAGAGAGCAGCAGGAGAAATTTTCTCATTCTTTTTTGTGAGATCTGACATCAGCATATAGATGGTTTCATCAATTATTGAGACAGAGACTAAGAAAGGAAAAGGGAATGATTTGGGGGTTTCGTTTTTGAAGTTTGAATGTAAAGTGCTCAGACTGTATCAGAACTAGTATGTCTGAATCTTTAGAATTAGCTGCCTCTTTCTTATACCTTCTCTTCTTTGTAACTCTAGAGAGCCTTAAAAGACTGATATTTGAAGTGTTTTAATAACTTTTCAAAGGCTGGAGTGTATCCTTTACACAAGAATATCATATAAAATTACAGATTCCTTTTTCATTCTATAAATACATGTGTATTAGAAATAGCCTCAAAAATTCAGTCTTATATTAAACAATTACTCCACTGTTTAAAAAAAAAATAAAAATAATAATAAAAAAAATAAAACTGTCTTTCGGTAGTTCTGGATGAGGAACTGGGGGATGAGGGAGATCCAGGTCTCCCTGCTCCAGAGAATATTTAATTATTTATATGGCATGGAATAGATCCAGCAGGGCCAACAGAGCAATAGCAGTGAATAGCTGCTACAGAGGATGGAGAAACTGTGGGTCATAGCCTAGTCTGAATATTAAATAGAAAATTGTGCCCGTGTCTCCAACATGCTGAATAAATGCCCCGTCCACAGGGATTTTCATTGTTCAGGGGTGTCCTTTCTGGTTTTAATCAGAAAAGCTATCCTAGTCAGGAAGCCTTTCCTGGTGAAAGTATAGTCTAAAACACTAAATGTCTTTTAGTGCTAATGAACTGACATTCAAATTTTCCTGAATGCCTCTTGTCCTTATCTGCTTCATTTTACCAGATGTCCAGGTGCTAACTGAGCTACAGCCATGAAAGATGGACCATTTCCCTCTGAGCTTTCAATTGCTCTTTTGTCTTGTTTAAAAAAAGGGAGGGGGGAGGAAGGAAAAAAAGATTTCTTAGTTGCCAAATTTGACAGCTGTCAGCTACCTTGATGGGACAAAATGATGATATATCACTTCACTCGATATCTTACAATTTAATTGTAATTAATTACGAAAGAAACTACAACTCTTCAACATGAGTGCAAATATTTTTATTTGCAGGCAGATGTTTTGCATGCTTTATTAAATTTTGTGTATTTCATACCATTCAGTGCTCAACTAAAAATAACTGTCATTCTGTACCTACACAGAGAGTTTCATGCAGTGTGAAGCTCTAATATCATATTTACTTGAGGATAGAACATTATGTTATTCTTCCAGTATGTAAAATACGTACATTTAACAGTAGAATTAAGGACCTATTTTAAATATAGCAGTTGCTAAGCAATGTGCTATTAGCAGAACTCCAACAGCTTGGAACATTTAGCATTTTAGGACCTACATGATCATTTTTACGTTATCACTTAGTTTGCAAAATACAGTTACCAATCAACAGAGAAGTTTGTAATTTGCTTAAACAATAGATGAGATTGTTTCTCAGTGCTCTTCTGGATCCTCATCTTAGAAAAATAATATTATGTCTTGATATGCATACGACTATTATTTTCTTCTACAAACTGCAGATGGGTGAAATTCTTCTGCGATGGTCCCAGAACCACTAGGAGTAGAAGCCAAAGCAGCAGTATCTTACACTACCCATGCCCACCACTGAGCAGTTTTCCTTCATTACAGAAGACTGTGCAGAAGTACACTGTTCAGTTAGTCGACGTAGTGTTGAGACAGAAGTAGGGATGCAAATCTGCAAACAAATTTACAGAGCCATCCTAGCTCTAGTTGGAGGTAGGTTAACACCACACAGTTTTTCCCATCCTGTCCTAAAATATGTGTGATTGATTGAATAGAGCTCCCTAGGCTAAATTCCTTTGACAAAACTGTATTGTTGACAAGATGATTAAGAATGCACCAGGAAATTTCTTTGAATTTGCAATTGCTTTTTCTCTCCTGTGAATTTCTTTACAATAGGAAATTATCCAAACTGATCTCTGGCGGTGGGTCAGATCTGATGCTAGGGCTTGTACGATGCCAGACAGCTCTGAACTCTTCCTTGTGTGCCTGTTATATCACAGAATCGTCTAGGTTGGAAAAGACCTTGAATATCACCCAGTCCAACCATTAACATAACACTGACAGTTCCCAGCTACACCAGATCCCTCAGCGCTATGTCGATCCGACTCTTAACCACCTCCAGGGATGGGGACTCCACCACCTCCCTGGGCAGCCCGTTCCAACACCCAACAACCCCTTCTGGAAAAAAATGCTGCCTAATATCCAGTCTAAACCTTCCCTGGTGCAATTTGAGGCCATTCCCTCTTGTCCTATCACTTACTACGTGGTTAAAGAGGCTCATCCCCAGCTCTCTGCAGCCTCCTTTCAGGGAGCTGTAGAGGGCGATGAGGTCTCCCCTCAGCCTCCTCTTCTCCAGACTAAACCCCCCCAGTTCCCTCAGCCGCTCCCCGTACGACCTGTGCTCCAGACCCTGCACCAGCTTCGGTGCCCTTCTCTGGACACGCTCGAGTCATTCGATGTCCTTTTTGTAGTGAGGGGCCCAAAACTGAACACAGGAATCGAGGGGCGGCCTCACCAGTGCTGAGTACAGGGGTCAGATCCCTTCCCTGTCCCTGCTGGCCACGCTATTGCTGACACAAGCCAGGATGCCATTGGCCTTCTTGGCCCCCTGGGCACACTGCTGGCTCCTGTTCAGCCGGCTGTCAATCAACACCCCCAGGTCCCTCTCTGACTGGCAGCTCTCCAGCCACTCCTCCCCAAGCCTGTAGCGCTGCTGGGGGTTGTTGTGGCCCAAGGGCAGCCCCCGGCATTTGGCCTTATTGAAGCTCATGCAGTTGGGCTCAGCCCATGGCTCCAGCCTGTCCAGGTCTCTCTGCAGAGCCTCCCTACCCTCGAGCAGATCAACACTCCCACCCAACTTGGTGTCATCTGCAACCTGACTGAGAGTGCACTCGATCCCCTCGTCTAGATCATCAGTAAAGATGTTAAACAGGAGTGGCCCCAAAACCAAGCCCTGGGGGACACCACTCGTGACTGGCCACCAACTAGATTTAACTCTGTTCACCAAAACTCTTTGGGCCCGGCCATCCAGCCAGTTTTTTACCCAGTGAAGCGTGTGCCCATCCAAGCCAAAAGCAGTATATTTTATCCACCAGCATCGCAGTTGTGAACATGGGAACCATACCATGGACATCCCCAAAACAGAGCTGCCAGGAAAATTTCACAGTGTGCATCCATGATACATGCAAGTGCTAATAAGCAGGGTGAAACCCACAGCAATATCCACTGTTGCCCATGGACTTGAGACTTGAGTGCCTTGAGACTGGCATTATCTATGATGTATGTTAGAGGTAAAGCCATGACAATGCTGGAGGCAATGGGAGTTTTACCATTCAACAGGAGTTCTGCCATTGGTTTAATAGGGCCAGAAGTCACTCCAAAGTCCCAAATTCTGATGACTCTTCCTAAGAGAGATGTGCCAAACAGTTACCATCCTCCCTTTAAACTCAGTCACAGGTGTATAATAAAAACCTAGCTTGTCCAGATTCATGGCTCCTTGGAGATTATACTGGATTATACAGATACATGAATGTACTTGCTCATATCTACAGAATCTTGATTCCATGGGATCCTAATAATTGCCCTTATTTCATGTCCATCTCACATAAATGTAAGTTTCCTACCTTTGTTCTTAAATATACCATGTTTCAAGAATTTAAGAACGCTAAAATACTTTTAGAATATCTTTAAGGAGAAGTGATTCCCTGAAGATGCTATGAGCAGAGGCTGTTCCTATATCAGCCCTTGTCTTTGATTAACCACTTAGAGGAAAAAAAAAAAAAGGAATAGATTAATTATTAAAATTAGTCCTGTAGTGCACCTGAACATGCTGAGTGAAACCTGATTCCCGCTCAATCCTGGGGTGAGGGAGGGCTGAGTATCCTCAGCACCTCACAGAATTGGGCTTGCAGTGAGAAAGTCAGCGGTTTCCTTTGTGAAATAGAGTGACTGAGTGCAGTTTGTCCTATAGCAGTTTGAGGATGTTTGTTAAATAACAATTTTAAAGACAAAAAATCAGTTTGTGGCTTGAAATCAATGCAGTTCCCCTTTAGCCTATTAGACTTGCTGAGAAGCCTCTCTCAGGACATGCAGCAGTTTCTCTGACTGCTCAACCACGTAATAACACTGAAAACAAAGGCACCAGAACTTTCCATGTCACACTGTAATGTCGTTATTGACTTGACAAAACTTTGGCCATGCCCCAGCATTTCACACTTTGGGTTTGTCCAAAGATGTGGGAGTATCTCTGCTCATTAGACAGCTAACTTCTCCCAAAGCTGGTGTGTGGCAGCAGCAGCCTCCAGGCTGGCCCTGTGCAAAGCCTGTCCTGAGCCTGGTTTCACAGTTGCCGGCACATCTTGCTTTACTCCAGCTTGGCTGCCTCTCCAAAACTAGCGTGCCTCATGTTTGCCATTTCATTGTCATTCACCTTGCATGTCACCTTAAGGCAGGCTTAATTACAATGCCATCTAAGGTTTATTCAACAAGATCTGAGGATTGTGCTTTAATTACAAAACTGAAAACACGCAATTACAACCAAAGAAATATTTGGTTATAGGTAGCAGCTGAAGCCTTTTTAGATGTTTCAGTGTCTCTCATACAGAAGTCCCTCAGTTCTTTCCAGCTGGAAGATTTGGGGATACAGGTTTCCTTTTTTTGGATTACTTTTACGGCCTACTACTTTCATTTCTGCTCATTCGAAGCTCAGTTTTAGACATAAATTCAAATGTCTGAAGTGGTTGTATCTTTGGCCGGGCATTTTGGGTGATTTGACTTCCCACCCCATTTGCTGAAGTATGTATGGCTCTTTGGGACTACCAGTCATATAAAGGCAATTTCCCCTTTAGTCCTACTCACTCCAACTGTCCAACATGAACATTTTACTTTGCATTTCCCAGAAATAGCGAAGGCTACTGGTATGTTCATAGCAAAGAACATGCAGAGTATCAGGTAGAGCAGAATATGTCAATTTTAGGATACCTGTTGGATTACCAGCTTTCTCTAAAGGCTAGGCTTGACACACTATTAACATTAGCTACTTTTTTCTCCTGGATTTACTCATGAGCTCATGTTACTGTTTTCCCTCAAGATTTTCTGCATTTCTGTGTCACAGCACAGTTACAAGTACTTTGTTGTTACCTATTTTGTCCCCCAAAAGACAAAATGCAGTTCCAGAGGCCTCTAACTTGGGTTGAAAAGAAAAAAACAAAACAAAAACACTATGTTGCCTAAAAGCTACTCTTCTGAGACACTGAACATTGTGTAAAGGCAGTCTATGCACTTAACTGTAGTTATTTTTTATTAATGGAGTGCTTCAAAATGGGGCAAAAAACGACTTAAGACTTTAATAAATCTTGAAAATGACTAGGTATTTCAGAAGTTAAGCTCACCCTCATTACCCTGTAAGACTACTTCCTGTGAGGCTACCTGAGACATATTGTACAATAATTGTGCTCTGGCAGCTGACTCCGACATGCCGGTGTTAACCTCTCCCGTTCCCCTGATACGTACAGATTATTCCCATTAGAATAGATTGATGAATGAAAAGATCATAGTTAACAGGTATTACCTTAATGCAGAGGGCCAAATCCTATTATCCTGTGCAACGGACGGTATAAATAGCATTTGTGTAAAGGAGCCCTGCTGGGACAAAGAGAAATGGAGTCTGCTGCCGCAAGGCCCCACGTCTGCCCATTGCCCGCCCCATTCTTGCTGAGCAAAACTTCTTCTGTCCTGCTGCTGGTGTATGTGGCAGAAGCATAAGTGCTTTTGGACCAAAGAGTTTCCTACAGAGCCAATTAACGGCAATAGGAAGGCTCTCGTTGACACTAGTGATCTTGGTGACAACTGGCAGAGAGGAAGGTTGGTTTCATGGTTTGTGCTGCAATCTTGGTAGCAGTTTCTGAAGAAGTAGTGGTGTGTATTCTCCATGCTTATGGTACTTTGATCACATTTTACCCTTCCTTTTTCAGAAAAGATTAATAAATACATTAGGTGGGTTATGCAGATTACAGTGTGTGCACTAAGTTATTTGATATATTATTCACCACAAATATAAGATAAAAAGTAAGTCTGCATATAATTACCCACAACTGCTGACTGACTTATAATTAACTTTGAAAAATTGCTGGTTTAGGAGATATTATAGATTACAATTTTAAATATAAGGAGCTTCAGAATAGCTCTCACGATCAGTGCAAGTACAAGGTATTCAGTGAAGGATTAATTCCCTAAACTGCTAATCAGCTCTATCTCCTGTCATATCAAATTGTAAATACATTATGCTGTATTAAAGTATGAGCGTGCAGCTAATTAAAGTAGAGCCTGCATTTAATATCAGATACTCCCCTCCGACACAACAAAGTGTTCTAAGGTCATACATGACAAGTGTTAACAAATGAAAGTGATTCTTTTTAAAGTGATGCTGTGCTCCTACAGCAGCCTTTTGTTTTCTTTTCAGAGGATTTTTCCTTTTTTTAAGAAATAGGAGGGAGGAAAACCACAGTCTTTCTGGAGAAACAAGTCGGGAAGACATTAATTCTATTCAGTCTACAGCTAGAAGCCCACAGAAACCAACCATAGGATTACAAGCAAGGATCTACAAATAGTATCTGGATGACATTCAGCTAAAATTTGGTTCATTTACTAACATTTTGAATAGATTCTGTTGTTAAATGCCACAAAGCAGAGTAAGATTATTTTTTAAAGAAAAGCAAGAAGGCAAACCCATCCACATTATTAAAGGAATGCAGTATAAATTTAAATGAAAGATCAGTGAAGCTTAGCCAAGCAGAGGTTCAGAACCAGAATTGAGTATCATTTACAAAACTGCTTCTTTTAGTTGTTTTTTTGGGTTGGTTTTTTTTTTTTTTTTTTGTTTCAAACTCAAATAAAGCAATGCCATTATAAAGAAGGCAGGGGAAAAAAAAAAAAAA